>NC_041384.1:508121117-508163477 GCF_002162155.2 Triticum dicoccoides | reverse complement strand
CGCAGCAGCTCCGCCCCGATCGCTCGTCGCGTCGCCTTCGCCGCCACCAAGCTCCCTCGCCGCCACCACGTCGCTGGCGTGGCGCCGCCCGCCGCCTTCATGGTGCCCCGCGCCGCCCGCAGCCTGCGGTCGCCGTCGGATCTCCTCCTCGCCGGCGTCCAAGCTCGCCGAAGCGCGCCGCCTCGCCGCCCCGTCCGGATCCACGCGAGGTGGATCAGATCCACGGTCCCTTCAACCAAACGTCTTCCTCCGATCCGGATCCCTCCGTCCCGCACCGCTTCGTCCCGTGTTGACTTTTCCCGAGAGGTCCAAATTTCACGAAGTCCCCGAAGTTTCCAGATTCATATGCACATGTTCATCATGTCATAACTTTGCATCCGTAGCTCCGTTTTGCGTGTGTAGCATATCAAAATGTTCGTCTCGACGAGTACATCATTTCATCTCATTGCATCATTTTCATTTGAGCTTATCTTGATGCCCTAAATGCTGTTGGAAGAGGGCTATGCGATGATTATTTCAGATCTGTTTCAGCAAATGGCCTTTTGTCATTTTTGCCATGATTAATGTGTGCATGCTATGATCCTGAGCTCTACTTGTGTTTTGTTATATGCCATGCCATCTTTATAGGGGTGTATGCCATGTATTTTTTGTGATCTTTGTGGTGACTAGCATAAGCTTGCAAAGTAGCGTAATCGTTGATGTTGATTTCAGGGACTTCGAATTTCACTAAGTCATTGTCCTGTATTTGTTTTTATGCCATATGTTCATGTTGTTTCCTAGTGATCCGTGCCTCTTTTGAGGATGACCAGTAAGGATGTCTTTGTTTGCAATTATGGAGCACCCTAGCTTGAGTCAATCGGGCTCTACTTTTGCTATAAAATGTTCCTGGCAGATTGTTAACATGTTTAGCGATTTTGCCGAGGTTGTTGCTATTGATCCGTGCATGCTATGATGTTGTTCTTGCCATGTCTAGTTTCTATGCCATGTCTTCTTGATGGGGGTATGCTTAGTTCGTCATGCAATGCCTTGTAGTGAGTGCATCGAACTCGTAAACATGCCTACTCGTTAACTGTTTTGCATGCTCCAGTTTTTCACTAAGTCTGAATCTGTTTATGATTTGCTATGTTCACATGCTTGCAATTGTATTTTCTGATCCCTTTTGGATCAAGGTCACTAAGGGACTTTTGTTATATGATTAGAGTAGCTTCATGCCATGCCTTGCTTTGCCATGATATGATCCTGTAGCAGGTATTTTATCGTGCTCTAAACATTGCTTCCTGATGATAAATTCCTGACATGCTCTTAATTTCACCAAGTCTAAAACCTGTTATCATTTTCACTTTTGCCATGCTTGTTTGAACCTGTTAATGGATGAATTAGCCGTAGCTCAGTGTTCATCTTTTGTCAAGCATCTTGAGTGGATCCCTGCCATGTATGTTGTTTCCATGTTTGAGTGCTTTAGCATATTTATCTTGATGCATTTAGATGGCTACTTGCTGATTATCGCAGACCGGTGCCATATTTGTTTTGCTTGCCATTTCCAAACCGTGCATCCGATTCCGGTGATCTTTATATCGATTTCGACCGAAATCAACTCCTCTTTCCAGTGGCACTCTTGGTTTTCCAAGTTGAGGACAGGTTCAATCATTCCTTTGCACATCATGCATATGCATCACATACCGCATCCCGCATATCACGCATTGTTCATGTGTTGGTTGTTTACTATGGTGTGTGCTTCTTTCCGGTGTTGCTTCTTCGGGTTGGTTTGAATAACGTCGCGTTTGTGAGGACCCGTTTGACTACGTTCGTTTGTATTCTTCATGGACTCGTTCTTCTTCCTTGCGGGATTTCAGGCAAGATGACCATACCCTCGAAATCACTTCTATCTTTGCTTGCTAGTTGCTCGCTCTTTTGCTATGCCTATGCTGTGATACCTACCACTTGCTTATCATGCCTCCCATATTGTTGAGCCAAGACTCTAACCCACCTTGTCCTAGCAAACCGTTGTTTGGCTATGTTACCGCTTTGCTCAGCCCCTCTTATAGCGTTGTTAGTTGCAGGTGAAGATTGGAGTTTGTTCCTTGTTGGAACATGGATATTTTGTTGGGATATCACAATATCTCTTATTTAATTAATGCATCTATATACTTGGTAAAGGGTGGAAGGTTCGGCCTTATGCTTGGTGTTTTGTTCCACTCTTGCCGCCCTAGTTTCCGTCATATCGGTGTTATGTTCCCGGATTTTGCGTTCCTTACACGGTTGGGTTATAATGGGAACCCCTTGACAGTTCACCTTGAATAAAACTCTTCCAGCAATGCCCAACCTTGGTTTTACCATTTTTCACCTGGCCTTTTCTTTCCCTTGCGTTCTGCACACTCAAGGGTCATCTTTATTTAAACCCCCCCGGGCCAGTGCTCCTCTGAGTGTTGGTCCAAACTAGAGCCCTGTGCAGCGCCCCCTCGGGGAAACTCAAGGTTTGGTTTTAGCTGTATGGAGCGCTCATCTGAGTGTGCCTTGAGAACAAGATATGTGCAGCTACTATCGGGATTTGTCGGCACATTCGGGCGGTGTTGCTGGACTTGTTTTACCATTGTCGAGGATGTCTTGTAACCGGGATGCCGAGTCTGATCGGATTGTCTTGGGAGAAGGAATATCCTTCGTTGACCGTGAGAGCTTGTGATGGGCTAAGTTGGGACACCCCTGCAGGGATTTGAACTTTCGAAAGTCGTGCCCGCGGTTATGGGCAGATGGGAATTTGTTAATGTCCGGTTGTAGAAAAACTAAAGTTGACCTTAATTAAAATACACCAACGCGTGTGTAACCGTGATGGTCTCTTCTCGGCAGAGTTCGGGAAGTGAACACGGTGTTGGAGTTATGCTTGATGTAGGTTGTTCTAGGATCACTTCTTGATCATAGTTGTTCGATCGTGCTTTTGCCTTCTCTTCTCGCTCTCATTTGCGTTTGTTAGCCACCATATATGCTAGTCGCTTGCTGCAGCTCCACCTCACATACATTTACCCTTCCTATAAGCTTAAATAGTCTTGATCGCGAGGGTGTGAGATTGCTGAGTCCCCGTGACTCACAGATACTTCCAAAACCAGCTTGAAGGTGCCGATGATATCGTGCAGGTGACGCAACCGAGCTCAAGGAGGAGCCCGATGAAGATTGTGTCCGTTATGTTGTTCCATTTCAGTTGATCAGTAGTGGAGCCCAGTCGGGTCGATCGGGGATCTGTGTAGCATTTGGGTTAGTCTTCTTTTATTTTGGTTCCGTAGTCGGACCTTGATTGTATCTGGATGATGTAATGCTTTATTCATGTAATTGTGTGAAGTGGCGATTGTAAGCCAACTATGTATCTCTTTCCCTTATGTATTACATGGGTTGTTGTGAAGATTACCTCACTTGCGACATTGCTTTCAATGCGGTTATGCTTCTAAGTCGTGCTTCGACACGTGGGAGATATATCCGCGTCGAGGGCGTTACAACTTGGCCTTGTCCTTTCGGATGAGCTTGCCACCATTGTCTTCCCTCTTCTCATACGGGCACTCCGCAACAAAATGACTCACATTGCCACAATTGTAGCAAGTCCTTACACGTTGCTTGCTCTTCGTGCCACTTGAGTTTTTTTGTTAAAGTTTGGCCTTGAGTTTTTCTTGCTCCAAAATGGCCTTGAAGCAAGTGCCATGTGTTCATGATATGCATACTTTGTATCTTCGGGGTTGCTCTCCTCTTCTTCCTCTTCTTCTTCTTCAATGCAGAGCTTGTCCTTCAAAGCAAGGTTGGGCTTCTTTGCCCTTTGAGAATGAAGCACCGCATTGTCGGCGGTCTTGTCCAATATGTTCACGGCCACAAACTCATCCAACACTTTGCTTGAGGTTAAAGTGTGGAAGCCCGGCCTTTGACGAATGACGGAGGACATGGCCTTGTGGTAGGGAATCATTGCCTTGAGGAATTTGCGCTTGATCCAATTGTCATCCGTGTCCTTGCTCCTGTGATCTCGGACTAAGACCGCGAGTTTGGTTACTCTCTGATAAAGCTCATGAGGTTCTTCATCTTCTTTCATTGCAAACTCATCGGCCTCATCTTGCACCACTTCATAGTTGGAGCGTTGAATGATTGCGCTTCCCCGGTAGAGTGAGACAACACAAAGCCATGCGTCTTTGGCCAAGGCGAAGGGCCAAAGATGAGGTACATCTTCGGGTGGAATTGCATCTTGAATGATGAAGAGAGCATTCCCATTGAATTGATTATCCGCGGCTTCTCGAGGAGTGAAGTTGCTTGGATCATGCGGATAGAAACGTTCTTCAATGATTCTCCAAAGATTAGTGTTCACATGATTTAAATGATGTTTAAAGCGGTAAACCCAAGAATCAAAGTCCTCATTTTTTACAATCTTAGGGGGAGGACCGGCATGATTCAAATGAGTGGAAGGAACCGGTCCACCATAAAAAAGTGGTGGTTCCACATGAGCAAAGATGCCGGTGCCATTCTTACCACTAGAAGAAGGTGCCTTTTCACTACTAGCTTCCCCCTTATCGGAGGTAGCATCCGTCACCTTGTCGGTGGGATTACCCACTTTCAACGGTGCGGTGGATAGTTTAAGCCCTTCAAGGAATTTATTAAACATGCTTTAAACCTCGGTCGTCATGGAGGTTTTCAATGTCTCCAAGGCCACATTGAACTCCTCACGAGAGACCGAGGTTCCCCCATCGCCCGTGGACGAGATCGGATTCACACCAGAGTGTTCCTCCACACCATCTCCGGTATCAACCATACTCTTCGGACAATAAAGTCCTTAATAAAGAGACGAGGCTCTGATACCAATTGAAAGGATTGATATGGTTGACTAGAGGGGGGTGAATAGGCAACTAACAATTTTTAACTTTTCTTTACCAAATTAAACTTTGCATCAAAGTAGGTTGTCTAGATGTGCAACTAGGTGAGCAACCCATATGATGCAATAATAACAAACAAACAAGCAAGCAAGAGAAGTAACACTAAAGAGCTTGCACAAGTAAAGGTAAGAAATAACCAAGAGTGGATCCGGTGAAGACGAGGATGTGTTACCAAAGTTCCTTCCTTTTGAGGGGAAGTACATCTCCGTTAGAGCAGTGTGGAGGCACAATGCTCCCCAAGAAGCCACTAGGGCAAACGTATTCTCCTCATGCCCACACACAATGCGAGATGCCGTGATTCCACTATTGGTGCCCATGAAGGCAGCAACCGGACCTTTACAAACAAGGTTGGGGCAATCTCCGCAACTTAATCGGAGGCTCCCAACAATACCATGAAGCTTCACCACAATGGACTGTGGCTCCGTGGTGACCTCAACCGTCTAGGGTGCTCAAACACCCAAGAGTAACAAGATCCGCTAGGGATAGGTAGGGGAATCGAAAATATCTTGGTGGAAGTGTAGATCGGGGCCTTCTCAACCACTCCCGAGCAAATCAACAAGTTTGATTGGCTAGAGAGATAGATCGGGCGAAAATGGAGCTTGGAGCATTAATGGAGCTTGAGAGGGAAGAGGTAGGTCAACGGGGAAGAAGGGGACCCCCTTTTATAGTGGGGGCAACAATCCAACCGTTGCCCCACTAAACAGCCCCACAAAGGGCGGTAGTACCGCTTGGGGTGGCGGTACTACCGCTGAGCCAGCGGTACTATCGTTCCAACTAGCGGTACTGCCGCGCAAAGGAGAGAAGCAGGGACCTGGACACAGAGATGTACTACCGCAGAGGTAGGGGCGGTACTACCGCTGAGAAGCGGTATTACCGTTCCAACTAGCGGTACTGCCGCGCAAAGGAGAGAAGCAGGGACCTGGACCCAGAGCGGTACTACCGCGGTGGTAGGGGCGGTACTACCGCTGAGAAGCGGTACTACCGCCTCTACTGCCGCAACTAGTGCCGCAAAACCCGACACGAGAAAAAGAGCCCTCGAGTCGAGGCGGTAGGAACCTGGCAGCCAGCGGTAGTACAACTACAGAGTCACCGGCGGTACTACCGCTACGGAGCGGTACTGCCACTTGTGACCCCTCAGCGGTACTACCGCTGGGTAGCACGGTACTACCACTGGGACCCAGACAAGACACATAAGTAGAGAAAAGATCTCTCTGAGGTAGTCTTGGATTAGGGGGTGTCCGGATGGTCGGACTATACCTTTAGCCGGAATCCTGGACTATGAAGATACAAGATTGAAGACTTCGTCCCGTGTCCGGAAGGGACTTTCCTTGGCGTGGAAGGAAAGCTTGGCGATACAGATATTCAGATCTCCTACCATTGTAACCGACTCTATGTAACCCTAACCCTCTCCGGTGTCTATATAAACCAAAGGGTTTTAGTCCGTAGGACAACATACACATCAACAATCATACCATAGGCTAGCTTCTAGGGTTTAGCCTCTGTGATCTCGTGGTAGATCTACTCTTGTACTACCCATATCATCAATATTAATCAAGCAGGACGTAGGGTTTTACCTCCATCAAGAGGGCCCGAACCTGGGTAAAACTTCGTGTCCCTTACCTCCTGTTACCATCCGGCCTAGACGCACAGTTTGGGACCCCCTACCCGAGACCCACCGGTTTTGACACCGACATTGGTGCTTTCATTGAGAGTTCCTCTGTGTTGTCGCCATCAGGAAGGATGTCTCGCCCCGTCTTTAAAGACGGCACCGTTGCTAAGGGAGCTTTGGCTGTCGGCCAAACCCTCCGGTTAGGTGGCTTTCTTATGACCGCATGTTCGGCCTCTGCGCCACGACGACCTCTCGAGCCATCGAAAACAATCTTCATGTCAACTCGGAACTTGCCGAGCAGTTAGATCCAATAGAGCTTTCCTCCATAAACGAGCTCTTGGATCGCTTCGCCGCCCTGGGAGTCGCTACGGATTATGACCAGATTGGGCCTAAAACCGATCAGAGAGAGATTAACTCTCCCCAAGCCACCCATCACGTTGCCGTGGTAGAGGGACAGTGCGGCGACCTTTCATCTATCTTAAGGACTCGCTACGTCCGGATTCCCGATCCCTCCAAGCCGGATGCCTGCGAAGGGGAGGATATCACTCAAGACCTGAACCTAGAATTAGGCGACGGACTGGATTCATTGGACGACGAATCCAAATTTTCGAGTTCGGAAATTCCTTGGCCTCTGAGCCTCAGATGGGGTGAGGCTTCGGATTTAATTCCACCCACCCACCCGAACATTAGCGATCTATCCCAAATCAGGCAAGAGCCCGAAGAAACAGTACATCATTACTGGGCTAGATTCCTCCTGGTTATGAACAGGATAAAGGGTTGCCGCGAGGAAGACGCAATTTCATTCTTCTGCAATAATTGCACGGACAAGGGAATACTCAACGCCATAAGTCGTCGTGATATTACACGCTTCGCTAACTTGGCGTCCATAGTACGAAAGTACTGTGCGATGGAAAGCGCCTGGAAAACCAAAACAACATTTTGGGACAATCTGGCCCTTAAGGCAAACCCAGTCCGAAATAAAAGGGTGCATCATCGCCAGACACCCGGGTCAAAAACCAAAAGGCAAAAACCCTCTACAGGGCATGGAACCGTATTGGAAGGATGGCTTAATGGACCCTGTAAAATTCATAGTAGAGAGGACGCCACACCAACTCACAGCCTTAGAGCATGTTGGATACTCCGGCAGGTGGCCAAAATTGGCGAAAACCTCCTAATTACGGAGGCCACAGAAAGCCACCCCAGAGACACCAATACGGTATTAACAGTCTTCGAGACCTTCGCATCAAATAATATGCGAAAACGGACACTCCGCAGCCTTGCCGAAGTCTACTAAGTAGCAACAATAAACCCATGGAGTGACACGGCTATTACCTTTAACGCCAGTGATGAACCTAAATTCCGAACAGCCCGAGCACCAGCTGCATTGGTCCTCAGTCCAATAGTGGACGGCTTTCATCTTACCAAGGTACTCATGGACGGCGACAGCGGATTGAACCTCATCTATGAGTAAACTCTTCAAAAAATGGAAATAGACTAGAACCGCATCATGCGAAGCAGCACAACCTTTAGAGGAATAATTCCCAGTCGAGAAGCACGCTGTACAGGAAAAATCACACTAGATGTGGTGTTCGGCACGCCGTACAATTACAGGTCCAAAGAGGTCACGTTCCATGTGGCCCCGTTCAGCAGCGGTTATCACGCTTTGCTAGGGCGGGAAGCATTTACAATCTTCCAAGCAATACCCCATTACGGGTACATGAAGCTCAAGATGCCCGGGCCCAATGGGATCATCACTCTCGCTAGTGATCCGGACATAGCACTCCGCGCCGAAAACAAGACAGCCGCACTGTCCCTCGAGGCACTATCCGAGCCCTAGAGGCTGAGGAGCTGACTGCGCTGCGCTCTATGGTGAATAGGGATGATGTGGTACTCGACAAAAGATCCAAGTCCACCTCCTTTAAACCGGCGAACGAAATAGTCAAATTCCAAGTCCATCCAACGGACCCCAATAAAACAACTTCCATCGGGGCACAGTTAAACCCTGATGTCGATGCCGCATTGCGAGAGTTCCTACGAGAGAACTGGGACATTTTCGCCTGCCACCCTTCAGACATGCCAGGAATCCCACGCAGGCTGGCTGAGCACAGCTTAAATATCCAAACAGGATTCAAACCTGTCAAACAGGCTCTTCGGCGTTTTTCCGAACCTAAGAGACAGGCTATGGGAGAGGAGCTAGCAAAGCTATTGGAGGCCGGATTCATCATAGATATAAAACATCCGGACTGGCTAGCAAACCTGGTGATGGTACTAAAGAAGGACAAATCCTGGCATCTGTGTGTTGATTTTAAAGACCTTAACAAGGCTTGCCCAAAGGATCCCTTCCCCCTCCCCTGCATCGATCAAATTATCGATGCTACCGCAGGACACGATTCGTTGTGTTTCCTCGACGCATATTCCGGCTACCATCAAATCAAGATGGCAGAACCAGACCAAGCCGCAACGGCATTTATCACACCATACGGGCCATTCTGCTTCAACGCGATGCCCTTCGGGCTCAAAAACGCCGGCGCAACATATTAGCGCATGATTCAGACATGTCTGGCAAGCTAGATCGGCAAAACAGTGGAGGCATACGTAGATGATGTGGTCGTCAAAACAAGACATGTTGAATCTCTAGTAGACGACTTGAGGCTCACATTTGATAATCTCCAAACATACGTTTTCGGCGTTCCAGCCGGAAAGCTCAACCCGGAAAAATGCGTTTTCGGCGTTCCAGCCGGAAAGCTCTTGGGCTTCATTGTATCCAGTAGAGGAATTGAAGCAAATCCAGCCAAGATCCAAGCTCTGTCGCAACTGGATATCCCAAAGGACCTCAAACAAATACAAAAGTTAACCGGATGTGTGGCGGCTCTAAGCCGCTTTATCTCCCGCTTGGGAGAAAAGGCCCTTCCCCTTTACCGCCTCCTTCGGCGCACCGGACACTTCTAATGGACGGACGCAGCCACCGCCGGATTCGACGAAATAAAAGCCATACTGGCAACAAACCCGGTCCTGGCCGCACCAAACATTGGCGAACCAATGCTATTGTACATCGCAGCAACACATTAGGTTGTAAGTGCAGTGCTCGTCGTCAAACGAGAAGCGGACGGACACAAATTCCCCCTTCAAAAGGCGGTCTATTATGTGTCCACTTTCCTCACTCCCTGCAAATCACGGTACCCGCATAATCAAAAGATTGTGTACGCGGTATTCATGGCATCCCGGAAGCTACGACACTACTTCAAGAGTGTTCAATAACAGTAGCCTCGGAAGTACCACTTAACGATATTATAAACAACCGTGACGCAACGGTCCGGATTGCGAAATGGGCCATCGGGCTCCTCCCGTTCGACATAACTTATAAGCCACGACGAGCCATCAAGTCACAAGTTTTGGGCGACTTCGTCGCAGAATGGACGGAGGCCAAACTCCCTAAAGAGTATGGCACATATTCAAATTGGATCATGCATTTCGATGGCTCCAAAATGTTGGCCGGACTGGGGGCTGGCGTCGTTTTGACGTCCCCCACAGGAGACACAGTTCAATACGTACTACAAATTATGTATACGGACTTCAACAATGCAGCCGAATATGATGCCCTTCTACATGGTCTCCGGATGGCAGTATCCATGGGCATCCAACGCCTAGAGGTGCGTGGGGACTCGAACCTTGCAATCTCCCAAATAAATGGAGACTTCGATGCCAAGGATCCAAAAATGGCAGCTTACCGCAACACCGTCCTAAAAATGTCAGCTCGGTTCGAGGGGCTTGAATTTCACCATATAACCCGGGAAAATAATCAGGCGGCAGATGTCCTGGCACGCATCGGCGCAAAACGTGATGTAGTCCCCCCAACATCTTCTTGGAAAGGCTGTTCAAGCCGTCCGTGGCATGGGAAGGGGAGCCAAACAATAACAGCCCGGACCCCACCGCACTGCCCGACACCGAACATTCTGACACAATCGGAGGCTCTGCCATTGAAATAACACCTTTAGCCCACGTAATAATGGCCGTCATCGCCCCGTGGACAGAACCATTCCTCGCCTACCTTACTAGGCAGGAACTCCTCGAGGACCAAAATGAGGCACGCTGCATAGTGCGGCGATCCAAAGCCTACAGAGTCCACGAGGGAGAGATTTATAAGAAAAGCACTACCGGAGTCCTTCAAAGGTGCATCTCCGAAGAGGAGGGGCGGAATCTCCTGGCTGAGATCCATGCCGGACTCGGCGGTCATCACGCTGCAGCCCGGTCCCTGGTAAGCAAGGCCTTCCGTACACGCTTTTATTGGCCGACGGCCCGGGCAGATGCTCAGGACTTAGTCCAACGATGCACCGGTTGCCAGCTCTTTGCAAACCAAAGCCATATGCCACCCACCGCCCTCCAAACTATCCCCATCACTTGGCCCTTTGCGGTCTGGGGGCTTGATATGGTTGGACCCCTTAAAGGCGGAACCCACAAGCACAAATACTTACTGGTCATGGTGGATAAGTTCACCAAATGGATAGAAGCCAAGCCTGTTAAGACGACCGAATCCGGACCTGTGATAGACTTCATATCCGGGGTTGTACACCGTTACGGCGTCCCCCACAGCATCATCACTGATAATGGCACGAACTTTACGGCCAACGAGGTAAAACTCTGGTGCAAAAACATGGGCATAAAGCTCGATTATGCTTCCGTCTATCACCCACAAACTAACGGCCAGGTCGAACGCGCAAATGGTCTTATCATGAGCGGCCTTAAACCCAAATTAGTGCGGTCCCTCAAGGAATCTAACACGCACTGGGTAGAGGAGCTCGACTCCGTGCTCTGGGGGCTGCGGACCACGCCGAATCGCACCACCGGATACACACCATTCTTTATGGTGTATGGCGCAGAGGCAGTTTTGCCTTGCGACATAATTCATGACTCACCTCGACTGCGCATGTATGAGGAAAGAGAAGCCGAGCTCGATCGGCAGGACAGTTTGGACGCATTAGAGGAGGAGCGTGATGTGGAGAAAGCCCGTTCCGCATTCTATCAACAGCAAGCTCGAAGATACCAAAGCAGAGAAGTACGGGCCAAAAATTACAACGTTGGCGAATTAGTTCTACGCCTGTGGACAAGAAAAAGGACAAACTCAAGCCCAAGTGGAAAGTTCCCTTCATAATTGACCAAGTCCTCACTGGTGGAGCATACCGCCTGCGAAACGCATCGGATAACCGACTCGAGCCGAACCCATGGAACGCATCCCGTCTCCGAAGATTCTATGCCTAGCGCCGAATCCTGTGTTCGTCTCCTCACTCTGCCCATTTTTTATACTTTCCGTCTTACATTTGTCTCCTTCTCTCTTTTTCTCTCTCTTATAACCTTTAAAGGCTCATAAATTGAGACGCTATCCATGCTCAGTAAACCTGGGGGTTCTTTAAACAGAAGCTTATTTAATACGGGCTTCATGCCCAACACATGTGTCAAACTTCCGCATGTACCTTTTATTCACCATTATATGCATCGATATGACTTAAGTTTTGGCAAGCTGGGTTGCCTGGCTCCTGTGCTTACCCCTACGTTCCCGATTGTTCGACTAGGTGGTAAAGGGAGCACCTCTGCAATTGTTACTGCCGGGTCAGCCGGACGTGTACCTCAGACTGGGTGAAGCCGAAAGCTAGCGTTCTTAAGAGAATATTTGGTCGGTGAACTAAAGATGATCTTTTTCTTTATCTATGTGCTCCCAGGTGTTTTTCCTGCGTTTCTTTTCGCAGCATGGACATGCACTTTAGGGCATGCCCCCTAGGGAAAGGAACCCCTAACGGAACTATTCTCCCTGGAAGATATTTCTAACTAACCATGTAATATAACATAACTAGTCGGGCACTTGTCTGTTCACGCACTAATGACCCCTACGCCTGGTCTCCACGCATTCCCCGGTTCCTATATAACCGCACGGGAATTCGGACACACTCCGAACCGTCAGGTCCTGAGGTTGAAGCGAAAAGGTCGGCCATGACAAATGATCTACAATCCGGCTAGAAGGCATTATAAATGTCAATTCAATTACATAGTCATTTTGACTGATTGTATTCCTCTTCAATACCATCTAACAGGCTGTCTAATTTACAGTCCTGCTGGGAATACTTTGCGGCCAACTCTACTTGGTCGTACACTAAGCTTACAGGGATCTCCTTCCCATCGGGCCCTATAGGACCAACCTCGGCCATGTGGTTGGAGTCAGCCTTTGAGTACCGCGTCTTCACCATGGCCCAGGCCTCCCTAGCGCCTTGACGGCAGGCCGATATCTTCCACAATTGGAAGCGCCACCGTGCTCCCTTTAGCTTCTCCGCAAGCTCTCCAAGACCTTCGGGCATGGAGACGGATGGCCACAGGGCCTGGGCGACGCCTCGCATTGCCTGCTAAACTCGATCGAGCAGTTGCAAGAGCTCGGGAAGAAGGTCACCCGTAGAACCGGGCATCTCCTCTGCAGGACGACCCGTTAACACACCTACAGACATTACTCTGTTAGTCGACTTCCCCGCCGAACTTTCTTTCAAAAGGTTCGTTCAAGCACTTACTAAATATGCTGCGCCGAAGCCGCTGATTCTCCTTCACGGAGTTTGACAGCTGGGCACGAACATCTTTCAGCTCGACGCCCAGCCGGGTGTTGGCATCTTGAAGAACATTCTTCTCCCCCATCACCTTTAATAGCACCCTCTCACCAGCCTTTAGCTGGCGTAGGAGGTGTTGCTTTTCCAGATTCAATCCGGCGACATCTGCAATTTTATTTGTCAGATTCGCACCAAAGTCGTGCCTCGCAAAATACTTATCTTTCGAAATGTATATTACCAGAGGGGGTCTCCTTAGGCTCCCCTGCCGCGGCTAGTGCGGCCTCCAGTTGGGCTTTGCACCCTTCCAGCTCCTTGGACAGTAGGGAATTCTTTTCTGTAAGAACTTGCATATCAAATGATCCTTAAATCAGTTATTCTAACTGTTTCAAGTCTCGGGGGCTACTGCTACATATATATTTACCAAAATTTTCTTACCCGTATGTCTTTTACATATTGCTTCGTGGCTCTGGCTAGACCATCTTGAGCAGCACGGAGGTGCGCACCTCCCAAATTGAAGGCATCTAACGCCTCTTGGGAGAAGCAAGCGTCGCGAAGAATTGTCCGGCGACGCCTGTGGTTCATGGCACTTTCCACCTCAGAGTTGGTGGCAGACAACCCGTCCGCATCCTCCGTCAGAGGAACGTCCGGCACGCGCCTTGTGTTCGCCTCCGCCCTCGAACCAGGCTTTGGAGCCTGGCTAGTGGAGGCGCGATTGGCAGCCTCTCCGGATATAGTCCGACGAGGCCTCTTTGTCCTGAAGAGAGCACGAGTGTCAAATTTGCCTCGAAGGTATAACAACTGGGATAGAAGGGCGCGCCATACCTTTGCGCTGATGCCTCGGCCCGGATTGCACCTCTTTTCTGCCCACGGGGCCCTGCGGCCCCTCATTGGCTTGTCGCCGTAGGTTCGGCCTTCCGCCTCAAAAACCTCCCCTGCAAAGTTCGGTTGCAATCAGGAAATTGAACACGAGTGGACAGACCCCTATCCGGGGTACTGGGACTTCGATCTCAGGTACCTGGGGCGTCAGGATTATCCCTGGGTAATCGGCCGTAATGGCCACCAAGGCATTGTCCTCGCTCAATTGATGGAACACTCCATCAATTAGCTCCACAGATATGTCTGGATCCTCTTGAGAGGCCGGGTCGAGAGACCGTCCTGGGTCCTCGGGTTGTGGAGGCGGGCTGTTTATTTCCTTAACAGCCCGGCGCAGTTCCTGCGTTGAAGTCATCAGACTAAATATTTAACAATGGGAACACTAAACGGATGAGCAAGTAAATGCGACCACTTACCCAACTTGGGGGATTGTGCATAGAGAATCCACCCTGTGGGTTGACAAGGAGAAATTCCTCCTCTTCTCCCTTGTACAAAGTGGACAAGATCTTTAATAGAGCGGCAACTGAATCTGGCCCTTTACGGCCGTAGCGGGTGGTGTCGTCCTCCCCGTTGAAATCCCACATGGGGTGGCTTCTATACTGAAGCGGCTACACCCCCCGCATGATGCATTCGGCCATAACTCTGATCATGGTTAGTCTGAAATGGGCCAACAATTTTATTCGGCCCATCAGGTAAACGATGTCCCTGTCACTTTCCCTTTGAGGGATCCGTGGATGCCAGCTTAGGCGCTTCTTTAAGGGAGCATTATCAAATTCTGGGAGGCCGATCCGGACAGGGACCGGCAGCGGGACATCTTCTATATAGAACCATTCCAAGGGCCAATCTTCGGACACCTTCTTTGAGGTTCCGGACAGATATCCGGTCCCGGCGATGCGCCATACTTCGGCTCCGCCCACTTGATACATGGAACCTTTCTTGGAGCGGGGCACGAGGCAAAATAGCTCCTTCCACAGACTGAAATGAGCTTCTA
Organism: Triticum dicoccoides; assembly: GCF_002162155.2. Classification (NCBI taxonomy): domain Eukaryota; kingdom Viridiplantae; phylum Streptophyta; class Magnoliopsida; order Poales; family Poaceae; genus Triticum; species Triticum dicoccoides. Next base: position 508,148,528 of record NC_041384.1, on the reverse strand, counting down.
CAGCCAAGAACAGCTCGCAGAGGGCTACAAAGCCCGCGATATGCAATACTAAGGCGGGCGTGAGATGATGTAGCTGGAGGCCGTAGAACTCCAGCAGCCCCCGGAGAAATGGGTGGATGGGAAATCCGAGCCCCCTTATTAAGTAAGGGACAAGGCACACCCGCTCTCCTTTGGATGGATTAGGGGCCTTCTCTGCTTGCTCTCCGCCGTTATAAACGGCAAGGCCGGCTCGAGCCGGGACCATATAGGCCGGGGGGAGAAATCCCTTGGTCTGAAGCGTCACTAACTCGCTATGCAGGGTAGAACATCTCTCCCAATATCCAGGCTTATGGCTGGAAGGGCGAGCGGAGGAGTTGCAGCGGCTGGCCATGGTGGAATGGACCTTTGTCGGATGCGCTCTGATGAACACTCATGGAGGGGAGAAGGTGTGGACTGGATCTAAATCCTCATCCCCTTAAATAAGGCAGCTCATTTACGCGGCTAGGGGTGTGAATGTAAAAACACTCAGACTTTTCATATTCGTTTGACACGTGGGAAACAACTATTATTGGGCGTAGAAGCCAAGGAGCACAACAACTACAAGAAAACAGACTTTATTCAAACAGGTACATGGAATTTGGAGGAGAACCCGCCTTGCAATGCCGAAGACAGTCTGCGTGCCGGACTCATCGTCATTGAAGCCTGGTTCGGGGGCTACTGAGTGAGTCCTGGATTAGGGGGTGTCCGGATGGCCGGACTATACCTTCAGCCGGAATCCTGGACTATGAAGATACAAGATTGAAGACTTCGTCCCGTGTCCGGAAGGGACTTTCCTTGGCGTGGAAGGCAAGCTTGGCGATACGGATATTCAGATCTCCTACCATTGTAACCGACTCTATGTAACCCTAACCCTCTCCGGCGTCTATATAAACCGGAGGGTTTTAGTCCGTAGGACAACATACACATCAACAATCATACCATAGGCTCGCTTCTAGGGTTTAGCCTCTCTGATCTTGTGGTAGATCTACTCTTGTACTACCCATATCATCAATATTAATCAAGCAGGACGTAGGGTTTTACCTCCATCGAGAGGGCCCGAACCTGGGTAAAACTTCGTGTCCCTTACCTCCTGTTACCATCCGGCCTAGACGCACAGTTCGGGACCCCCTACCCGAGATCCACCGGTTTTGACACCGACACTCTCCATTGAAGCGGAAGAGCTCTGAGGGTGAGAAGCAGAAGTGTACGTGTTGATTCCACCCAAGCAATACCACAGCGGACCCCCTCTTGATAGTACGGTGCCCTCTACGCAACTAGACCACCGAAAGAGAAACGAAAGAGCTACACCATCTTGAATGACATTCCGAGGGGAGGAAATCGTCTCGTGCCAAGGATGAATCTCTGAAACGCTCAAAGCACACGATTAGTCCGCACACATGTTGTCATCAATCACCAAAACCACATCGAGAGAGATATGCCTCAACAGAGAGTAATACGGACAGCACGATGTCTGTCAAAAATTAGTCGATACTGGAGAGGTGATTCATTCCTCTCGACAAACTGGTGGTGAACCATAGCATTAAAGTCTAAGTAAGTAGGAGGCAACTCAATATCATCCTCACGTATGGTTATACCAAGAAAATTAGCTATGCGGGTTGCATAAATTCCACCAAAGAAATCTCCATTAAATCTATTAAGATGCAACCTATGTGCAACAATGGCTCCCAAATTATAAGATTTATCTCCTAACACAGCACTCCTAAGAATACTGAGGTCAAGGACACACATGTGACATGCCTCATCTTTACCATTAATGCATCTACGTATGAAGAGAGCAAAATAATGTATAGCAGGAAAGTGAATGCTCCCTATGGTAGCTTGTGTTATATCTCTAGATTCCCCCACAGTTATACTAGCAATAAAATCTCTAAATTCAGATTTGCGAGGTTCCCTAACACTACCCAATTGTGGAAGTTTACAAGCAGTGGTAAAATCCTCTAAGTCCATAGTATAAGATTTTTCATAAAGATCAAATAGGACAGTTGGAGAATTACGTGAAGATGAAAATTCAAACCTCCCCACAAAGGAACTAGTGAGATAGTGGTACTGGCAGCACTTTTCTTCCTCGAAGCTCACAAGATCAGCGTTACGCAAATATGCATTAAATTCTTCCTGAATTCCCGCTCGATCCATAAAGTTTTCCAAAGGCCATTCACAAGGCCGCACTGGAGCGTTCCTTGGTGGCTCATCGTCAGCATCACGCATTGCAAGCCTGGGTCCTTGCTTCCTTGAAGAACCACCTTGGTACATTTTCCTAAGCATATTTCTCCCTTTGAAAAATTTCTGAAATTTTTAGTAACTTCAAATAAAAGTGAACCAAACTCAACAATATTGATAGCAACTACTCCTACAAGTGCCTAGGGCCTATATCATGCATCAAAACTACTTGGAACCACATAAATTTGACACGCAAGCTCAAGAAAAAGGTCACCTAAGCAGCAAAAATATGCAATGAATACAACACTAGAAAAAAAAACTAATTGGACCAATGGAGGAGTCACATACCAAGGAACGATCCCCCCAAGCAGTTTTGTGAGAGGTGCTTTGAGCAAGGAGATCGAAAATGGCAGCAAAATGAGCTTGGACTCTGGTATGAACTGGATAATCGTGTTTGTGGGAGGAAGAAGGAGTGTGTGGGTGCAGGAATAAGTGTAGGAGGGCCACCATGGGCCCACGTGGCAGGGGGCGCGCTCAGGGGGTAGGGCGCGCCCTCCACCCTCGTGGCCTGGTGGATGCTCCCCCTGCTGTGTCCTCAGTGCCAGATATTCTCAAATATTTCAGAAAAAATCATATTTAAATTTCAGGGCATTTGGAGAACTTTTATTTTCGGGGTATTTTTATATTACACAGATAATTCAGTTAACAGACAGAAAATACTATTTTTATTTTATTTAATATAAATAACAGAAAGTAAAAGGAGGGTACAAGGAGTTGTGTTTTCTAAATTTATCCATCTCATGATCATCAAAAGGAATCCTAACTTGCACCCAATGTAAAAGGAGGGCCGCTGCACGGATGGCGTTTTTGAAAAGAGGTAATAGCACCCTAGGTACCCTAACTTGCACCCAATGTGATAATTTAGTTCCAAAGTTGTAAAACTTGACCAAACCATACCTTAACTTGCACCTCATGTGATGATTTAGTCCCAGGCCAATCACAGCTCGCCAATTGACTGGACCGGTCAGCGCATGCAGTTTTGCAGAAACCCCCCTACCGTTTCCAATTATCAACCCATTCTGTTCTTCAGAGCAGAGCAAACCGTTGAAAAAAAGAGCGCGAATTGTATAGGAGAGGATGTTATGTACCGCGCAGCGCGGAGGCGAGGTTGCCGTTGTTGATGAAGTCGGTGACGACAAGATTCTCGTCAGGCACAACCGCACCACGTTGGCGTGCCGCACGCGCCCGACGGCGCCGGTCTCCGCCACGAACTCCTTGTACTGCTCCGGGGCCGCGGTGCCGCCGCCCAGCCGCCGCACGGCCCCCGGCGTCGTCCGGTTGCCCACCACCACCTTGTACATGATCCCCTTCCCGCCCTTCCCCAGCACGTACGCGACCGCAACAGCTCGTCTAGCTCTATCCGAAACCCCTTGTCTATCGCCACCAGCTCCCCGTCCTTGTCGCCGCCTCCGCCCCCGGAACCGTTGCCGCGTTTCTTCTCGCCGCCGCCCGCGTCTGACCCGTCCAACGAGTCCTCGCAGGTGTTTGCGTGCATGCACGGGCAGGCGAAGAGCACTCACCCCTCCTCGTCCTCGTCGTCGTCGATGTCGTCCCCGCGCCGGTCGCGCAGCTTCCAGTATATGTACACCACGATGACTCTGATGAGGGCGACGCCGGCCGCGTCGGCGACCGAGACGAGCACGATGAGGCTGGTCTTCATCGGTTGGCTAGTGCCGCCGGCGCTGCCGCCGGAGCCAGTGGTGGTCGGAGGCGGCATGGAGGAGGATGCCGACGGCGGGGCCGCGCGGCAGGGGACCTGGAGCGGGAAACCGTAGAGCCCGGGGTTGTTGAGGAAGGCCGTGGGGCCCTGGCTGGCAAGGGACCCGGACTGCAGAATCTCGCCGGAGAGGTTGTTGAAGCGGAGGTCGAGGGTGACGGTCGCCGGGAGACGTCCCAGCTCTGGTGGCACCGTGTCAGAGAGGCAGTTGCGGGAGATGTTCAGCGTACCGGCCAGCGCCTGGAGCTTGCCGAGCTCAGGTGGGATGGCGTCCGTGAGGGAGTTGGACGACAGGTCGAGCAGCTGCAGGCTCTCCATCTGTGGCAATGCGACGGCCGGTATGTGACCGGAGAACCCATTGTTTGCAAGGAGCAGCCGCTGCAGCTGCCTGCAGCGCCCGAGCGCCGGTGGGAAGGCGCCGGTGAGGTTGTTGTCGTAGAGGAAGACGGAGTGCAGGGACGTGCGTTGGACATGTCCCTGGAGGCGCGGGAGTTTAAGCAGGTGGTGGACGAGATCATCCCGCTCATCGGCGCGGCCAATGTGTGGGACTACCTGCCGGTGATGCGGTGGCTCGACGTGTCCGGCGTGAGGAGCAGGATCCTGGCCACGGTGAGCAGGAGGGACGCCTTCCTCCACCGGCTCATCGACGCCGAGCGGCCGAGGATGGACGAGGGCGAGAAGAAGAGCATGATCGCCGTGCTCCTCACTCTGCAGAAGACGGAGCCGGAGCTGTACACTGATCAGATGATCATCGCTCTGTGTGCGGTAAGTCACTTTTCCACTTGGCCGCTTCTCACATACCCGAGTACTTCAACTGTCAGTTTCTTCATTAAGGACATTGGCAATTTGGCATCATCAGTAGATTTTGGACTCGTTTAAGTCATCAGATAGCAACAACTCGACCAGAGTCATTGTGATAGGAACGGAGACCACCTCAAGCACATGGGCGATGTCGCTCCTACTGAACCACCCGGCGGCGCTGAAGAAGGCACAGGCCGAGATCAACGCGTCCATTGGGACCTCCCGCATGGTCACCGCTGACGACGTGCCCCGCCTCAGCTACCTCCAGTGCATCATCAATGAGACGCTACGCCTGTACCCGGCGGCACCGCTGCTGCTGCCGCACGAGTCCTCCATCGACTGCAAGGTCGGCGGCTACGAGGTGCCGAGCGGCACCATGCTGATCGTGAACGCGTACGCCCTCCACAGGGACCCGGCTGTATGGGAGGACCCGACGGTGTTCCGCCCGGAGCGGTTCAAGGACGGCAAGGGCGATGGGCTGCTGCTGATGCCCTTCGGGATGGGGCGGCGGAGGTGCCCCGGCGAGGCGCTGGCGCTGCAGACGGTCGGGGTGGTTCTTGGGACGCTGGTGCAGTGCTTTGACTGGGACCGGGTGGACGGCGTGGAGGTGGACATGACGGAGGGGGTGGGGATCACCATGCCCAAGGCCGTGGCTTTGGAGGCCGTGTGTAGGCCACGCGCGGCCATGCGCGATGTTCTTCAGATCAAACTTCTTGGCATCTCATATGTACAGTAGTTTCCAGTAGCATTGGCCCATATGTATAGTAGTTTCTAGTAGAAGTGGGGATGACTGCGGGTTGATAATTGGAAACGGCAGGGGTTTTCTATAAAACTGCGTGCGCTGACCGGTCCAGCCAATTGGCAAGCTGTGATTGGCCTGGGACTAAATCATCACATGAGTTGCAAGTTAGGATATGGTTTGGTCAAGTTTTGCAACTTTAGAACTAAATCATTACATTAGATGCAAGTTAGGGTACCTGGGGTGCTATTACCTTTTTTGAAAAGGATGTAGCACATAGAGTAGATCTGAGGCGCCAGCCGGGGCGGCTGCGTGCGGAGTGGAGAAGAAGCACAGCTGAGACGTCAGCGAGTTGGAGAGGTGCCGGTCCAGTAGGGCCACACGAACATGCGGCAGTCAGAGACGCGCCTGGCGATGGCGGTTTAGAGATAAAAACGGAAACCGAGCTTCAGCCCGTGGCCTCGTCCAAACTTGATGTTTGACTTGTCAATCCACCCCGGTGTTGGAATCCTGTATGTTCACGTAAGGCAAATCATGCTATTTTTCTTCTCTAATTCTTGACTGAACCTCCTGGTAGATTCCTTGTAGCAATCAGAGTTGCCCAATAGAAAATTGTTTTGGCTTCACGTGATATACTAGTCGAGAAGTACACCAGACTTTGAAACCATTAGGCTGTGACGCTTGATGTAATGGAAACAATTTGACCGTGTCAGCGAATCCTGTACGCGGCGGTGATAACCTGGCGAATCAGACCAAAAAACAAACACAACTTGATGATTTTCCATCGTACGGATGGACTTCCTGTTTGCATTTTGGCCTCTTGTAGCAGTACTTTCAAAATTTGGCTCCGGACTGATGGAACGCCAGGTCGCACGCGCGGACGCACAGATTCAAACCTAATTTTTCTTAAACTCAAATCTGACGGATTACAAATCTGAACCGATAAACTTGAAGTTGATGCAGATTATTCTAATCAGGTTCTTCTTCATTGAGAAAATCACAAACTCTTCGATCCCTGGGAAAGATCCCTCCAAGAACTCAACACCATCGTGCGCGTGCCCCATGATGGGCGCCAACTATCGTGGAATTGTCACGTCAGATGTCCTTAGTATGAGGGATTAGTCGCGAGGCCAACGCATCTATGTGGTAGCTTGAGAGGGGTTGAGCGGAATCGAGAGACGCAACACAAGACAAGGGTTTAGACAGCTTCGGGCCCCGGGAAACATCATCCGGTAACAACCCTACATGTTGTTTGAGGCTAGATCTCAGTATCATCACGAGGGAGTCGCTGTAAACCGGCTCTCCTCTAGTTGTGTCTAGCCCTAGAGATTGTTTCTTGCTCCTCCCCCTTTGAGGAGCCCTGCCCCTCCTTATATATGTTGAAGGGGTGGGTTACATGTGGAGTCCAACTCGGACTTCAACTTAAACTATTTTGACTTCCCTTACTGGGCTTCTTAACGTCTGCTGGTTTAACATTGTTCTGCCGGTTTAACATTGTCCGCCGGTTTAACATTGTCTGTCGGTTTAACACCAACCGGTTTACCGTCTGTCTTAGCCATCTGTCTTGACTCTCTGTCTTAACTCTCCGCCGGTTTACCATTCGCCCGTTTACCAAGTCCCAGGCGGTTTACAACTCCAGCCGGGTCATACAGCGAGGTATATCCCCGACAGGTATCTTTCTTTTATTAGTAACAATGTCTTTCATATACTTAGCATAAGGATTCATTTTGAGCATATCAGTTAATCGCATACGCAAAAAGATAGGTCTAATCATTTCAGTAAAGCACTCAAAATCCTCATCATCCTTTTTCTTGGATGATTTGGGAGGAAAAGGCATGGGTTTCTGTACCCAAGGCTCTCTTTCCTTCTGTGTTCCCTAGCAACAAAGTCTTTCTTATCATAACATTGATTTTTTGATTGTGGGTTATCAAGATCAACAACAGGTTCAATTTATATATCATTATCATTACTAGGTTGAGCATCAACATGAACATTATCATTAACATTATCACTAGTTTCAGGTTCATTACCAGATTGTGCTTCAGTATCAGAAATAGAAATATCATTTGGATTCTCGGGTGGTTCAGGAATAGGTTCACTAGAAGCATGCAAAGTCCTATCATTTTTCCTTTTCTTCCTTTTAGAAGGACTAGGTGCATCTATATTATTTTTCTGAGAATCTTGCTCAATTCTCTTAGGGTGGCCTTCAGGATACAGAGGTTCCTGAGTCATTCTACCAGTTCTAGTAGCCACTCTAACAGCATAATCATTATTCTTACTATTCAATTCATTGAGAAAATCATTTTGAGCCTTACGTACTTGTTCTACTTGAGTGGTAACCATAGAACCATGTTTACTAATAAGTTTAAGTTCACCTTTGACATTAGCCATATAATCACCCAAGTGTTCAAGCATATCAGCACTGCGTTTTAATTCTCTACCAAAATAAGCATTGAAGTCTTCTTTCTTAACCATAAATTTATCAAACTCATCTAAGCATTGGCTAGCAAACTTAGTAAGAGGGATTTCAGCTTTATCATATCTATTGAGAGAAATTACCTTTACTACCTGTGTCGGGTTATCAAGACCATGAATTTCTTCAATAGGTAATGGATTAAGATCATATGTTTCTTCAACATGCGGTAAATTAAGACCATGTATTTCTTCAATAGGAGGTAAATTCTTAACATCTTCAGCTTTAATACCCTTTTCTTTCATGGATTTCTTTGCCTCTTGCATATCTTCAGGACTGAGAAATAGAAAACCTCTCTTCTTCGGAGTTGGTTTAGGAATAGGCTCGGGAAGTGTCCAATTATTTTCATTAGTCAACATATTATTCAATAGAATTTCAGCTTCATCCGGTGTTCTTTCCCTGAAAACAGAACCAACACAACTATCCAGGTAGTCTCTGGAAGCATCGGTTAGTCCATTATAAAAGATATCAAGTATTTCATTTTTCTTAAGAGGATGATCAGGCAAAGCATTAAGTAATTGGAGAAGCCTCCCCCAAGCTTGTGGGAGACTCTCTTCTTCAATTTGCACAAAATTATATATATCCCTTAAAGCAGCTTGTTTCTTATGAGTAGGGAAATATTTAGCATAGAAGTAATAAATCATATCCTGGGGACTACGCACACAACCAGGATCAAGAGAATTAAACCATATCTTAGCATCACCCTTTAAAGAGAATGAAAATATTTTAAGGATATAAAAGTAGCGAATTCTCTCATCATTAGTGAATAGGGTGGCTATATCATTTAATTTAGTAAGATGTGCCACAACAGTTTCAGATTCATAGCCATAAAAAGGATCAGATTCAACCAAAGTAATTATATCAGGATCAAAAGAGAATTCATAATCCTTATCAGTGACTCAAATCTGACGGATTACAAATCTGAACCGATAAACTTGAAGTTGATGCAGATTATTCTAATCAGGTTCTTCTTCATTGAGAAAATCACAAACTCTTCGATCCCTGGGAAAGATCCCTCCAAGAACTCAACACCATCGTGCGCGTGCCCCATGATGGGCGCCAACTATCGTGGAATTGTCACGTCAGATGTCCTTAGTATGAGGGATTAGTCGCGAGGCCAACGCATCTATGTGGTAGCTTGAGAGGGGTTGAGCGGAATCGAGAGACGCAACACAAGACAAGGGTTTAGACAGCTTCGGGCCCCGGGAAACATCATCCGGTAACAACCCTACATGTTGTTTGAGGCTAGATCTCAGTATCATCACGAGGGAGTCGCTGTAAACCGGCTCTCCTCTAGTTGTGTCTAGCCCTAGAGATTGTTTCTTGCTCCTCCCCCTTTGAGGAGCCCTGCCCCTCCTTATATATGTTGAAGGGGTGGGTTACATGTGGAGTCCAACTCGGACTTCAACTTAAACTATTTTGACTTCCCTTACTGGGCTTCTTAACGTCTGCTGGTTTAACATTGTTCTGCCGGTTTAACATTGTCCGCCGGTTTAACATTGTCTGTCGGTTTAACACCAACCGGTTTACCGTCTGTCTTAGCCATCTGTCTTGACTCTCTGTCTTAACTCTCCGCCGGTTTACCATTCGCCCGTTTACCAAGTCCCAGGCGGTTTACAACTCCAGCCGGGTCATACAGCGAGGTATATCCCCGACAGGTATCTTTCTTTTATTAGTAACAATGTCTTTCATATACTTAGCATAAGGATTCATTTTGAGCATATCAGTTAATCGCATACGCAAAAAGATAGGTCTAATCATTTCAGTAAAGCACTCAAAATCCTCATCATCCTTTTTCTTGGATGATTTGGGAGGAAAAGGCATGGGTTTCTGTACCCAAGGCTCTCTTTCCTTCTGTGTTCCCTAGCAACAAAGTCTTTCTTATCATAACATTGATTTTTTGATTGTGGGTTATCAAGATCAACAACAGGTTCAATTTATATATCATTATCATTACTAGGTTGAGCATCAACATGAACATTATCATTAACATTATCACTAGTTTCAGGTTCATTACCAGATTGTGCTTCAGTATCAGAAATAGAAATATCATTTGGATTCTCGGGTGGTTCAGGAATAGGTTCACTAGAAGCATGCAAAGTCCTATCATTTTTCCTTTTCTTCCTTTTAGAAGGACTAGGTGCATCTATATTATTTTTCTGAGAATCTTGCTCAATTCTCTTAGGGTGGCCTTCAGGATACAGAGGTTCCTGAGTCATTCTACCAGTTCTAGTAGCCACTCTAACAGCATAATCATTATTCTTACTATTCAATTCATTGAGAAAATCATTTTGAGCCTTACGTACTTGTTCTACTTGAGTGGTAACCATAGAACCATGTTTACTAATAAGTTTAAGTTCACCTTTGACATTAGCCATATAATCACCCAAGTGTTCAAGCATATCAGCACTGCGTTTTAATTCTCTACCAAAATAAGCATTGAAGTCTTCTTTCTTAACCATAAATTTATCAAACTCATCTAAGCATTGGCTAGCAAACTTAGTAAGAGGGATTTCAGCTTTATCATATCTATTGAGAGAAATTACCTTTACTACCTGTGTCGGGTTATCAAGACCATGAATTTCTTCAATAGGTAATGGATTAAGATCATATGTTTCTTCAACATGCGGTAAATTAAGACCATGTATTTCTTCAATAGGAGGTAAATTCTTAACATCTTCAGCTTTAATACCCTTTTCTTTCATGGATTTCTTTGCCTCTTGCATATCTTCAGGACTGAGAAATAGAAAACCTCTCTTCTTCGGAGTTGGTTTAGGAATAGGCTCGGGAAGTGTCCAATTATTTTCATTAGTCAACATATTATTCAATAGAATTTCAGCTTCATCCGGTGTTCTTTCCCTGAAAACAGAACCAACACAACTATCCAGGTAGTCTCTGGAAGCATCGGTTAGTCCATTATAAAAGATATCAAGTATTTCATTTTTCTTAAGAGGATGATCAGGCAAAGCATTAAGTAATTGGAGAAGCCTCCCCCAAGCTTGTGGGAGACTCTCTTCTTCAATTTGCACAAAATTATATATATCCCTTAAAGCAGCTTGTTTCTTATGAGTAGGGAAATATTTAGCATAGAAGTAATAAATCATATCCTGGGGACTACGCACACAACCAGGATCAAGAGAATTAAACCATATCTTAGCATCACCCTTTAAAGAGAATGAAAATATTTTAAGGATATAAAAGTAGCGAATTCTCTCATCATTAGTGAATAGGGTGGCTATATCATTTAATTTAGTAAGATGTGCCACAACAGTTTCAGATTCATAGCCATAAAAAGGATCAGATTCAACCAAAGTAATTATATCAGGATCAAAAGAGAATTCATAATCCTTATCAGTGACACAGATAGGTGAAGTAGCAAAAGTAGGGTCGGGTTTCATTCTAGCATTAAGGGATTGCTGCTTCCATTTAGCTAATAACTTCTTAAGATCGCTTCTGTCATTACAAGCAATAATAGCTCTAGCAGATTCTTCATCCAGAACATAACCCTCAGGCACAACAGGAAATTCATATTTATTAGGGGAGAGTCTTCATCATCACTATCTTCAATATAATCAGTTTCAATAATTTCATTCTCTCTAACCCTAGCAAGTTGTTCATTAAGAAATTCAACAAGTGGCACCGTAGTGTCAAGCATAGAAGCAGTTTCATCATAAGTATCATGCATAGCAGAAGTGGCATCATCAATAACATGCGACATATCAGAATCAATAGCAGAAGCAGGTTTAGGTGTCGCAAGCTTACTCAAAACAGAAGGTGAATCAAGTGCAGAGCTAGATGGCAGTTCCTTACCTCCCCTCATAGTTGAGGGATAAATCTTGGTTTTTGGATCTCTCAAGTTCTTCATAATGATAAGAATATATAAATCCCAAGTGACACAAAGAATAGAGTTATGCTCCGCGGCAATGATGCCAGAAAATAGTCTTGATAACCCATAAGTATAGGGGATCGCAACAGTTTTCGAGGGTAGAGTATTCAAACCAAATTTATTGATTCGACACAAGGGGAGCCAAAGAATATTCTCAAGTATTAGCAGCTGAGTTGTCAATTCAACCACACCTAGAAACTTAATATCTGCAGCAAAGTGTTTATTAGCAAAGTAATATGATAGTAGTGGTAACGATAGCAAAAGTAACGGTAGCTAAAGTAATGTTTTTGGTATATTGTAGTGATTGTAACAATAGCAATGGAAAAGTAAATAAGCGAAGAACAATATATGGAAAGCTCGTAGGCAATGGATCGTTGATAGAGAATTATGCCGAATGTGGTTCATCATGTAACAGTCATAACCTAGAGTGACACAGAACTAGCTCCAATTCATCAATGTAATGTAGGCATGTATTCCGAATATAGTCATACGTGCTTATGGAAAAGAACTTGCATGACATCTTTTGTCCTACCCTCCCGTGGCAGCGGGGTCCTAGAGGAAACTAAGGGATATTAAGGCCTCCTTTTAATAGAGTACCGGACCAAAGCATTAACACATAGTGAATACATGAACTCCTCAAACTACGGTCATCACCGGTAAGTATCCCGATTATTGTCACTTCGGGGTTAACGGATCATAACACATAATAGGTGACTATAGACTTGCAAGATAGGATCAAGAACTCTCATATATTGATGAAAACATAATAGGTTCAGATCTGAAATTATGGCACTCGGGCCCTAGTGACAAGCATTAAGCGTAGCAAAGTCATAGCAACATCAATCTCAGAACATAGTGGATACTAGGGATCCAACCCTAACAAAACTAACTCGATTACATGGTAAATCTCATCCAACCCATCACCGTCCAGCAAGCCTACGATGGAATTACTCACGCATGGCGGTGAGCATCATGAAATTGGTGATGGAGGAAGGTTGATGATGACGATGGCGACGGATTCCCCTCTCCAGAGCCCCGAACGGACTCCAGATCAGCCCTCCCGAGAGGTTTTAGGGCTTGACAGCGGCTCCGTATCGTAAAACGCGATGAATTCTTCTCTCTTATTTTTTTTCTCCCCGAACGCAAATATATGGAGTCAAGGTTGAGGTCGGTGGAGCTCCAGGGGGCCCACGAGGTAGGGGGCGCACCTAGGAGGGCAGGCGCGCCCCCACCCTCGTGGCTAGGGTGTGGGCCCCCTGGTCTTCATCTTTTGCAAGGTTTTTTTATTATTTCCAAAAAGACGTTCCGTGAAGTTTCAGGTCATTCCGAGAACTTCTGTTTCTGCACATAAATAACACCATGGAAATTCTGCTGAAAACAGCGTCAGTTCGGGTTAGTTCCATTCAAATCATGCAAGTGAGAGTCCAAAACAAGGGCAAAAGTGTTTGGAAAAGTAGATACGACGGAGACGTATCACGTAGTCGAACGTCTTCGCGATCCAACCGATCAAGTACCGAACGTACGACACCTCCGAGTTCAGCACATGTTTAGCTCGATGACGTCCCTCGAACTCTTGATCCAGCAAAGTGTCGAGAGAGAGTTTCGTCAGCACGACAACGTGGTGATGGTGATGGTGATGTGATCCATGCAGGGCTTCACCTAAGCACTACGACAATATGACCGGAGGAGTAAACTGTGGAGGGGTGCACCGCACACGGCTAAGAAACAACTGTTATGCTTTGGGGTGCCCCCTGCCCCCGTATATAAAGGAGGAGAAGGAGGAGGCCGGGCACAAAGGGGTGCGCCATGGGGGAAACCGACTAGGTTTAGGGTTCCTTCTCCTCCTTTATATACGGGGGCAGGGGGCACCCCAAAGCATAACAGTTGTTTCTTAGCCGTGTGCGGTGCACCCCTCCACAGTTTACTCCTCCGGTCCTTTCTTTCGGAGGGGGAAAGGGGAAGGAGAGGTGAGGGGGAAGGAAAGGGGGGCTGAGGGAGTCCTGGATTAGGGGGTGTCCGGATAGCCGGACTATACCTTCGGCCGGACTCCTGGACTATGAAGATACAAGATTGAAGACTTCGTCCCGTTTCCGGAAGGGACTTTCCTTGGCATGGAAGGCAAGCTTGGCGATACGGATATGTAGATCTCCTACCATTGTAACCGACTCTGTGTAACCCTAGCCCTCTCCGATGTCTATATAAACCGGAGGGTTTTTAGTCCGTAGGACGAAGGACAATCATACCATAGGCTAGCTTCTAGGGTTTAGCCTCCTTGATCTCGTGGTAGATCTACTGTTGTACTACCCATATCATCAATATTAATCAAGCAGGAGTAGGGTTTTACCTCCATTGAGAGGGCCCGAACCTGGGTAAAAACATCGTGTCCCTTGTCTCCTGTTACCATCCGCCTAGACACACAGTTCGGGACCCCCTACCCGAGATCCACCGGTTTTGACACCGACATTGGTGCTTTCATTGAGAGTTCCTCTGTGTCGTCACTTTTAGGCCCGATGGCTCCTCCGATCATCAACGACGATGCGATCCGGGGTGAGCCTTTTCTCCCCGGACAGATCTTCGTATTTGGCGGCTTTGCACTGCGGGCCAATTCGCTTGGCCATCTGGAGCAAATCAAAAGCTACGCCCCTGGCCGTCAGGTCAGATTTGGAAGTTTAAACTACACTGCGGATGACCGCGGAGACTTGATCTTCGACGGATCTGAGCCGCAGCCGAGCGCGCCACACTGTCCCGGTGGGCATGATCTAGCTCTGCCGCCGAACAGTGCCCTGGAGGCCGCACCTGTGTCCGCTCCGACCCTTGGCCCGGAGCCGACCATACCAATCGAGGATGGGTGGTTAGACACCGCCTCGAGGGCTGCAATCTCTACGGCGATCAAGCCGAACATCAGCCTTGTCCTCTGCGAAGCCCGTGACTCAAAGATGTCGGACTCCTCTCCGGACTCCGAGCCCTCCGCGCCCCTACCGATCGAATCCGATTGGGCGCCGATCATGGAGTTCACCGCCGCAGACATCTTTCAGCACTCGCCCTTCGGCGACATTCTGAATTCACTCAGGTCTCTCTCTTTGCCAGGAGAGTCCTGGCCGGACTATGACCGGCAGGATTGGGATGTGGACGACGAAGAAATTCGATGCCCACCCACCACCCACTTCGTAGCCACTGTCAATAATTTAAACGACGTGCTCGACTTCGACTCCGAAGACATTGACGGTATGGACGACGATGTAGGAGATGAACATGAACCAACGCCTATAAGGCACTGGACAGCCACCTCATCTCATGATGTATACATGGTGGACACACCCAAAGGAAGCGACGACGAGGAACACAGGGATGCAACAAGGGATCGTTCACTCGAAAAGCAATCAAATCAGCGACGTAAGCGCCGCTCCAAGCCCTGCCTCGACAGAGATAGCAGCCATACAGACAAAGCCATAGAGCAGGACGAGCCGGCGGACGACGAACATGCCTTCGAGCAACCGTCCGAACAGGGAAACTCGGATAAACAAACCGAACACCCCGTCCCCGGCAAAAACAACAGTCCGGACGACCTTACGCTGGATAGGCTCATGGAGCAGAAGAACCTCCACAAAAGGCTCGTCGCCACTGCGCGTAGCCTGAAAAAGCAGAAGCGGAAGCTCAAAACTGCGGAAGATGCACTCAGAATCAGATGGAGCAAAGTACGCAACACCGCAGACAAAATATGGCGGCAGTCGCCGCACAAAAAGCTATCCAAAGCGAAAGCTACTGCCTGAATTTGACGAGGAGGCCTTAGAGCCCCCGCAGTCAAAAAATAGGAAAGCCACCCGGTCGGATAGACGACCGCATGGCCAGCATGAAGTGGCAAGCGGCACCGCACACAAGCCGGCACGCGATCCACCAAAGGATCCGCATCAAAAATATGGCCCAGCTAGATCTATCTACGGGCCAAGAAAGCAAGCTCTAGTAAGCAATGCAACACAACAAATATCCGAACATCACGGCACACCCAAATACAGGGGTGTCGCACACCCCCTATGTTTCACCGATGAGGTGCTGGACCATGAATTCCCAGCGGGATTCAAGCCCTAAACATAGAGGCGTACGACGGAACAACAGACCCTGGGGTCTGGATCGAGGATTATATCCTCCACATACACATGGCCAGAGGAGATGACCTCCACGCCATAAAATACTTACCCCTCAAGCTTAAAGGGCCAGCCTGGCATTGGCTCAAAAGCCTTCCCGAAAACACCATTGGAAGTTGGGAAGAGCTTGAGGATGCTTTCCGGGCAAATTTTCAAGGGACCTATGTCCGCCCTCCGGATGCAGACGATCTCAGTCACATAACTCAACAGCCCGGAGAGTCAGCCCGGAAATTCTGGAACAGATTTCTTACTAAAAAGAATCAGATAGTCGACTGTCCGGACGCCGAAGCCCTAGCAGATTTTAAGCATAACGTTCAAGACGAATGGCTCGCCAGACACCTCGGCCAAGAAAAGCCAAGAACAATGGCCGCATTAACAAGCCTCATGACCCACTTTTGTGCAGGAGATGACAGCTGGTTGGCAAGATGTAGCACCAGCGACCCAAGTACATCTGAAGTTAGGGATGGAAACGGAAAACCCCGACGCAGCAAGGACCAGCGCCGGAATAAGGGAAACAGCCCAAAGAGCACGGCGGTCAACGCCAGATTCAAAAACTCACGGTAGAATCAGAGAAAGCCGCCCCTCAAGGATAACAAGGACGAGCTATCCAACTTAAACAAAATCTTGGACAAGATATGTCAAATACACAGTACTCCCGGGAAGCCTGCGAACCATACCCACAGAGATTGTTGGGTTTTCAAGCAATCCGGCAAACTCAACGCCGAACACAAGGGGCTCGACACACCAAGTGAGGACGACGACGAACCCCACAAGCATAGCACCAAGAAACAAAAGGATTTCACATAAGAAGTCAAAACAGTAAACTTACTTCATGTGACAAACAGAATGGCACCAATAGAGATACGCGCCATACGGCCTATCCCAAAGGATTCTCGCCAATGGTTGTTAAAACAGATCACCTTTGACCATCAGGATTACTTTAGAAGTATCCGGAACGCAGGCTGGACTGCCTTGGTATTAGATCCAATAATCGGCGGACTCCACTTTACAGATGTCCTGATGGACGACGGCAGTGGTCTAAACCTGTTATACCAGGACACAATCCGCAACATGGGGATAGACCAAACAAAAATTCGCCATAGCAAAACCTCCTTTCAAGGGGTAATGCCAGGCCCGGATGCCCATTGCATGGGTTCTCTCCGGCTAGAAGTTATGTTCGGCTCCCCCGATAACTTCCGTCGCGAACAGCTAACTTTCCACATCGCCCCATTCTCAAGTAGCTATCAAGCACTGCTGGGACGCGAAGCTTTCGCCCGCTTTAACGCAATACCGCATTATGCATCTCTTACGCTTAAGATGCCCGGTCCACGAGGCATCATCTCATTAAAGGGAAAACATTGAATGTTCCTCCCACGTAGAAGATAGTGCGGTTGCCTTGACAGCCCCACAATAAAGCGGCTTCACTAGCCAAAGCACCTACACAGGTCGTCAAGACCACGGACACGGCTAGACGAGTCCGGCATAAACATACAATTGATAAAAATGCTTAATAGTCGTATACCCCTGTACTAGGGGCTCCGCGCATATAAAACAAGAGACAATAAAGCTCAATTTTACCCATTTCAATTTATACTTTGTTTATTTAGTATAACTCATGTTCAGCACGATCTTTCTTCAACTAAGTTCCTCTCTTTTATAGATGAACACCGTGCTACGCCCGTCCAGGATACGGCACAATGGAGACACAGGCGCAGACGTGCAGTAGGGACCCGTTCCAAGGATTCTTTTTAGATTAAGACCCTGCGTAAACCTTTTTTACTGTCTCTTGTTGATACACATCCCCTGGTTTCTTGGTATAACCAACGAGGAGGCTGGCATTTTGGCATGTGGCCACGTCAGAGTTTTGCGCATACCTGGACACTAGGGGCTTATTACTAAGGGTGTTATCCCGCCCGCCCTCATAAAGACCGAATACCTTAGGGAGTGTTCGGCGTCGCGAGTTTGGCCTTATATGCATCAGCTCCGAATCATGTCTTTGGTCAAATGTTGGGTTTGCCCGGCTCCTGTGTTTTGCTACCTTATGTTCCGCTCTATCGGCTAAGGCAGCACCAGGAGAACTACTGCGATTGTGCCCCAGTTCGGCCAGGCGAGCACCTTAGTAGAGAAAGCCGAAAGCTGACTGTCATGATATAGCGTGAGACTGGTCAACCACTCGATGACTTACCGGAATCTTTAGGATTCCTCCGCATTAACAAAGGGCCGCTTCCCGGCCAGGCACATACGCGCCCCGAGTTCGGGCGAGCGCAGGCGCCACCAGGGGCTATATAAGTAGCCTCACTGTCAAACTCCTATGGCTAAGTGAAAGTGATAAAGCATCATAGTCCGATTGCCTAGTTCGCTGCGCTATCACCTCCTTTGTAGGACCAAGATGTTGGATCAAGTGTGAAAATGCGCCTTCTGCAAACACCCCCGCATTATGTGCGTGGGGGCTGAAGCCGATGACTGCCATCTTTTAGATTATATATACATATATGTTAAACGGCCGCACAGGAGGTATTACAATACTTGCAGGCACAAGTTGTAACGCCCTCGATGTGGCTATATCTCCTACGTGTTGAAGCATGACTTAGAGGCATAACCGCATTGAAAGCAATGTCGCAAGTAAGGTAATATTCACAACAACCCATGTAAATAGATAATAATAAGGGGAAAGGTACATAGTTGGCTTACACTCGCCACGTCACACAAAGTACATAAATAACATTACAATCATCCAATACACTCATGGTCCGACTACGATACCAAAATAAAAGATCAACCCCAACATGCGACATGGTCCCGATCGCCCCAACTGGGCACCACTACTGATCATCAGGGAAAGACACATAGTAACGGCGTGAGTCTTCGTTGAACTCCCACTTGAGCTCAAGCGCATCATCTGGAACGGAGTCATCGGGCCCTGCATCTGGTTTGGAAGTAATCTGTGAGCCATGGGGACTCAGCAATCTCGCACCCTCGCGATCAAGACTATTTAAGCTTATAGGTAAGGCAAGGTAAAATGTGGAGCTGCAGCAAGCGACTAGCATATATGGTGGCTAACCTGTTCGCAAAAGAGAGCGAGACGAGAAGGCAAAGCACGAACGAAGAACTAAAGAACAACCTATGGGAAACATTACTCCAACACCGTGTTCACTTCCCGGACTCCGCCGAGAAGAGACCATCACAGTAACACACGCGGTTGATTCATTTTAATTAAGTTTAGGTTCATGTTATCTACAACCGGATATTAACAAATTCTCATCTGCCCATAACCGTGGGCACGGCTTTCGAAAGTTCAAATCCTTGCAAGGGAGTCCCAACTTAGCCCATCACAAGCTCTCACGGTCAATGAAGGATATACCTTCTCCCGAGACATTCCGATCAGACTCGGCATCCCGGTTCTACAAGACAACCTCGACAAAGATAAAACAAGTCCAGCAACACCGCCCGAATGTGCCGACAAATCCCGATAGGAGCTGCACATATCTCGTTCTCAGGGCACACTCAGATTGTCCAAACTTCCGGTAGGCCAGCCCAGAGTTGCCCCTGGTGGCCACCAGCGGCTGACGAGGTGGACCAACACTCAGAGGAGCACTGGCCCGGGGGGGTTTAAATAAGATGACCCTTGGGCTCCGGAAACCCAAGGGAAAAAGAGGCTAGGTGGCAAATGGTAAAACCAAGGTTGGGCATTGCTGGAGGAGTTTTATTCAAGGCGAACTATCAAGGGGTTCCCATTATCACCCAACCGCGTAAGGAACGCAAAATCCGGGAACATAACACCGATATGACGAAAACTAGGGCGGCAAGAGTGGAACAAAACACTAGGCAAAAGGCCGAGCCTTCCACCCTTTACCAAGTATATAGATGCATTTAAGATAACAAGATAATATAGTGATATTCCAATAATAAACAATGTTCCAACAAGGAACGATCTCCAATCTTCACTTGCAACTAGCAACGCTATAAGAGGGGCTGAGCAAAGCGGTAACATAGCCAATCAACAGTTTGCTAGGACATGGTGGGTTAGAGGTTTGACATGGCAATTTGGGAGGCATGATAAGCAAGTGGTAGGCATCGTAGCATAGGCATAGCAAAAGAGCGAGCATCTAGCAAGCAAAGATAGAAGTGATTTCGAGGGTATGATCATCTTGCCTGCAAAGTTGTCAGAGTTGACTGGATCCTCGAAAGCAAAATCAACGGGCTCCTCGTTAGCGAACTCGTCTCCCGGCTCTACCCAAACAAGACAAACAAGCAAAAGGAACACAATCAACCACGTGCAATGCTCGAACAACAAGATGCAAACATGGTATGCTATGCGGGATGCGATATGTGATGCATATGCAAGATTTGACAAGGAATGATTGAACCTGGCCTCAACTTGGAAATCCAAGAGTGCCACTGGAAATGTGAGGTGATTTCGGTTGAAATCGATATAAAGATCACCGGAATCGGATGCACGGTTTGGAAATGGCAAGCAAAACAAAATATGGCACCGGTCTGCGATAAACAGCAAGTAGCCATCTAAATGCATCAAGATAAATATGCTACGGCACTCAAACAAGACCAAAACATACATGGCAGGGATCCACTCATGATGCTTGACAAAATATGAACACTGAGCTACGGCCAATCCATCCATTAACAGGTTCAAACAAGCATGGCAAAAGTGCAAATGGTAAACAGGTTTCAGACTTGGTGAAATTAACGCAAGTCTGGAATTTCAGATCAGGTAGCACACTTTGGAGCATGAAAACTACATGCTACAGCAACTTAACATGGCAAAGCAAGGCATGACATGAAGCTACTCAAAGAGCTTACCAAAAGTCCCTTAGTGACCTTGAGCCAAAAGGGATCAGAAAATACAATTGCAAGCATGCGAATATTGCAAAAACATAATCAGATTACAGACTTAGTGAAAAACTGGAGCAAGCAAATCTGTTAACGAGTAGGCATGTTCACGAGCTCGATGCACTCACTACAGAGCATGAAATGACAAACTAAGCATACACCCAACAAGAATACATGTTATAGAAGCTAGACATGGCAAGAACAACAACATAGCATGCACGGATCAACAACAACATCCTCGGCAAAATCGCTAACAAGTAAACAATCTGCCAGGATTCACGAAATAGTAAAAGTAGAGATCGATTGACTCAAGCTAGGGTGCTCCATAAATGCAAACAAGGACATGGATGGATATAGCACCACAATATTAAAAAATCATCCTTACTGATCATCCTCAAAAGAGGCACGGATCACTAGGAAACAACATGAACATATGGCATATTGATAAAAACAGATCAAGGACTTCGTGAAATTTCTAGGTCCCTGAAATCAGCATTAATGAATGCACTACTTTGCAAGCTTGTGCTAGTCACTACACATATCACAAAAATACATGGTAAGAACCTCTGTAAAGATGGCATGGCATATAACAAAACACATGTAGAGCTCAGGAGCATATCATGCACACATTAATCATGCAAAAATGACAAATAGCTATTTGATGCAGCAGATCTGAAAATTAACTCAAATAGCTCTCTTCCAACAGCATTTCGGGCATCAAGATGAGCTCAAATGAAAATGATGCAATGAGATGAAATGATGTACTCTCTGAGTCGAACATTTTGATATGGTACACGCGCAAAATGGAGCTACGGATGCGGAGTTATAGCATGATGAAAAACGCAAAATATCTGGGGTTTCGGGCAAAATTAGGTCAACCTCAAGATCCAGATCTGGATCCAGATCGTGCACGGACTTTGCGGTGCTCGCCGGAATCACTGTTCGCCGGGGTTGCGCCGGGGACTTGCCGAGGAGAGGAGGAGGCGACCGGATCGAGCGGGGCCGGCCGGAGCTTCGGCCAGGGAGGTACGGGACGGCGGAGGACGATGAGGGACGGCGCGCGGCGGCCAGCCGGACTTGCCGTAGTCGCCGGATGATGGTGGCCGGCGATGGCGGCGAAGGGCGGCGTCGGGCGGTCAGGGCGGAGTACGGGCGGCGCGACGAGGGAGGTAGGTGGCGGCGGGGCGCGGCCCGGTTGGCGGCGCGGGAGGGCCGGCGGCGGGCTCCGCGGGCCAGCGACGGAGGAGATGCGGCCGGGCCAATGGGGAGGCGACACGTGGTGGCGGCGGGGCAAGTCGGACGCGTCCGTCGGTGGGATGAATTTGTCCGGCGGCGGAGAAGGAAAATGGTTACGGTTTCACCCGTGAATTTCGGAGGGGGTTCTTTATATAGGCATAGATGGAGCTAGGAGAGTCCAAATGAGGTGCGGTTTTTGGCCACACGATCGTGGTCGAACGCTCTAGATGATGGAGAGGGTTTTGGTGGGTTTTGGGCCAAATTGGAAGGGTGTTGGGCTGCAACACACACGAGGCCTTTTCGGTCCCTCGGTTAACCGTTGGAGTATCAAATGAAGTCCAAAAGATACGAAACTTGACAGGTGGTCTACCGGTAGTAAACCAAGGCCGCTTGGCAAGTCTCGGTCCAATCCGGAAATGTTTAACCCCCACACACGAAAAGAAGGTAGAAAGGACCACCGGAGGAGATAGGAGCGCCGGAATGCAAAACGGACAATGGGGAAAATGCTCGGATGCATGAGACGAACATGTATGCAAATGCAATGCACATGATGACATGATATGAGATGCATGACAACGACAATAACACACGGAGACAAAAACCCGAAACCAAGGAAATAAAATAACTTAGCGCCGGAAACGGCAAGAGTTGGAGTACATATTAGGTAAATTACATCCGGGGTGTTACACAAGTATAAAAAGCTTCTACAATTTATCAAAATATTGTTTTACAATAATATATGCTATTCGAATATAGTATCCTTCGAGCACTACGTGTCTATTAAACGAGCGCCTTGCAGAACTTCCTGAAAATAGTGCTCGGCAGGTACTCGGCTTCCATCCGAGTCTGGGGATGCAACAGCGGTGGCCTCCATTTCCGCCCAGTATGTCTTGACACGGGCAAGAGCCATCCGCGCACCCTCTATGCACGCTGACCTCTTCATCGCATTGATATGCGGCGCCGCACCAAGGAACTGCTGCACCAAGTTGAAATAACTTTTCGGCTCTGGCCTCTCTGGCCACAGATGACTCATGACATACTTCATGGCGAGTCCGGACAACCTATTTAGCTCGGCCCATTCGACCAAACGATCGGCTAATGATAGTGGACGCTCCGGATTGTGGAACTGCGACCAAAAGAGCTTTTCCACTTCGCGATCTTCTTGATCTCGGAAGTGTTTGACCGCATCTGTGGCACTCGCTGCCAAATCCAGATAGGTGTCCGCCATGCTCCACATCCGGTCTAACGGAGCATGTTTAGGATCACAGAACTTCCTCTGCAGCATAAAGGGCTTTCCAGCCGCGATCTCTCCGGCCTGATGCAGCTCCTCCTTCATAGCTCTCATCACAGAGTGAGCATCCTTGGCATCGGCAACGGCCTTCTCCAGGTCCGTCTGTTCCGCCCGATCTTATTTTTCAAGAAGCTTGCAATGGTCAGCAGCGCTCTTCAGCTTCACAGCCATCTCGGTCATTTCCTTCTTGCTTTGGCAGTGAGCAGCCTGTTCGGCTTTCAGCTCTTCAATTGCCTTTCCGGCAGCCGCATCACTTTTCCTGGCTTGCTCCTTGGCTCGGGCAAGTTCCACCCAAAGATTCTCCATGGCAGTAGCACCATCTGCATCAAGCGCACACATTGTAAGATACTGGCATAAAGCTCCTCTTACCAGGTGCCGCCGGAGTAATTACATACCTTGTGCCTCGTCAAGCCGCTTGTTGACAAGCGTGATGTCGGCATCTGCCACGTCAAGTTGCCGCTTTAGCTCGGCAAATTCATCAGTCCGGCTGGCCACCCGACACTTCGCCACCTACATATGAAGGCGGCATATTAGACCTGGGATTATGATCCTCTGCGCGCCGTCACTTTTGACAACGCACAGAGTCTCAGGGGCTACTATCTACACAGGGCGCATCTTATTTATGCGCAACTGTCCAAAAAGGGTACATTATTTCGCGTACCTCAAAACCTGTCAGTAAACTCCTGACGGCCTCGTGCAATCCGCTCTCCGCGGATGAAATCCTCTCAATCACCGTACCCATCAATGCACAGTGCTCCTCTAAGATAGATGCTCGCCCTAGCAGATCCTTCAGCTCCTCCGACCGTGCACTAGACAGTGTCGGACTCGTCCGATGGCCCTTTTCGAAGGCCGAACACGGAGGGCTTTGGGGGGCCATATGACTACCTTCCGGCCCTGCCGGATTCGCAGAAACCCTCCGTGACGATACCTCGGGATCGCCCGCCTCGCAAGGCGGTACGGCAGGGGGGGCGTTCCGCTCTCCATCATCTCCGAAAGAAGATCCCCCGAAGACGAGCTCTGCTGAGAAGGGCTAAGGCCCGAGCTACAAGGTAAATTTTCGATTACTCTTCTCAGATATAACGCAAGGATTTCTCTCATTTCTTAAAAAGAAAAACTCCTCTCTACTTACGGCTCGGTGGAGGGCTGATCCCCTTGAGGGCATAATTCGGCCGAAGTATCCACCGGCGCAGGACCCTCTGACGAAGATTTCTTCCCCTGCTTTGAGGCCATGGTCTCCGGGTCGTCAGAGGCGGTCCTCTTCTTCCCCTGAGGAGAGGAATTTTCAATTCCTCCCTTCCAGACAACCTTCTTCGAGGAGGTTGTAGCTTCCTTGTCCCCTCCCTCGCTTTCCTCCGAAGGCACAACCTCCAACATCCTGACTAGCACGGGATCCGGCGTGGTCTCAGGGAGGGGGACCGGACACCTGATAAGCTTTGCTTTTGCTATCCACTCCTATTTAAAGGACAGCTCTTTTAGGGGCAATTTTATGATAAATATACGGATAGCGAGTCCGGGCACAAGGCTACTTACTTGAGTATCCGGACGATTGCAGCTCAGACCTGCGTCCTCCGTAGAATCCGGACACACTACTTGTGGTCCGAAGAACAATTTGTACATCTCCACAGGCGTCATGCCAAGAAAATGTTGGAGAACTCGTGGTCCCTCCGGGTTGAACTCCCACAGGCGGAGGGGGCGACGTTTGCAGGGCAGAACTCGGCGAATTAACATAACCTGCGTCACCACGACCAGACTGATGTCTCTTTCTAGGAGATCTCGGATGCGGCCCTGCAACAGGGGCACGTCCTTTGCCGATCCCCAGTCCAGCCCCTTATTGACCCATGACGTCAATCATGGCAAGGGACCCGAGCGGAAAGTAGGCAGCGCCACCCACTTGGTGCTCCTGGGAGCTGTGATATAAAACCACTCTCGTTGCCATAAGTTGGACTCCCCTTGAAAAGAGCCCTCGGGCCATGGAGCACCAGCATTCTTGCTTATAAAAGCACCTCCGCACTCCACGTGCCATCCCTCGATCATCTTCGGCTCTACTTTGAAGGTCTTGAGCCATAGCCCGAAGTGAGGAGTAATACGGAGAAAGGCTTCACACACGATGATGAATGAGGAAATATGGAGGATGGTCTCCGGAACTAAGTCGTAAAATTCCAGCCCATAATAAAACATGAGCCCCTCACGAAGGGATCCGTCGGGAAGCCTAGCCCCCGAAGGAAGTGAGACATGAACACCACACTCTCACCAGGCTTGGGAGTGGGAATGACCTGCCCTTGAGCAGGTAGCCTATGCGAGATTTCGCCGGTCAAGAACCTGGCCTCTCTCAACTTCAGCACGTCCTCCTCCGTGACGGAGGAGGGCATCCATCGGCCTCGAAGGTCGGAACCGGACATTGTTGAAGGTCCGAAGCGCCTGAAATCTAGAGCCTTGGGTGTTGGAACTCGAGGCGAAGGGCGAACTCGTTTGAGATTGAAAGAAAGGAGTAAGGCCTTGGTCTCTTTATAAGAGGTTGAATACCAAGGGCCTTCCCCGTGACCGTTTGGGACTCGCCTTTGATCGAGAAAACATACCAACGGGTACGACTGGGTTACCCACGCCCGTATTGATGAGAATCTCGGAATAAGGGGACACGATCTCTGCTTTGACAAGACGTGCCAAGGAAACTGCCTCGCTAAACGCGCTAAGGTGGGACAGTAAAACGATTCAAATAAAGCTTGGCCGTGGTGTGATGTCACGCTACGGAATACGTCAGCAGATTAGATTTGTGTAAATATTATTCTCTCTATGGCAATATGTGGAAACTTATTTTGCAGAGCCGGACACTACCTTTGTGTTCAAAATCTTCTATGAAGTACTTGGAGAAGGAACCTGCCTTGCAATGCCGAAGACAATCTGCGCACCGGACTCGTCGTCATTGAAGCCTGGTTCAGGGGCTACTGAGGGAGTCCTGGATTAGGGGGTGTCCGGGTAGCCGGACTATACCTTCGGCTGGACTCCTGGACTATGAAGATACAAGATTAAAGACTTCATCCTGTGTCCGGAAGGAACTTTCCTTGGCGTGGAAGGCAAGCTTGGCGATACGGATATGTAGATATCCTACCATTGTAACCGACTCTGTGTAACCCTAGCCCTCTCCGCTGTCTATATAAACCGGAGGGTTTTTAGTCCGTAGGACGAAGGACAATCATACCATAGGCTAGCTTCTAGGGTTTAGCATCCTTGATCTCGTGGTAGATATACTCTTGTACTACCCATATCATCAATATTTGTAACATCCTAAATTTTCAATTTGGAATGTTATACATTAGGTCATCATGCATATCATGTTTTTCTCGCATTTTCCGATCCTAGAAAATTTCACGCAACTCAAGGACCCTCGGAGAGAGTTGGAAGTTTCATTATTTTCATATTCGGGATTTCTCAAATTTTGAAAATAGGATCATTTGGATTTATTTAATTATCTTCATAAAGTTTTCCTATAAAAATTTTGAGAGAGGGAATAATATGACTTTCCCAAATTTAGGAATAATGAGGATTTAATAAATAAACCCATTTTGGTTTTGCCGGAGTTTTATTTGCGTTTTATTTGCCTTAGGGAAAAATGCGTGTTTTAAAAAAAAAATTTGCATTTAGGCCCCGAGTAAAGTTCATTTTTGTTCGACTCATTTTTAGGAGTCGGGGAAAGTTTACTGTATTAATTTTGGAGTTCGTTTAGATTATTTTTTATTTTGTCGCTCTGCGCGCGAGACCGTTTTAAAAAAAAAAAAAACTGCAGCGCCTTGGGCCAAAGGCCCAAGCTGCTAGCCGCCGGCCGGCCAAGGCCAAGGCCACCGCGCGCGCACGCACCAAGGGGGCCAGGGAGCCACTCCTTTTTCCTTGTCCTAGTAGGACTCTTTTCCTACTTCGTTTATTCCGTATCTAATCCTAGATCTATTCCTAATCCTAATCTATTTCTTGCCCCCTACCCCAAGCAAAAACCCTCCCCTCCCCAATATAAATACCCAAGCACCCCCCCC
>NC_041384.1:508112560-508120792 GCF_002162155.2 Triticum dicoccoides | reverse complement strand
CATCAAACCAACACCTCTCCTCTCCTCCGCCTCACCACCGCGCCACCCAACGCCGCCGCCGCCTCACCACCGCGCCACCCCACACCCAACGCCGCCGCCGCCTTACGCCGCCGTCGGAGCCCCTCGCTCTTCGAGGTACTAGCCCCGCGCCGCGTCACCTTTTCTTTTCTCGGATCGTTTTCTTCTAATCGTTCCGATTCTTTTCTTCTCTACCGTTCCGGTTTTCTAGATCAGTTTTTCGTTCGGATTTCTTCTCCGAAACCCTAGATCGGATTCGTTTTCTTCTCCGATTTAGTTGCCTTTTTACCGTTCGCCGGACCGTTCGTCCTAACGAACGTGATCACCGGATTCTTCTAGGTTAATGAACGTCCGTTCGTTTAACCGTTCGTCGTTCTCTTTTCTCGTCGGATTTATTCCGCGATTTTTCCGATCGTGATTTCATATCCGATCTTCTTTCTAGTCTATCTTCTTGCTCGTTTATCGGAATCAGGTGATTCAAATGCCTGGAGTTTCGCCTCGAAACCGCCGTTCCGACTAACCAACTTAAACTAAGTTTTGTTACTGTAAAATTTTGACCTAGTTTCAACTTGCTAGAACCGAGTTGTTTTCTTTCGTCGTTTGACTTTCGATGCTTTATTTGATTCGATTCTTTTGCAACCAGGGTTCTTAAGTTGAACTCTCTGGTTAGATCTTTTATTCGAGATTTCCCTGTGCATTAGATGAGTACTTATTGTATGCTTGTTGTTTGTCTGCGATAGATTACCCGGATTGCGCCGCTTGTTACTTCGAAACCCTAGGACTCGCGGATCATCAGCAAGGCAAGTAACACTTGATCATATCTTTCCTACTACCCAGTTTTATTGCATTAGATCAAACCCTCAAACACTTGCATTGTTAGGATCTAATTAAATTGTGGGTTGGGAAGTAGATGAGGTAGTACCTATTACCTGTTACTTATGAAACCTTGGGAGTTACTTCTACGTTTGCTTATTATGCTATGCTATGCTAGTAGACGTGGATTGGGTGAGTGAATATCCATGACAGATGTGAGATTGTTAATTAATGGCTTATCTAAGGTGGCAACCTAAACACACATCTGGGTGGATTGAGGCACCTGATGTCTATCAGGACTTGCCTGTTTTTTTTTGGACCGCCACCCAGGCTCTAAGGGATCATAAGATCTTTCATGCTAGAAACTTCCGTGTGCAGCCACATGCTACTATGGGCTCTAGCATAGTTGACTAAGTTGTGCGAACTCTTACGGGGTGGACTAGCAGATGTAGGGGATGTAGGTGTACCGGTCTACCCCACATGTAAGGTGCTAGTGCTTCTGAAAGACTATGTCTCGGTCATCCGTTTCTCAAACACCATGTAGTGCGAGAAAACAAACGGAGGCGATCGAGTCATGTGGGGAAAAGTGCGCAAACCTCTGCAGAGTAGCAAACTAATCATGATTAGTCGTGTCCCCGGTTATGGACATTTTGAGTATCTAGTACTTGAATATCTTTGTGAATCTCAACATGTTACCTCTAATAAAAGCTATTGGGTTTTAATGAGTACTTTTAAATTGGGATTGAGGATGCTGTCAACCATTCTCAATGTTTAACAACCACCATGATAGTTAAACAAAATTATTCCTTTGATGTAGGGAAAAATTGGCTTTTCACAAAACTGTAACCATAGAGCCTTACCACCAGCCATAATGCATGTAGTATAGGCTTATTGTTTCATTACTCTCTATGTGTTACATTGCCAGCATATTCCATGTGCTGACCCGTTTTCGGGCTGCAACGTTAATGTTGCAGACTTTTCAGACGACGATTGAGGTGCGTTTAGGTCGTGGTT
The DNA here is from genome assembly GCF_002162155.2 of Triticum dicoccoides. Lineage (NCBI taxonomy): Eukaryota > Viridiplantae > Streptophyta > Magnoliopsida > Poales > Poaceae > Triticum > Triticum dicoccoides. The sequence continues at coordinate 508,118,947 of NC_041384.1, read as the reverse complement.
CTATACTCAGTGATGCCGATGGAGTTGATGGACTCACTTATCTTCCAAGCTTTCCGCTGTTATCGTTATTAGATGGCCTTAAGCCATATTTATTGTAATAAGTTCTTTTTGAGCCATCGATGTAATAAGTGTGTGATTGCAACTCTGCTATAAAACCTCGATGTACTGTGTGGTGTCAGCATTACTGATCCAGGGATGACACCGTAGCACAGTAGACGTGATCCATTCGGGTCAGGTCGCTACAAAGATGGTATCAGAGCACACGCTGACTGTAGGACACGACCACTAAGTTAAGGCCATAGATCACTACTCTCCTCTCATTTTCTAACTCCTCATCTATTCTACTCTTTAGGATGAAGGACGCGAAGATCAAGTACACCCAACCGGATGAAGGCACACCATTTGGATTTCACTTGAAGGAAGTTACCAAGTACCTGAACATTGGACTACCAAGTTTCACCGGGACTTTCAACGCCACTCTGCCTGAAGAGGAGCGCTGGAAGATTCACGCTCACGTTCCGGGAAGAACATTCGCGCCAATCACGAAGCCCATAGATAGTATTTTCAGTGCACCAACTTGGAGTCTGGGAAAGAGCATGGCAGCTCACATCACCATGGGACGCATTGGAGAAGTTTATCAAGAAGACCTCAAGGACACCACCTACCAGATTTGCGGACGCCGAGACGACAAATGGGACATAGTCAGCCCCAAGAAGGATAGATCCATTGCAGCTTTTATCCAGGAGTTAAACCAGCACATTCGACGCCATGAGAACCAGATGTGCAATGATATGGTAGAGTTGAAGAATGCGAAGGCAAGGATCATCGAGCTAGAAGGAGAGATGAAGAATCTACGCAAGGACTACATGGACGAGATCGTAGCTGTCGTAAGGCACAATAACGATCTTAAGTATGAGATTGAAGAACTCAAGAAGAAACTGGAGCTCAAGAATGAAGACAAGTACGTCGCATGTCCAGACGACTACATCATCCTCGACGACACCGATTCGGATCCAAGTGAACCCGATTTTGAAGACGAAGCTGGAGCAGACATCATGGAATCTTCCACCGGTTCAAATTTCTAGAAGTCCCCCACATATTAGTAGTATTTCCCCCATGTAAACATTATAGTACACGCACTTGCGATAGATAGATCGTTGTAAGCCTTGTTTGATTGAATGGAGTGATTTTGTGTGCTTTTGCTCATGTGCATTTGGGTAGTGATTCCCCTTAGACCTCATTCTATTCTAAAATTCTCTTCTTTTCTAAACCCATCAGATGCCTCCGAGACGTGACAATGGATTTCCACCAGAGCTCACTCAGTTGATCCAGCAGCAGAATCAATTGATGCAGATGTTAGTTCAGAATCAGCAGAACAACAACAACAACCCACCACCACCACCTGCGGATCATTTGACTCGTTTCCTTAGACTAAATCCGCCGGTGTACTCCAGTAGCACCGAGCCGATTGTAGCAGATGATTGGCTCCGCAAGATAGGAAGGGAGTTGACCACTGCAGGATGCACAGATGGAGAAAGAGTGAAGTTTGCAGCACATCAGCTTGAAGGACCCGCAGCCGCATGGTGGGAGAATTTCACAGCCACTTACCCGGTAGACACTGTCACATGGGATCAATTTCAGCAAGCTTTCCGCACTGCCCATGTTTCAGCAGGAGCTATGGCCATAAAGAAGCGTGAGTTTCGCAACTTACGCCAAGGAGGAAGGACTGTTGGCCAGTATGTGGAGGAGTTTAGTAAGCTAGCCCGTTATGCCCCAGATGACGTTGCTACGGATGTAGCTAAGCAGGAGAAGTTTCTAGAAGGACTGAATGATGAGTTCAGCATGCCGTTGATGGTAGCAAGTTTCAACAACTACCAGGAGTTGGTAGATCGTGCCATCATGATTGAAGGGAAGCAACAGCAGATTGAGAACCGTAAGAGGAAGTATGGACAGGGGAAGTATAACTCTGGAGCCCAGCAGAAGCCCCGTTTTACCCCTGAACCAGGATTTAAGTTTCAGCACACCCATGGAGGAGGTAGCTCGCACAACCAAAATGGCCACAAGAATGGTAATGGGAATGGAGGAAGCAACGGCCAGAACCGAACAACCCCATCAACCCCAACCAAGAGAGACCTGAGTCAAGTCACCTGTTTCAAGTGTTCGAAGACCGGACATTATGCCAATGAATGTCCTGAAGGCCAGAATGGAAATGGCAATGGAAGCTCTGGGAAGAAGCCGAACCCTTTCAATAGGGGACAGGTGAACCACGTTAATGTGGAGGAGATTGAAGATCAGCCCGATGCAGTAATCGGTAAGTTTTGGTTAAGTCATTTACTGCACTCGTTCTTTTTGATACTGGTGCATCGCATTCATACATATCAAGGGGATTTGTGGAAAAGCATAGCCTGCCCACTAGGATTCTTAAAACACCTATGCTAGTAAGCTCGCCAGGAGCAGAATACATGGCCAGACAAGGATGTTTTCAAGTACCATTGAGTATAGGAAGGCATGTATTCCCAACGGATTTAATTATTCTGGAATCCCAAGGTCTGGATGTGATTCTTGGTATGGATTGGCTGTCGATGTATGGAGGAAACATCGATTGCGCCAGTAAGACAATTTTGCTTACCACACCAGAAGGAAGAAGGATCAAGTATGTATCCCGGCATGTGCCAAACAGGACACAAGTGAATTGCTTATCAGGAGTGGTGCAGGAAGAAGTACCAGTGGTGAAGGATTTTCCTGATGTATTTCCGGAAGAGTTGCCAGGCATGCCACCGGATAGAGACATTGAGTTTTTGATTGAACTATTGCCAGGAACAGGCCCGATATCGAAACGACCATACAGGATGCCAGCACAAGATTTGGCAGAAATCAAGAAGCAGATTAAGGAGCTATTGGATAAAGGTTATATACGCCCAAGCTCTTCACCTTGGGGATCACCCGTTTTGTTAGTAGATAAGAAGGATGGATCTTTGAGAATGGTTGTTGATTATCGTGAATTGAATGCGGTAACAATCAAGAACAAGTACCCACTACCAATGATAAATGATCTGTTTGATCGTTTGCAAGGAGCCAAAGTGTTTTCCAAGATCGACTTGCGATCAGGGTACCATCAGTTGAAGATTCGGGAGCAAGACATACCCAAGACTGCATTTACCACGAGATATGGACTGTACGAGTATACCGTTATGTCATTTGGATTGACTAACGCACCTGCCTATTTTATGAACCTGATGAACAAAGTGTTTATGGAGTTTTTGGATAAGTTCGTCGTAGTGTTCATTGATGACATCCTAGTTTATTCAAAGAATGAAGAGGAGCATAAGGAACATTTGCGTTTGGTTTTGGAGAAATTAAGGGAACATCAGTTATATGCCAAATTCAGCAAATGTGAGTTTTGGCTAAAGGAAGTTGGATTTCTCGGACATGTTATATCCGGATAAGGAATAGCAGTTGACCCCACAAAGGTTGAGACCGTAACTAATTGGGAAGCACCAACGACAGTTGGAGAGATTCGGAGTTTTCTTGGACTCGCAGGATACTACCGAAGATTCATTGAGAATTTCTCAAGGATTGCTAAGCCTATGACTGAATTGTTGAAAAAGGATAACAAATTCATATGGACTGAGGACTGTGAGGCAAGTTTTCAGGAGTTGAAGAAAAGATTGGTTACCTCACCAGTTTTGATATTGCCAGATCAGACTAAGGATTATGAGGTGTATTGCGACGCTTCACGTCGAGGACTTGGAGCAGTGCTTATGCAGGAAGGAAGAGTTGTTTCATATGCTTCACGACAACTTAAGCCCCATGAGTTGAATTATGCCACCCATGATTTGGAGTTAGCAGCCGTTGTGCATGCCCTGAAGACGTGGAGACATTTCCTCATTGGAAATCATTGTGAAGTATATACGGATCACAAGAGTTTGAAGTACATCTTCACACAGAAGGAATTGAATCTCAGACAAAGGAGATGGTTAGAACTTATCAAGGATTATGATATGAGATTGCATTATCACCCCGGAAAGGCTAATGTCGTAGCAGACGCATTGAGCCGTAAGAGCCACGTCAATACCCTAATGATGGGAGGAATACCCAATGAGTTAGCCGAGGACCTTCGAGAGCTATGTTTGGAAATAGTTCCGAGAGGCTACGTAGCAACATTGGAGATTCAGTCGACACTGATGGACCAAATCAGAGAAGCCCAAAAGGCAGATAAGGAAGTTGCCTCTATAAAGGAGAAAATGGGCAAAGGAAAGGCTAAAGGATTTCGTGAGGATGAACACGATACCCTATGGTTTGAAGACTGTGTTTTTGTGCCCAATAACCCAGAAATCAGGAAGTTGATTTTACAAGAAGCCCATGATTCACCCTATTCGATTCACCCAGGAAATACCAAGATGTATTTGGATTTGAAGAACACTTTCTGGTGGACCGGAATGAAGAAGGATATTGCGGAGTATGTAGCTATTTGCGATGTATGTCAGAGAGTAAAGGCAGAACATCAGAAGCCAGCAGGATTGTTACAACCGTTGCCGATACCCGAATGGAAGTGGGATAAACTAGGCATGGATTTCATCACAGGTTTGCCAAAGACCCGTTCAGGATATGACTCGATTTGGGTTATAGTCGACCGTTTAACAAAGGTAGCTCATTTCATTCCAGTCAAGACTACCTATAGCAGTGCTAAGTTGGCAAAGATATACATGACCAGAATTGTGTGTTTACACGGAGTTCCGAGGAGCATCGTATCAGATAGAGGAACCCAGTTTACCTCGAAATTTTGGAACCAGTTGCACGAGACATTGGGAACTAGATTGGAATTCAGTACAGCTTTCCACCCACAGACCGATGGACAGACTGAGAGAGTCAATCAGATTTTGGAAGATATGCTGAGAGCTTGTGCACTAGATTATGGATCTAGCTGGGATGATAATTTACTGTATGCGGAGTTTTCTTATAACAATAGTTACCAAACCAGTTTGAGGATGGCCCCTTTCGAAGCTTTATACGGAAGGAGGTGCAGGACACCGTTATCATGGAATGAAGTTGGAGACCGTCAATTCTTTGGACCAGATTTGATTAAGGAGTCTGAACAGAAGGTTAAGTTGATTCGAGACAGGCTCAAGGTAGCCCAGTCCAGACAGAAGAGCTATGCCGATTCAAAGCGCAAAACGATTGAGTATGAAGTTGGAGACAGAGTATATCTCAGAGTATCCCCGCTTCGAGGAGTTAAGCGTTTTGGAGTTAAAGGAAAGTTAGCACCCCGTTTCGTTGGACCGTATAAGATTTTGCAACGTATGGGAGAAGTTGCTTATAAGTTGGAATTGCCAGAAGGACTGTCAGGAGTTCATAATGTATTCCATGTTTCTCAGTTGAAGAAATGCCACCCAGAGATAGCAGAGGTACCGTTAAGAGACACAGTGCCACTGGAAGCAATTCAGTTGAAGGATGACTTGACATATGAGGAAAAACCTGTTAAGATTCTCGATTATGCCAGCAGAGTTACCCGCAGCAAAGTTATCAAGTTTTGTAAAGTTCAGTGGAGCCACCACACTGAGGATGAAGCCACCTGGGAAAGAGAGGAAGTTTTGCTCAAGGACCACCCTCACCTATTTTCTAGCCAACCCGAATCTCGAGGGCGAGATTCATCTTAAGGGGGTAGGTTTGTAACATCCCAAATTTTCAATTTGGAATGTTATACATTAGGTCATCATGCATATCATGTTTTTCTCGCATTTTCCGATCCTAGAAAATTTCACGCAACTCAAGGACCCTCGGAGAGAGTTGGAAGTTTCATTATTTTCATATTTGGGATTTCTCAAATTTTGAAAATAGGATCATTTGGATTTATTTAATTATCTTCATAAAGTTTTCCTATAAAAATTTTGAGAGAGGGAATAATATGACTTTCCCAAATTTAGGAATAATGAAGATTTAATAAATAAACCCATTTTGGTTTTGCCGGAGTTTTATTTGCGTTTTATTTGCCTTAGGGAAAAATGCGTGTTTTTTTTTAAAAAAAAAATTGCATTTAGGCCCCGAGTAAAGTTCATTTTGTTCGACTCATTTTTAGGAGTCGGGGAAAGTTTACTGTATTAATTTTGGAGTTCGTTTAGATTTTTTTTTATTTTGTCGCTCTGCGCGCGAGACCGTTTTAAAAAAAAAAAAAACTGCAGCGCCTTGGGCCAAAGGCCCAAGCTGCTAGCCGCCGGCCGGCCAAGGCCAAGGCCACCGCGCGCACGCACCAAGGGGGCCAGGGAGCCACTCCTTTTTCCTTGTCCTAGTAGGACTCTTTTTCTACTTCGTTTATTCCGTATCTAATCCTAGATCTATTCCTAATCCTAATCTATTTCTTGCCCCCTACCCCAAGCAAAAACCCTCCCC
>NC_041384.1:508090332-508112550 GCF_002162155.2 Triticum dicoccoides | reverse complement strand
CAAGGCCACCGCGCGCGCACGCACCAAGGGGGCCAGGGAGCCACTCCTTTTTCCTTGTCCTAGTAGGACTCTTTTCCTACTTCGTTTATTCCGTATCTAATCCTAGATCTATTCCTAATCCTAATCTATTTCTTGCCCCCTACCCCAAGCAAAAACCCTCCCCTCCCCAATATAAATACCCAAGCACCCCCCCTCTAAACCATCAAACCAACACCTCTCCTCTCCTCCGCCTCACCACCGCGCCACCCAACGCCGCGCCGCCTCACCACCGCGCCACCCAACGCCGCGCCGCCTCACCACCGCGCCACCCAACGCCGCCGCCGCCTCACCACCGCGCCACCCCACACCCAACGCCGCCGCCGCCTTACGCCGCCGCCGGAGCCCCTCGGTCTTCGAGGTACTAGCCCCGCGCCGCGTCACCTTTTCTTTTCTCGGATCGTTTTCTTCTAATCGTTCCGATTCTTTTCTTCTCTAAACCATTCCGGTTTTCTAGATCAGTTTTTCGTTCGGATTTCTTCTCCGAAACCCTAGATCGGATTCGTTTTCTTCTCCGATTTAGTTGCCTTTTACCGTTCGCCGGACCGTTCGTCCTAACGAACGTGATCACCGGATTCTTCTAGGTTAATGAACGTCCGTTCGTTTAACCGTTCGTCGTTCTCTTTTCTCGTCGGATTTATTCCGCGATTCTTCCGATCGTGATTTCAGATCCGATCTTCTTTCTAGTCTATCTTCTTGCTCGTTTATCGGAATCAGGTGATTCAAATGCCTGGAGTTTCGCCTCGAAACCGCCGTTCCGACTAACCAACTTAAACTAAGTTTTGTTACTGTAAAATTTTGACCTAGTTTCAACTTGCTAGAACCGAGTTGTTTTCTTTCGTCGTTTGACTTTCGATGCTTTATTTGATTCGATTCTTTTGCAACCAGGGTTCTTAAGTTGAACTCTCTGGTTAGATCTTTTATTCGAGATTTCCCTGTGCATTAGATGAGTACTTATTGTATGCTTGTTGTTTGTCTGCGATAGATTACCCGGATTGCGCCGCTTGTTACTTCGAAACCCTAGGACTCGCGGATCATCAGCAAGGCAAGTAACACTTTGATCATACCTTTTCTACTACCCAGTTTTATTGCATTAGATCAAACCCTCAAACACTTGCATTGTTAGGATCTAATTAAATTGTGGGTTGGGAAGTAGAATTGAGGTAGTACCTATTACCTGTTACTTATGAAACCTTGGGAGTTACTTCTACGTTTGCTTATTATGCTATGCTATGCTAGTAGACGTGGATTGGGTGAGTGAATATCCATGACAGATGTGAGATTGTTAATTAATGGCTTATCTAAGGTGGCAACCTAAACACACATCTGGGTGGATTGAGGCACCTGATGTCTATCAGGACTTGCCTGTTTTTTTTTGGACCGCCACCCAGGCTCTAAGGGATCATAAGATCTTTCATGCTAGAAACTTCCGTGTGCAGCCACATGCTACTATGGGCTCTAGCATAGTTGACTAAGTTGTGCGAACTCTTACGGGGTGGACTAGCAGATGTAGGGGATGTAGGTGTACCGGTCTACCCCACATGTAAGGTGCTAGTGCTTCTGAAAGACTATGTCTCGGTCATCCGTTTCTCAAACACCATGTAGTGCGAGAAAACAAACGGAGGCGATCGAGTCATGTGGGGAAAAGTGCGCAAACCTCTGCAGAGTAGCAAACTAATCATGATTAGCCGTGTCCCCGGTTATGGACATTTTGAGTATCTAGTACTTGAATATCTTTGTGAATCTCAACATGTTACCTCTAATAAAAGCTATTGGGTTTTAATGAGTACTTTTAAATTGGGATTGAGGATGCTGTCAACCATTCTCAATGTTTAACAACCACCATGATAGTTAAACAAAATTATTCCTTTGATGTAGGGAAAAATTGGCTTTTCGCAAAACTGTAACCATAGAGCCTTACCACCAGCCATAATGCATGTAGTATAGGCTTATTGTTTCATTACTCTCTATGTGTTACATTGCCAGCATATTCCATGTGCTGACCCGTTTTCGGGCTACAACGTTAATGTTGCAGACTTTTCAGACGACGATTGAGGTGCGTTTAGGTCGTGGTTCTATACTCAGTGATGCCGATGGAGTTGATGGACTCACTTATCTTCCAAGCTTTCCGCTGTTATCGTTATTAGATGGCCTTAAGCCATATTTATTGTAATAAGTTCTTTTTGAGCCATCGATGTAATAAGTGTGTGATTGCAACTCTGCTATAAAACCTCGATGTACTGTGTGGTGTCAGCATTACTGATCCAGGGATGACACCGTAGCACAGTAGACGTGATCCATTCGGGTCAGGTCGCTACAATATTAATCAAGCAGGAGTAGGGTTTTACCTCCATCGAGAGGGCCCGAACCTGGGTAAAAACATCGTGTCCCTTGTCTCCTGTTACCATCCGCCTAGACGCATAGTTCGGGACCCCCTACCCGAGATCCGCCGGTTTTGACACCGACAGGGGCCGTGCCCCCTTCCCCTTGTCCAATTCGGACAACCCATGAGGGGGCCTTCCCTTGTGGGCTTCCCTCTCTCTCCCCTATGGCCCATGTTGGCCCATTACTTCCCCGGGGGGTTCCGGTAACCTTCCGGTACTCCGATAAATACCCGAAACATTTCGAAACCATTCTGATGTCCGAATACCATCATCCAATATATCAATCTTTACCTCTCGGCCATTTTGAGACTCCTCGTCATGTCCGTGATCTCATTCGGGACTCCGAACAATCTTCGGTCACCAAAACACATAACTCATAATACAAATCATTATCGAATGTTAAGCATACAGACCTTACGGGTTCGAGAACTATGTAGACATGACCGAGACACATCTCCGGTCAATAACCAGTAGCGGACCTGGATGCTCATATTGATTCCTACATATTCTATGAAGAACTTTATCAGTCAAACCGCAATGACAACATACGTCATTCCCTTTGTCATCGGTATGTTACTTGCCCAAGATTCAATCATCAGTATCTTTATACCTAGTTCAATCTCATTACCGGCAAGTCTCTTTACTCGTTCCGTAATGCATCGTCCCGCAACTAACTCATTAGTCACATTGCTTGCAAGGCTTATCGTGATGTGCATTACCGAGAGGGCCCAGAGATACCTCTCCGATACTCGGAGTGACAAATCCTAATCTCGATCTATGCCAACCCAACAAACACCTTCCGAGACACCTATAGAGCATCTTTATAATCATCGAGTTACATTATGACGTTTGATAGCACACAAGGTGTTCCTCCGGTATTCGGGAGTTGCATAATCTCATAGTCAAAAGAATATGTATAAGTCATGAAGAAAGCAATAGCAATAAAACATAACGATCATTATGCTAAGCTAACGGATGGGTCTTGTCCATCACATCATTCTCTAATGATGTGATCCCGTTCATCATATGACAACACATGTCTATGGTCAGGAAACTTAACCATCTTTGATTAACGAGCTAGTCAAGTAGAGACATACTAGGGACACTCTGTTTTGTCTATGTATTCACACATGTATCAAGTTTCCGATTAATACAATTCTAGCATGAATAATAAACATGTATCATCATATAAGGAAATATAAATAACAACTTTATTATTGCCTCTAGGGCATATTTCCTTCAGAATCCTCCAGCCGGTTAGGCGTCGCGTTCTGAGCATCCAAGAGCCATTGTGGATCATCGGTGAATGAAGTCTGTGAAGGTTTGGAAGTCTACCTTGAAGACTTACCAGAGTGATTGGGCGAGGACTGGGTGTCCTTAGCTCAAGGGGAATAAGGTCAAGACGTGGTCTTCTGAGTTCAATCTCAGCTTCACTAACCAGACGTACAGTTGTCATAGCAACTGGAACTGGTCTACCAAATCCTTGTCTTCACCAAGCTACTGGTTCTATCCCCCACTTCCTTTTGAAGGAAATATGCCCTAGAGGCAATAATAAAGTTATTATTTATTTCCTTATATCATGATAAATGTTTATTATTCATGCTAGAATTGTATTAACCGGAAACATAATACATGTGTGAATACATAGACAAACAGAGTGTCACTAGTATGCCTCTACTTGACTAGCTCGTTGATCAAAGATGGTTATGTTTCCTAACCATATACATGAGTTGTCATTTGATTAACGGGATCACATCATTAGGAGAATGATGTGATTGACTTGACCCATTCCGTTAGCATAGCACTTGATCATTTAGTTTGTTGCTATTGCTTTCTTCATGACTTATACATGTTCCTATGACTATGAGATTATGCAACTCCCGTTTACCAGAGGAACACTTTGTGTGCCACCAAACGTCACAACGTAACTGGGTGATTATAAAGGTTCTCTACAGGTGTCTCCAAAGGTACTTGTTGGGTTGGCGTATTTCGAGATTAGGATTTGTCACTCCGATTGTCGGAGAGGTATCTCTGGGCCCTCTTGGTAATGCACATCACTTAAGCCTTGCAAGCATTGCAACTAATGAGTTAGTTGCAGGATGATGTATTACGGAACGAGTAAAGAGACTTGCCGGTAACGAGATTGAACTAGGTATTGAGATACCGACGTCGAATCTCGGGCAAGTAACATACCGATGACAAAGGGAACAACGTATGTTGTTATGCGGTCTGACCGATAAAGATCTTCGTAGAATATGTGGGAGCCAATATGAGCATCCAGGTTCCGCTATTGGTTATTGACCGGAGACGTGTCTCGGTCATGTCTACATTGTTCTCGAACCCGTAGGGTCCGCACGCTTAAGGTTTCGATGACAGTTATATTATGAGTTTATGAGTTTTGATGTACCGAAGGAGTTCGGAGTCCCGGATGAGATCGGGGACATGACGAGGAGTCTCGAAATGGTCGAGACATAAAGATCGATATATTAGATGACTATATTCGGACATCGGAAAGGTTCCTAGTGATTCGGGTATTTTTCGGAGTACCGGAGAGTTACGGGAATACGTATTGGGCCTTATTGGGTCATACGGGAAAGAAGGAAAAGGGCCTCAAGGGTGGCCGCACCCCTTCCCTTGGTCTGGTCCGAATTGGACTAGGGAAGGGGGCGCCCCCTTCCTTCCTTCTCCTTTTCCCTTCCTCTTTTCCTATTCCATATGGGAGGTGGAATCCTACTAGGACTAGGGAGTCCTAGTAGGACTCCACACTTGGCGCGCCCCCTCCTAGGGCCGGCCTTCTCCTCCCTTGCTCCTTTATATACGGGTGCAGGGGGGCACCCCAAAGACACAACAATTGATCATTGATCTCTTAGCCGTGTGTGGTGCCCCCCTCCAGCATAATCCTCGATAATATTGTAGCGGTGCTTAGGCAAAGCCCTACGACGGTAGAACATCAAGATCGTCACCACGCCGTCGTGCTGACGGAACTCTTCCCCGACACTTTGCTGGATCGGAGTCCGGGGATCGTCATCGAGCTGAACATGTGCTAGAACTCAGAGGTGTCGTGGTTTCGGTGCTTGATCGGTCGGGCCATGAAGACGTACGACTACATCAACCACGTTGTGCTAACACTTCCGCTTCCGGTCTACGAGGGTACGTAGACAACACTCTCTCCTCTCGTTGCTATGCATCACCATGATCTTGTGTGTGCGTAGGAATTTTTTTGAAATTACTACGTTCCCCAACAGTGGCATCCGAGCCTAGGTTTTATGCGTTGATGTTATGCATGAGTAGAACACAAGTGAGTTGTGGGCGATATAAGTCATACTGCTTACCAGCATGTCATACTTTGGTTCGGCGGTATTGTTGGATGAAGCGGCCCGGACCGACATTACGCGTACGCTTACGCGAGACTGGTTCTACCGACGTGCTTTGCACACAGGTGGCTGGCGGGTGTCAGTTTCTCCAACTTTAGTTGAACCGAGTGTGGCTACGCCCGGTCCTTGCGAAGGTTAAAACAGCACCAACTTGACAAACTATTGTTGTGGTTTTGATGCGTAGGTAAGAACGGTTCTTGCTAAGCCCGTAGCAGCCACGTAAAACTTGCAACAACAAAGTAGAGGACGTCTAACTTGTTTTTGCAGGGCATGTTGTGATGTGATATGGTCAAGACATGATGCTAAATTTTATTGTATGAGATGATCATGTTTTGTAACCGAGTTATCGGCAACTGGCAGGAGCCATATGGTTGTCGCTTTATTGTATGCAATGCAATCGCGCTGTAATGCTTTGCTTTATCACTAAGCGGTAGCGATAGTCGTGGAAGCATAAGATTGGCGAGACGACAACAATGCTACGATGGAGATCAAGGTGTCACGCCGGTGACGATGGTGATCATGACGGTACTTCGGAGATGGAGATCACAAGTACAAGGTGATGATGGCCATATTATATCACTTATATTGATTGCATGTGATGTTTATCTTTTATGCATCTTATTTTGCTTAGTTCGGCGGTAGCTTTATAAGATAATCTCTCACTAAATTATCAAGGTATAAGTGTTCTCCCGGAGTATGCACCGTTGCGAAAGTTCTTCGTGCTGAGACACCACGTGATGATCGGGTGTGATAGGCTCTACGTTCAAATACAACTGGTGCAAAATAGTTGCACATGCGGAATACTCAGGTTAAACTTGACGAGCCTAGCATATATGGCCTCGGAACACGAAGACCGAAAGGTCGAGCGTGAATCATATAGTAGATATGATCAACATAGTGATGTTCACCATTGAAACTACTCCATCTCACGTGATGATCGGAGATGGTTTAGTTGATATGGATCACGTGATCACTTAGAAGATTAGAGGGATGTCTGTCTAAGTGGGAGTTCTTAAGTAATATGATTAATTGAACTTTAATTTATCATGAACTTAGTCCTGGTAGTATTAGCATATCTATGTTGTAGATCAATAGCTCGCGATATTGCTCCCCGTTTAATTTTTATATGTTCCTAGAGAAAACTAAGTTGAAAAATGTTAGTAGCAATGATGCGGATTGGATCCGTGATCTGAGGATTATCCTCATTGCTGCACCGAAGAATTATGTCCTTGATGCACCGCTAGGTGACAGTCCTATTGCAGGAGCAGATGCAGACGTTCTGAATGTTTGGCTAGCTCAATATGATGACTACTTGATAGTTTAGTGCACCATGCTTAACGGCTTAGAATCGGGACTTCAAAGACGTTTTGAACGTCATGGAACATATGAGATGTTCCAGGAGTTGAAGTTAATATTTCAAGCAAATACCCGAGTTGAGAGATATGAAGTCTCCAACAAGTTCTATAGCTAAAAGATGGAGGAGAATAGCTCAAGGAGTGAGCATGTGCTCAGATTGTCTGGGTACTATAATCACTTGAATCAAGTGGGAGTTAATCTTCCAGATAAAATAGTGATTGACAGAATTCTCTAGTCACCATCACCAAGTTAGTAGAACTTCGTGATGAACTATAGTATGCAAGGGATGATGAAAACGATTCCCGAGCTTTTCATGATGATGAAATCGATGAAGGTAGAAATCAAGAAAGAGCATCAAGTGTTGATGATTAACAAGACCACTAGTTTCAAGAAAAGGGCAAAGGGAAAGAAAGGGAACTTCAAGAAGAATGGCAAGCAAGTTGCTGCTCAAGAGAAGAAGCCCAAGTCTGGTCCTAAGCCTGAGACTAAGTGCTTCTACTGCAAAGGGACTGGTCACTGGAAGCGGAACTGCCCCAAGTATTTGGCGGATAAGAAGGATGGCAAAGTGAACAAATGTATATTTGATATACAGATTATTGATGTGTATTTTACTAGTGTTCGTAGCAACCCCTCGGTATTTGATACTGGTTCAGTTGCTAAGAGTAGTAACTCGAAACGGGAGTTACAGAACAAACAGAGACTAGTTAAGGGTGAAGTGACGATGTGTGTTGGAAGTGGTTCCAAGATTGATATGATCATCATCGCACACTTCCTATACTTTGGGGATTAGTGTTGAACCTAAAATAAATGTTATTTAGTGTTTGCGTTGAGCATGAATATGATTGGATCATGTTTATTGCAATACGGTTATTCATGTAAACTAGAGAATAATTGTTGTTATGTTTACATGAATAAAACCTTCTATGGTCATACACCCAATGAAAATGGTTTGTTGGATCTCGATCGTAGTGATACACATATTCATAATATTGAAGCCAAAAGATGCAAAGTTAATAATGATAGTGCAACTTATTTGTGGCAATGTCGTTTAGGTCATATTGGTGTAAAGCGCATGAAGAAAATCCATGCTAATGGGTTTTTGGAATCACTTGATTATGAATCAGTTGATGCTTGTGAACCATGCCTCATGGGCAAGATGACTAAGACTCTGTTCTCCGGAACAATGGAGCGAGCAACTGACTTATTGGAAATAATACATACTGATGTATGCGGTCCGATGAGTGTTAAGGCTTGCGGCAAGTATCGTTATTTTCTGACCTTCACAGATGATTTGAGCAGATATGGGTATATCTACTTAATGAAACACAAGTCTGAAACATTTGAAAAGTTCAAAGAATTTCAGAGTGAAGTATAGAATCATCGTAACAAGAAAATAGAAGTTTCTACGATATGATCGCAGAGGTAAAATATTTCAGTTAAGAGTTTGGCCTTCAGTTAAAAAAATGTGAAATAGTTTCACTACTCAAGCCACCTGGAACACCACAGTGTAATGGTGTGTTCGAACGTCGTAACCGTGCTTTATTAGATATGGTGCAATCTATGATGTCTCTTATCGATCTACCACTATCGTTTTGGGGTTATGCATTAGAGACAGCTACATTCACGTTAAATAGGGCACCATCTAAATCCATGGAGATGACACCGTATGAACTGTGGTTTGGCGAGAAACCTAAGCTGTCGTTTCTTAAAGTTTGGGACTACGATGCTTATGTGAAAAAGTTTCAACATGATAAGCTCGAACCCAAATCGGAGAAGTAAATCTTCATAGGATACCCAAAAGAAACTGTTGGGTACATCTTCTATCACAGATCCGAAGGCAAGTTATTCGTTGCTGAGAATGGATCCTTTCTAGAGAAGGAGTTTCTCTCGAAAGAAGTGAGTGGGAGGAAAGTAGAACTTGATGAGGTAACTGTACCTGCTCCCTTATTGGAAAGTAGTTCATCACAGAAATATGTTCCTGTGACTACTACAACAATGAGTGAGGAAGCTAATGATGATGATCATGTAACTTCAGATCAAGTTGCTACCGAACCCCGTAGGTAAACTAGAGTGAGATCCGCACCAGAGTGGTATGGTAATCCTATTCTGGAGGTCATGTTACTTGACCATGATGAGCCTACGAACTATGAGGAAGCGATGATGAGCCCAGATTCCATGAAATGACTTGAGGCCATGAAATCTGAGATGAGATCCATGTATGAGAACAAAGTATGGACTTTGATTGACTTGCCCATTGATCGGCGAGCCATTGAGATTAAATGGATTTTCAAGAGGAAGACGGACGCTGATAGTAGTGTTACTATCTACAAAGCTAGAATTGTCGCAAAAAGGTTTTCGACAAATTCAAGGTGTTGACTACGATGAGAGTTTCTCACTCGTATCTATGCTTAAGTCTATCCGAATCATGTTAGCAATTGTCGCATTTTATGAAATGTGGCAAATGGATAAACAAAACTGCATTCTTTACTGGATTTATTAAAGAAGAGTTGTATATGATGCAACCAGAAGGTTTTGTCAATCCTAAAGGTACTAACAAAATATGCAAGCTCCAGCGATCCATCTATGGACTGGTGCAAGCATCTCGGAGTTGGAATATACGCTTTGATAAGTTGATCAAAGCATATAGTTTTATACAGACTTGCTGTGAAGCCTGTATTTACAAGAAAGTGAGTGGGAGCACTACAACATTTCTGATAAGTATATGTATGACATATTGTTGATTGGAGATGATGTAGAATTATTCTGCAAAGCATAAAGGAATGTTTGAAAGGAGTTTTTCAAAGAAAGACCTTGGTGAAGTTGCTTACATATTGAGCATCAAGATCTATAGAGATAGATCAAGACGCTTGATAAGTTTTTCAATGAGTACATACCTTGACAAGATTTTGAAGTAGTTCAAAATGGAACAGTCAAAGAAGGAGTTCTTGCCTGTGTTACAAGGTGTGAAGTTGAGTAAGACTCAAAACCCGACCACGGCAGAAGATAGAGAGAGAATGAAAAGTCATTCCCTATGCCTCAGCCATAGGTTCTATAAAGTATGCCATGCTGTGTACCAGACCTATTGTATACCCTGCCCTGAGTTTGGCAAAGGAGTACAATAGTGATCTAGGAGTAGATCACTGGACATTTGTCAAGATTATCCTTAGTGGAATAAGGATATGTTTCTCGATTATGGAAGTGACAAAAGGTTTTTCGTAAAGGGTTACGTCGATGCAAATTTTAACACTGATCCAGATGACTCTAAATCTCAATCTGGATACATATTGAAAGTGGGAGCAATTAGCTAGAGTAGCTCTGTGCAGAGCATTGTTGACATAGAAATTTGCAAAATACTTACGGATCTGAATGTGGCAGACCCGTTGACTAAACTTCTCTCACAAGCAAAACATGATCACACCTCAGTACTCTTTGGGTGTTAATCACATAGTGATGTGAACTAGATTATTGACTCTAGTAAACCCTTTGGGTGTTGGTCACATGTCGATGTGAACTATGGGTGTTAATCACATGGTGATGTGAACAATTGGTATTAAATCACATGGCGATGTGAACTAGATTATTGACTCTAGTGCAAGTGGGAGACTGAAGGAAATATGCCCTAGAGGCAATAATAAAGTTATTATTTATTTCCTTATATCATGATAAATGTTTATTATTCATGCTAGAATTGTATTAATCGGAAACATAATACATGTGTGAATACATAGACAAACAGAGTGCCACTAGTATGCCTCTACTTGACTAGCTCGTTGATAAAAGATGGTTAAGTTTCCTAACCATAGACATGAGTTGTCATTTGATTAATGGGATCACATCATTAGGAGAATGATGTGATTGACTTGACCCATTCCGTTAGCTTAGCACTTGATCGTTTAGTTTGTTGCTATTGCTTTCTTCATGACTTATACATGTTCCTATGACTATGAGATTATGTAACTCCCGTTTACCGGAGGAACACTTTGTGTGCCACCAAACGTCACAACGTAACTGGGTGATTATAAAGGTGCTCTACAGGTGTCTTCGAAGGTACTTGTTGGGTTGGCATATTTCGAGATTAGGATTTGTCACTCCGATTGTCGGAGAGGTATCTCTGGGCCATCTCGGTAATGCACATCACTTAAGCCTTGCAAGCATTGCAACTAATGAGTTAGTTGCAGGATGATGTAATACGGAATGAGTAAAGAGACTTGCTGGTAACGAGATTGAACTAGGTATTGAGATACCGACGATCGAATCTCGGGCAAGTAACATACCTATGACAAAGGGAACAACGTATGTTGTTATGCGGTCTGACCGATAAAGATCTTCATAGAATATGTGGGAGCCAATATGAGCATCCAGGTTCCGCTATTAGTTATTGACCGGAGACGTGTCTCGGTCATGTCTACATTGTTCTCGAACCCGTAGGGTCCGCACGCTTAAGGTTTCGATGACAGTTATATTATGAGTTTATGAGTTTTGATGTACCGAAGGAGTTCGGAGTCCTGGATGACATCGGGGACTTTATGAGGAGTCTCGAAATGGTCGAGACGTAAAGATTGATATATTGGACGACTATATTCGAACATCGGAAAGGTTCTGAGTGATTCGGGTATTTTTCGGAGTACCGGAGAGTTACGGGAATACGTATTGGGCCTTATTGGGCCATACGAGAAAGAAGGAAAAGGGCCTCAAGGGTGGCCGCACCCCTTCCCTTGGTCTGGTCCGAATTGGACTGGGGAAGGGGGGCGCCCCCTTCCTTCCTTCCTTCTCCTTTTCCCTTCCTCTTTTCCTATTCCATATGGGAGGTGGAATCCTACTAGGACTAGGGAGTCCTAGTAGGACTCCACACTTGGCGCGCCCCCTCCAAGGGCCGGCCTCCTCCTCCCTTGCTCCTTTATATACTGGTGTAGGGGGGCACCCCAAAGACACAACAATTGATCATTGATCTCTTAGCCGTGTGTGGTGCCCCCTTCCAGCATAATTCTCGATAATATTGTAGCGGTGCTTAGGCGAAGCCCTGCGATGGTAGAACATCAAGATCGTCACCACGCCGTCATGCTGACGGAACTCTTCCCCGACACTTTGCTGGATCGGAGTCCGGGGATCGTTATCGAGCTGAACGTGTGCTAGAACTCGGAGGTGTCGTCGTTTCGTTGCTTGATCGGTCGGGCCGTGAAGACGTACGACTACATCAACCGCGTTGTGCTAACGCTTCCGCTTCCGGTCTACAAGGGTACGTAGACAACACTCTCTCCTCTCGTTGCTATGCATCACCATGATCTTGCGTGTGCGTAGGAATTTTTGTGAAATTACTACGTTCCCCAACACCTTTTACATTTCAGTTTGTCTTCGTGAAGTCATTGCTTACTTACCTGATCTGATTGACTTCACCGTGTGAAGACAATTACATGTTTGGCTTCATACTATCTTCCATTCAGATCCAATCTACCTAGCTGCTGATAGTCTTTGTACTTTCACTTTATTGCTTACTTGACTATGGCTTGTCTAGTGTAGTCTATCTTCCGCTGTATATCAATAGGTTCCTTTCACCTGTTTGTCTTCAAAGACCTCGTGTTTTGAAGACTTTCATAAAAATCGCCTGTTCACCCCCCTCTAGTCGATAACTAGCACTTTCAACTTTTGACTTCATCCCATGGTTGGGTTTTACATTAATGAAGCTTTAATATTTGTGGATGTTTGCTAGAGTTACAATCATAAGAACATATGATCAAAGTACAAAAAGTATGTTAGCTTCGGTCTGTCCAAGTATGATGAGTATCACATGTTTCATATCCAATTGCTTAGGAACATTTTTCGCACATCCTAACACCACTTGTCCATACTTGCTATATATATTTATTTTATTGTTCTTTATTTAAAACAACACCTTTATTATCTTGCAAACGTATCCCATCACTCCTACAAAGTAGTTTTTGTTTCTTGTTTTAGGTAAAGCGAACGTTAGTGTGCATAGAGTTGTATCGGTGGTCGATAAAACTTGAGAGAATATTAATTCTATCTTTAGCTTCTCGCTGGGTTCGACACTCTTATTTATCGAAAGGGCTACAACGGATTCCCTATACTTATGGGTTAACACCGGACGTGTTGCCACCATTGCTTGCACATGGGTTTGCCGGTAGAAGGCGTTCGCTAGCCTGAACGGGAGAGAACGACTTGGCAAGGGCGGTCGCGCCAGCTCCGGAAAGCTTGCCAACATGCCATCCTACATCCGACTATCTCACCGGGCAACCCAGGGCACTGCAATGCTGGAGGGCTCCTTCTTATGCTCGTCGAAGAGACCATCCTACAAGACTTTCGAGCTGGAGGCCATGACAGGTGTGGTACAAGGAGGAGATGGAGAGCGAAGGTGTGGTGTCGTTCATTCGCAAAAAAAGGTGTGATGTGGTTCTTGCCCGACGCCTAGCCACGTTTTAACATCCCAAATTTTCAATTTGGAATGTTATACATTAGATCATCATTGCATAGCATATTTTATTTTGCATTTTGGTTGATCCTAGAAATTCTACGCAACTCAAGGACCCACGGAGAGAGTTGGGGATTTCGTTATTTTCATATTTGAGTTCTCTCAAATTTTGAGAATAGAATCATTTGATTTTATTTATTTTATCATCAATTATTTCTATTACAAAATTATGACAGAGCGAATAAAATGACGTTCCCAAAATAAAGAAATATTGAGGATTTAATACTAAAATCAAATAAGATTTCATTTCGGAATTTTTCGGTGTTTTATTTGAATTTAGGAAAAATGTGTGTTTTTCAAAATTTGCATTTAGGTCCCAAATAAATGTTCACCTTGTGAGGCTTGATTTTAGAAGCCCGTGAAAATTTATTTCGGAATTTTTGGAGTTCGTTTAGTATTTCTTTTTATTTTTTCTTCCGAGCGGAATATTTAAAAAAAACGAACCGACCTAGGGGCCGTGTCCAACCCGGACTCCCGGCCCACTAGGCTTTATAAGCCGGGGGGGAGGCCGAGCCGAAGCCAGCCACCCGCGCCCAAACCTAGCGCCGCCCGCCACCCCCAGCGCCGCCGCCGCCGCCCCACCGCCGCCTCGCCGCCCCGCCGACCGCTGGAGCCGCCGTCGCCGGCGCCGCACGCCCGCCGTGGTTCGCCGCCGCCTCGAAATCCCTGCCTGGTTTTTTTATAGAAAAATCGTTTGGTTTTTCCGTTGGTTTTTCACCGGTTTTTTTAGATTCGTTTTTTAATAGATCAGTTTTTCCGGTTTATTTAAATAACGAGCGTTCGTCCGTTCGTTTGTTTTAGCGAGCGTTCATCGTTTTTCTTTTTCTCGGATTAAATCCGCGATTTTTCTGATCACGATTCCCGATCTGATTTTCTTTTTAGTATAACTTTTCGCTCGTTTATCGGAATCAGGCGATTCAAGCGCGTGGAGTTTCGTCTCGAAACCCTCTATCCGTTTAACCAACTTAAACAAGATTTTGCTACTGTAAAATTTGCCCTAGATCCAGATTACTAGAACGAAGTCGTTTTCTTTCGCCGTTTGACTTTCGTTGCTTTGTTCGATTTGATTCTTTTGCCAACAGGAGTTCTTAAGTTGAACCTTCTGTTTAGATCTCTTATTTGAGTTTTACCTGTGCATTAGATGAGTACTTATTTGTGCTTGTTTGTTTGTCTGCGAAGAATACCCGGAGTGCGTCGCTTGTTACTTCGAATCTCTAGGTTTCACGGATCATCAGTAAGGCAAGTAACACTTTGATCATACCTTTTCTACTACCCAGTTTTATTGCATTAGATCAATCCTCACACATTGCATGATTAGGATCTAATTAAATTGTGGGATGGGAAGTAGATGAGGTAGTACCTATTACCTGTTATCATCAAACCTTTGGGAGTTACTTCTGCGTTTGCTTATTATGCCATGCTATGCTAGTAGACGTGGATTAAGTGATATCCATGACAGATGTGAGTTTGTTAATTAATGGTTTATCTAAGGTGGCAACTTAAACACACATCTGGGTGGATTGAGGCACCTGGGTATTCCAGGACTTGCCTGTTTTCTTTTGGACCGCCACCCAGGCTCAAAGGGATCATGAGACTATTCATACTAGAAACTTCCGTGTGCAGCCACAAGCTATTATGGGCTCTAGCATAGTTGACTAAGTCGTGCGAACTCTTACAGTGGTAGACTAGCAGATGTAGGGGATGTAGGTGGTACGGTCTATCCATCGTAAGGTGCTAGCGCTTCTGAAAGACTATGTCTCGATCATCCGTCTTCTCAAACACCATGTAGTGCGAGAAACCAAACGGAGGCGATCGAGTCTTGTGGGGAAAAATGCGCAAACCTTTGCAGAGTGTAATAAACTAATCATGGTTAGCCGTGTCCCCGGTTATGGACATCTTGAGTATCTAGTACTTGGATTATCATGTGAATCTCAACATGTTACTCTAAATTAATTTTGTTGGGTTTTGTTTAATGATGATTACTTTAATTGGGATTGAGAATGCTGTCAACCATTCTCAATGTTTAACAGCCACCATGATAGTAATTAAATTATTCCTTTGAAGTAGGGAAAAATTGGCTTTATGCAAAACTGTAACCATAGAGCTTTCCACCAGCCATATATGCATAGAGTATAGATGTTTCATTCCATTACTCTCTACGTGTTACCTTGCCAGCATATTCCATGTGCTGGCCCGTTTCGGGCTGCAACGTTAATGTTGCAGACTTTTCAGACGATGATTAAGGAGTTTTAGGTCGTGGTTCTATACTCAGTGATGCCGTTGGAGTTGATGGACTCACTTATCTTCCAAGCCTTCCGCTGTTATCGTTATTAGATGGCCTTAAGCCATATTTATTGTAATAAGTTCTCTTTTGAGACACTCGATGTAATAAGTGTGTGATTACTACTCTGCTATAAATCCTCCGAGTACTGTGTGGCGTCAGCATTACTGATCTAGGGATGACACCGGAGCACAGAGATCAGACTATTTGAGGTCTGGTCGCTACAGAGATGGTATCAGAGCACACGCTGACTGTAGGACACGACCACTAAGCTAAAAGACCTAGATCACTATTCACTCTCTTCTCTTCTGACCTCTCATCTTTTCTACTCTTTAGGATGGCGGATGCAAGGAACAAGTTCATGCAACCGGATGAAGATACACCTTTTGGACGTCACTTGAAGGAAGTCACTAGATACCTGAACATAGGAGTACCAAGCTTCACGGGAACCTACAACGCCACTTTACCTGAAGAAGAGCGCTGGATGATTCAAGTTCAAGTTCCAGGAAGGACGTTCATGCCAGTCACTGAGCCCATAGAGTTTTCTTTCGATGCACCAACTTGGACTCTAGGACAGAGCATGGCAGCTCACATCGCCATGGGACGCATTGGAGATGTCTACCGCAAGGATCTCAAGGATACTATCTACCAGATTTGTGGACGCCGAGATGAACACTGGGAGATGATCAGCACCAGGAAGGATAGATCAATTGCAGCTTTTATCCAGGAGCTAAACAAAGCACATTCGACGATAGGAGAACCAGATGTGCGCCGACATGATAGATCTGAAGAAGGCTAAGACTAGAATCAAGGAACTGGAGGAAGAACTCAAGGCTACACGTGAAGAGTATGAAGAGGAAATTAAAGTATTGTGGACAAGAATGCCGACTTAACAATGGAGTTTGGAATATTTATGGGAGGCCCTACGCCAGTAGATGAAGACGAAGAACCCAAGGAGATTAGCCCGGAAGACTACATCATCATTGACGGCACCGACTCGGAACAAGATAGTAGAGATGATGATTATGTTGATGAAGCTGGAGCAGAAATCATGGAGTCTGCAACCGAAGAATATTTCTAGTAGACCACCTCATCAGTAGTAGTAGTCCACCATGTAAATATAATAGTCCGAGCACTTTTGCGATAATTAGATCGATTGTATGCCCTTGTTTGATTGAATGAAGTGCATTGTTTGCTTTTGCCTCATGTGCATATGGGTAGTGTTTTCTCTTTAGACCCCCTCTATTCTTATATCTCACCGAGACGTGACCCCGAATTTTCCTTCCCACCGGAGCTCACTCAGTTGATCCAGCAGCAGAACACATTGATGCAGTTGCTAGTCCAGAATCAGAATCAAGGGAACAACAACAAAAACAACCCACCACCACCACCACCTGTTGATCACTTAGCCCGTTTTCTTAGGCTAAATCCGCCGGTGTTTTCCAGTAGCACCGAGCCGATAGTAGCAGATGATTGGCTCCGCAAGACAGTTAGGGAGTTGACCACAGCAGGATGCACAGATGCGGAGAAGGTGAAGTTTGCCGCACATCAGTTAGAAGGACCCGTAGCCTCATGGTGGGAGAATTTCACAGCCACTTTCCTAGTCGACACTGTCACATGGGACCAGTTTCAGCAGGCTTTTCGAACTGCACATGTTTCAGCAGGAGCTATGGCCATGAAGAAGCGTGAGTTTCGCAACTTATGCCAAGGAGGACGGACAGTTGGCTAGTATGTGGAGGACTTTAGTAAGTTAGCACGTTATGCCCCAGATGACGTTGCTACAGATGCAGCTAAGCAGGAGAAGTTTCTGAAAGGACTGAATGATGAGTTGAGAATGCAGTTGATGGTAGAAACCTTCAATAACTTCCAGGAGTTGGTAGATCGTGCTCTTATGATTGAAGGGAAGCAGCAGCAAATTGAGAATCGCAAGAGGAAGTATGGACAAGGAAAGTATAGTTCTGGAGCTCAACAGAAGCCATGTTTTACCCCTAAACCGGGAGGACATTTTCAGCATACCCATGGAGGAGGTAGCTCGCACAATCACAATGGCACCAAGAATGGTAATGGCAATGGAGGAAGCAATGGCCAGAACCGCACCAACCCATCAACCCCAGCCAAGAAGGACCTGAGCCAAGTCACTTGCTATAAGTGTTCGAAGACCGGACATTATGCTAATGAGTGCCCTGAAATACAAAATGGAAATGGCAATGTAAGCTCTGGGAAGAAGCCAAACCCTTTCAACAGGGGACAGGTGAACCACGTTAGCGTGGAGGAGGTTGAAGCTCAGCCCGATGCAGTAATAGGTAAGTTTTTGGTTAAGTCATTTACTGCACTCGTTCTTTTTTATACTCGTGCATCGCATTCATATATCTCAAGGGGATTTGTGGATAAGTATAACCTATCAACCCAAGCCCTTAGGTTACCCATGTTAGTAACCTCACCTGGAGCAGAGTATGTGGCTAGTCTATGGTGTGATCGGTTACCATTAAGGATTGGTAACTATGTTTTTCCCTCAGACCTAATAGTATTGGAATCCCAAGGATTGGATGTGATATTAGGCATGGATTGGTTATCAAAGTATGAAGGGAATATTGAATGTGCTAGCAAGTCAATTTTGCTTACCACACCAGAAGGGAGAAGGATCAAGTATGTATCCCGACATGTGCCGAAGAGGACTCAAGTAAATTGCTTAACAGGAGTTGTGCAGGAGGAAGTACCAGTGGTAAGGGATTTCCCTGAAGTATTTCTAGAGGAGTTGCCAGGCATGCCACCAGATAGAGATATTGAGTTTTTGATTAAGTTATTGCCAGGCACAGGGCCAATATCAAAGAGACCATATAGGATGCCAGCAAAGGATTTGGTGGAAATTAAGAAGCAGATTAAGGAGTTACTGGATAAGGGATATATTCGCCCAAGTTCTTCGCCTTGGGGATCGCCAGTACTTCTAGTGAAGAAGAAGGATGGATCGTTAAGGATGGTTGTTGATTATCAAGGATTGAATGAAGTAACGATCAAGAACAAGTACCCACTACCAATGATTAATGATCTGTTTGATCGTTTGCAAGGAGCTAAGGTATTTTCCAAGATCGATCTGCGATCAGGATACCACTAGTTGAAGATTCGAGAATAGGATATTCCGAAGACAGCTTTTACCATCAGGTATGGGCTCTACGAGTATACCGTTATGTCATTTGGTCTGACTAACGCACCTGCCTATTTTATGAACATGATGAACAAAGTGTTTATGGAGTTTTTGGATAAGTTCATCGTAGTGTTCATTGATGATATCCTGGTTTATTCGAAAAATGAAGAGGAGCATAAGGAGCATTTGCGTTTGGTACTTGGAAAGCTCAGAGAACAGCAATTATATGCCAAGTTCAGCAAATGTGAGTTTTGGTTGAAGGAAGTAGGATTTCTCGGACACGTTATATCTGGAGAAGGTATAGCAGTAGATCCCGCTAAAGTTGAAACCGTGACCAAATGGGAAGCACCAACCATAGTTGGAGAGATCCGGAGTTTTCTTGGACTCGCAGGATACTACCGGAGATTTATTGAGAATTTCTCAAAGATTGCGAAGCCTATGACAGAGTTATTAAAGAAGGATACCAAGTTCGTATGGACGGAGGAATGTGAGGCTAGTTTCCAGGAGTTGAAGAAACGTTTGGTTACCTCACCAGTGTTGATTTTGCCAGACCAGACCAAAGATTATGAGGTGTATTGTGACGCTTCACGTCGAGGACTTGGAGCAGTGCTTATGCAGGAAGGGAGAGTTGTTTCATATGCCTCAAGACAACTGAAGCCTCATGAGTTGAATTATGCTACGCATGATTTGGAGTTAGCAGCCGTAGTGCATGCTTTGAAAACATGGAGACATTTCCTCATTGGAAATCATTGTGAGGTGTACATGGATCATAAGAGTTTGAAGTACATTTTCACACAGAAGGAGTTGAATCTCAGACAAAGGAGATGGTTGGAGCTTATCAAGGATTATGATATGAAATTGCATTATCACCCCGAAAAGGCTAATGTAGTAGCTGACGCATTAAGCCGTAAGAGCCATGTCAATACGTTAATGACGGGAGAGATACCCAAGGAATTAGCAGAAAATCTACGTGAACTATGTTTGGAAATAGTTTCGAGAGGCCATATAGCAGCATTGGAGATTCAGTCAACTTTGATGGATAGAATCAGAGAAGCTTAAAAGACCGACAAAGAGATTGCCGCTATTAAGGAGAAATTGAGCAAAGGAAAAGCTAAAGGATTTCGTGAGGATGAACACGATACTCTATGGTTTGAAGATCGCGTTTACGTGCCCAATGACCCAGAGATCAGGAAGTTGATTTTGCAAGAGGCACACGACTCACCGGATTCAATTCACCCAGGAAATACCAAGATGTATTTGGATTTGAAGGACATTTCCTGGTGGACTAGAATGAAGAAGGATATTGCAGAATATGTAGCAGTTTGTGATGTATGCCAGAGAGTAAAGGCGGAGCATCAGAAGCCAGCAGGATTGTTACAACCATTGCCAATACCCGAATGGAAGTGGGATAAGCTAGGCATGGATTTTATCACGGGATTGCCCAGGACTCGTTCAGGCTATGACTCGATTTGGGTTGTAGTCGATCGATTGACGAAGGTAGCTCATTTTATCCCGGTAAAGACTACTTACACCAGTGCTAAGTTGGCAAAGATATACATGACCAGGATCGTATGTCTGCATGGAGTTCCAAGTAGTATCGTATCATATAGAGGAACCCAGTTTACCTCAAAGATCTGGAAGCAGTTACATGAAACTTTGGGTACCAGGCTAGAATTCAGTACAGCTTTTCATCCACAGACAGATGGACAGACCGAGAGAGTCAATCAGATTTTGGAGGATATGCTGAGAGCTTGTGCGCTAGACTATGGATCTAGTTGGGACGATAATTTTCCATATGCAGAGTTCTCTTACAACAACAGTTACTAAACCAGTTTAAAGATGGCCCCTTTCAAAGCCTTGTACGAAAGAAGGTGCAGGACACCGTTGTCATGGGACGAAGTTGGAGACCGCCAGTTGTTTGGACCTGACTTGATTAAAGAGTCTGAACAGAAGGTGAAGTTGATTCGCGATAGGCTCAAGGTAGCCCAGTCCAGACAGAAGAGTTATGCAGATTCTAAACGCAAGGAGACAGTTTACGAAATTGGAGATAGAGCTTATCTTTGAGTATCTCCACTTCGGGGAACAAAACATTTTGGAGTTAAAGGAAAGTTAGCGCCACGATTTGTAGGATCATATCGAGTTTTGGAGCGTATGGGAGAAGTGGCCTACAAGTTGGAATTGCCCGAAGGATTGTCAGGAGTTCATGATGTGTTCCACGTTTCCCAGTTGAAGAAGTGTCACGCGGAGATGGCTGACATACCATTGAGAGACACAGTGCCTTTAGAGACTATTCAGTTGGATAACGATTTGACCTACGAGGAGAAACCAATTAAGATCCTCGAGTTTGCCAATCGAGTTACCCGCAGTAAGGTTATCAAGTTTTGCAAAGTTCAGTGGAGCCACCACACAGAGGATGAAGCCACCTGGGAGCGAGAGGAAGAGATGCTCAAGGACCACCCTCACCTATTTTTTAGCCAACCCGAATCTCGAGGGCGAGATTCATCTTAAGGGGGTAGGTTTGTAACATCTCAAATTTTCAATTTGGAATGTTATACATTAGATCATCATTGCATAGCATTTTTTTTTGCATTTTGGTTGATCCTAGAAATTCTATGCAACTCAAGGACCCACAGAGAGAGTTGGGGATTTTGTTATTTTCATATTTGAGTTCTCTCAAATTTTGAGAATAGGATCATTTGATTTTATTTATTTTATCATCAATTATTTCTATTACAAAATTATGAGAGAGGGAATAAAATGACTTTCCCAAAATAAAGAAATATTGATGATTTAATACTAAAATCAAATAAGATTTTATTTCGGAATTTTTTGGTGTTTTATTTGAATTTAGGAAAAATGTGTGTTTTTCAAAATTTGCATTTAGGTCCCAAATAAATGTTCATCTTGTGAGGCTTGATTTTAGAAGCCTGTGAAAATTTATTTCGAAATTTTTGGAGTCCGTTTAGTATTTCTTTTTATTTTTTCTTCCGAGCGGAATATTTAAAAAACGAACCGACCTAGGGGCCGTGTCCAACCCGGACTCCCGACCCACTAGGCTTTATAAGCCGGGGGGAGGCCCAGCCGAAGCCAGCCACCTGCGCCCAAACCCTAGCGCCGCCCGCCGCCCCCAGCGCCGCCGCCGCCGCCCGCCTCGCCCC
>NC_041384.1:508038701-508090058 GCF_002162155.2 Triticum dicoccoides | reverse complement strand
CCTCGCCGCCCCGCCGACCGCCGGAGCCGCCGCCGCCGCACGCCCGTCGAGGTTCGCCGCTGCCTCGAAATCTGTGTCCGTTTTTTATTTAGAAAAACCGTTTGGTTTTTTGCCCATTTTTTTAGATTCGGTTTTTTAATAGATCGGTTTTCCCGGTTTATTTAAATAACGAGCATTTGTCCGTTCATTCATTCTAGCAAGCGTTCGTCGTTTTTTTTCTCGGATTAAATCCGCGATTTTTCTGATCGCGATTCTCGATCCGATTTTCTTTTTAGTATAATTTTTCGCTCGTTTATCGGAATCAGGCGATTCAAGCGCCTGGAGTTTCGTCTCGAAACCCTCTATCCGTTTAACCAACTTAAACAAGATTTTGCTACTGTAAAATTTGCCCTAGATCCAGATTACTAGAACGAAGTCGTTTTCTTTCGCCGTTTGACTTTCATTGCTTTGTTCGATTTGATTCTTTTGCCAACCGGAGTTCTTAAGTTGAACCTTCTGATTAGATCTCTTATTTGACTTTTACCTGTGCATTAGATGAGTACTTATTGTATGCTTATTTGTTTGTCTGTGATAGAATACCCGGAGTGCGCCGCTTGTTACTTCGAATCTCTAGGTTTCGCGAATCATCAGCAAGGCAAGTAACACTTTGATCATACCTTTTCTACTACCGAGTTTTATTGCATTAGATCAATCCTCACACATTGCATGATTAGGATCTAATTAAATTGTGGAATGGGAAGTAGATGAGGTAGCACCTATTACTTGTTATCATCAAACCTTTGGGAGTTACTTCTGCGTTTGCTTATTATGCCATGCTATGCTAGTAGACGTGGATTGAGTGATATCCATGACAGATGTGAGTTTGTTAATTAATGGTTTATCTAAGGTGGCAACTTAAACACACATCTGGGTGGATTGAGACACCTGGGTATTCCAGGACTTGCCTGTTTTCTTTTGGACCGCCACCCAGGCTCAAAGGGATCATGAGACTATTCATACTAGAAACTTCCGTGTGCAGCCATAAGCTATTATGGGCTCTAGCATAGTTGACTAAGCCGTGCGAACTCTTACAATGGTAGACTAGCAGATGTAGGGGATGTACGTGGTACGGTCTACCCGATCATAAGGTGCTAGCGCTTCTGAAAGACTATGTCTCGGTCATCCGTCTTCTCAAACACCATGTAGTGCGAGAAACCAAACGAAGGCGATCGAGTCTTGTGGAGAAAAGTGCGCAAACCTCTGCAGAGTGTAATAAACTAATCATGGTTAGCCGTGTCCCCGGTTATGGACATCTTGAGTATCTAGTACTTGGATTATCATGTGAATCTTAACATGTTACTCTAAATTAATTTTGTTGGGTTTTGTTTAATGATGATTACTTTAATTGGGATTGAGAATGCTGTCAACCATTCTTAATGTTTAACAACCACCATGATGGTAATTAAATTATTCCTTTGAAGTAGGGAAAAATTAGCTTTACGTAAAACTGTAACCATAGAGCTTTCCACCAGCCATATATGCATATAGTATAGCTGTTTCATTCCATTACTCTCTATGTGTTACCTTACCAGCATATTCCATGTGCTGACCCGTTTCGGGCTGCAACGTTAATATTGCAGACTTTTCAGACGACGATTAAGGAGTTTTAAGTCGTGGTTCTATACTCAGTGATGCCGTTGGAGTTGATGGACTCACTTATCTTCCAAGTCTTCCACTGTTATCGTTATTAGATGGCCTTAAGCCATATTTATTGTAATAAGTTCTTTTTTGAGACACTCGATGTAATAAGTGTGTGATTGCTACTCTGCTATAAATCCTCCGAATACTGTGTGATGTCAGCATTACTGATCCAGGGATGACACCAGAGCACAGAGATCAGACTGTTTGAGGTCTGGTCGCTACAAAATAACGGGCAGATGCGAGGCGCTAATAGGAGAGGTGTTTAATGCGGGCAACACAGGGACGGACTCGTGGTGCTCGAGGCACCGGAGTAGGTTTCTCGGCACACGTGCTGATTTAATGGCGGTAGACGGGCTGACGGATGCCGATTCAATGCAGCGAGAAGGCGTGCGTAGCGGACGGTGCTCTTGGCCGGCGCGCCGCTCCAATGCCGGCTCTAGTGAACGGTCGCATCCGCTCTGGGCCTACATGAACATGGAGCTGGCACTCTGGTGGGAAAGTGGATGAGGGAGAGTGGTTTTGTGTGGGCCAGGTTTATTGGACGCTTGCATGGCAGCGGTTCAGGCTCTTGCAAAGCCCCCCAGTTTGCTTTCGGTTTGCAGAAAAAAGGACATCAAGGTCGACTCGCGGACGGATATAGGACCACGCGGTCCGGAAGGTTGCGGGTGGTCGGTGTTGGAGATGCCGTCGGAGACGGCAACGACAGGGGCATAGTTTTGCAAATTTTCAATTTGTCTGTGTAGATCTGAAATTTCATTTTTTTAGCGAATCTGAAAGACAATATTTTAGAAAGAATCAAAGAGACAAAGACAATGATGTGCAAGGAGGAATAACAGGCCATGGGCCTCGAGTGATCACAATCAGGCAACGCCATATTTGGGCCCGTCGGGTAAAATATCGTCATCGCGTTCTCTCTCCGCAGCCGAGCACGCGCAGCCGAGCACCCCTTCCTTCCCAGCTCCCTCCCTCTCTCCCCCGCCTCCCGAAGAGGAGATAACGCAGGACAAGAAGGTACTCGCGCTCTGCCTCCTCTGAATCCATCTGCCTCCGTCAAAGGATTCTTGCCGTGCTCTTCCAGCGGCGCCCTGCGTCCCCCAGCTAGGGCCGGCCGAATTTTCGTCTTTTTTTTTTTTTCATTTCATTCAGTTCCGCCACCTGCCGAAGTGGCGAGTTTCTCGGTGGAGGCTGCCACCACAAGAATGCGGTAGGGGCTGCAAACCCACCGGCCGACCAGGGGCGATGGCGGCGGTGCCGCCAAACGCGAGCATGGGGCTGCTCAATCTGGGCGGGTGCGGGGTTTTGCTCCCCTCCCTGCAGCCTAATTCGAGCGCCGGTCACTGCTTTTTGGTCCCGAGGAGGGACGTCTCCGCGTCGCCGTTGAGCTGGGGTTTGGTCAGACGAGGCAGGTTTCTTGATGCCGGGTTCCGGGCCGCGGGTGCCCTGGCTAGCGGCGAGGCCGGCGCCGGTTCGTCAGAGTTGCGGCACATCGAGAAGGAGCTCACTTTTAGCCCCACATTCACCGACTATGTGAAGATGATGGAGTCGGTGAAGTTGGACAGGAGCAAGAGTTTGCAGGGAGGCGATTCGGATGGCCGGAGTTCCAGGAGGAGGTTCACGGGCGATGGCGATGCATCAGCTGGTCGACGACAGGATAGAGAGTCAGTTGATCCAAGGAAGAAGTCATTTGAGAGGAATAGAGGGGCTCAAAGGGACAGAGGGGGTGACCAAGGCAGGGGTGAGAGGCTAGCGACGAATGACAGCGCAGAAGAATTTACTGGATTGGTGGGAAAAGGAATGGTGGGTGATGTTAAAAACAGCAATGATGGTCAGAGGAAAGTTGAAGAATATGTACAGAGAAGAATAGTTCGAGGCGAACGAAGCAGAATTGGGGACAGTACTGATACTGACGACCGCAAGCAGTTTCCATCAGCATCATATGTGAAGACTAGAGATAATAAAGGTGGTGTGGTTGTTCATGAATCAGCAGGGAACACAAATGCCCAGTCAAATGCACGGAAGGATTTACAAGGACGGGCAACTTCTGTTGTAAGCCGTACTTCTGTGACTCGGGATAGCAGCGTTATATTGAGGAACACCAGGTCTACCAATGCAAGAAGTAATATACAGGAGCATGACTTCAAATATCCTAGAGAGGGAAAAGTTTCCAGTAGCGAGGTCAATGCTGACAGTAAATTTCAAAGATACCAGCAAAGAACAGAGAATTCAATAAGAAATCTTGTAGGTAGTTTTAGAGATAATAATGTGGACTATAGCAAACCTATTGTAAGCAAAAGATACGGCCATACACAAACAGTGTCCGAGAACTATGGTCATCGGAGTGATAGTCTGGAGCGTGGAAAACCTGAAACAATGCGAATGCACAGAGGAGAAAATGTTCAACAGGGGAAGTTTGTTAGAAGAGATTCAAAAGCTGTTATTGATGATAGGGCTGCTTTCAAGACTTTTGAGGCATTCACTGATGTCAGGAACAGGCCACGGGCTCTTCAAATGGAAATAGAAGAAAGGATTCAGAAATTAGCTAGTCGGTGAGTCTTCATATAATTGCCTTTATTCTAATGCTTAAGTTATCATAGTTTTCTGATGTATAAGTTGAACATACTAGCCTCTTATTTTTGTTTGACATGCGCAGTAGCCTCTTATGATTGGTTAATGATGGTAGTTTACATGTACTCAATATTAATATTATCACTTATTTTTGCTATTATTATTTTTATTCAAATTGTATTTAAACTGCTCTGTATCTTTACTAGCGGCGCAATTTACCATCATCATTCACATCAAATATACGATAACTCTAAAGGTCTAACCTACTTAGCTTACATTCCACCAATCCTTATAAAATCTTATATGATAAATCATTCCAGTGATAATGCTGAACTTCTAGAAAGATCACGCTCAGATATATTCTTCTAATGTTTAGTGGTTATGTACAGGTTATAAAGTGGGAATATGTATTCCGTAATCATTATCAGACTGTTCCAACTTTAATCATTACCAAGCTATTATTTACATTGTGATGCCTAGATGCAAACTATTATTTACAGTTTGTTTTGGAGAATTCTTGCATGCATTTATGCAGATAATTTTTTGAAAAGTTCATTACCGACTGTAACCCAGCAATGGAACTTGTAAGCTGAGCTGATTACGGAAATATTTTGTATTTCGTGCTTTCAGCATAACTGGTTATGATTCATCACATGGAATCACCACTATCTTATAATCTTAGTTAATTTCTTATAATTCTATATTTTGAAGGCTCAATGCTACAGATGTAAATATTCCAGAGTGGAAATTCTCCAAGATGATTCATGATGCACAGATCAAATTCACTGATCACTCTATCCTAAGGATTGTTCAAATATTGGGTCGATATGGAAACTGGAAACGTGTTCTGCAAGTTGTTGAATGGCTTCAATCACGTGAAAGATTCAAGTCCTACAAGAGCAGGTAGAATAGCTACCCACTTATATGCTTCTATGTTTTTTACCAATCTTAAATCTGCATTTTTTTTGTTTTTGTTTTTGTAGCATGCATTTTAAGTTTTTAACTGCTTTGATATATGTAGCACAACTGTAGTGCTGCCGAGTTGTTAACCATATCAATAAGTTGGTTGATCTATGTGCGCATGCTTGAAGTAGTTTCTTGATTAATTTTCCTTGGTACCTCCCCATGATCTCATTAAACGGGTATACTGCTTAGTATATGAAGTGCATATGATCTTTATAAGCACCTTCTGATGTAGGTATATTTATACAACAGTCCTTGATGTTCTTGGGAAGGCAAAGAGACCTTTCGAGGCATTGAATGTATTTTACACCATGCTGGTATAACTTGTA
Organism: Triticum dicoccoides; assembly: GCF_002162155.2. NCBI lineage: Eukaryota > Viridiplantae > Streptophyta > Magnoliopsida > Poales > Poaceae > Triticum > Triticum dicoccoides. The sequence continues at coordinate 508,084,521 of NC_041384.1, read as the reverse complement.
CTTATCTTCATCTTATTTTATGCAAAAATATTTATCTTCATCTTATTTAGATGCTGTTCCTATATTTCATTTGCAGGACCAATTATCTTCTTATCCTGACATTGCAGCTTATCATTGTATTGCTGTGACTCTCGGGCAAGCTGGTCTTGTGAAAGAACTATTTGATGTGATTGATTGCATGCGTTCCCCTCCTAGGAAGAAGTTTATGGTGGGTCCTGTTCAGAATTGGGATCCTCGGTTGGAACCAGACCTCATCGTATACAATGCGGTGAGTTTATTTGTAGCAAATGTGATATGTGCGTGGAATCAGCACACCATGAGCATGGTGAAGTCTATCAGTTGAACATAACTGCTTCTGCTCGTACGTAGGTTTTGAATGCTTGCGTTCAACAAAAGCAGTGGGAAGGGACATTCTGGGTACTGCAACAGTTGAAAGAGAAGAATATTCGCCCAACTAATACAACATATGGTCTTGTAATGGAGGTATGCTGATCGTGATACACATACAAATACAATATAACACATACCCTTTATATTCTCTCCCACCCAACTATGCTGGGCCCTGAAGGGGAACTTCTACAGACCTCTTTAGATTTTCTGCAACATAACAAAGCATTATATATATATATATATTTTTTTTGATAGAACTACACATGAAAGTGTCCTGGTTTCCTACGAGCAGCTCATTATACAGAATGTTTCACCTGTAAATTTGTTGCTTAAGCTTGGTTCTTTTCTGATTTCCGCAACACCATGTTATATATACTGGGCACAATTCTTGTGCAGCATAATCCATTTTTAGTCTAGTTTAATTTCGTGGCAGTGCAGGTAATGCTTGTTTGTGGCAAGTATAACTTGGTGTATGAGGTCTTCGACAGGGTGAAGCAAAAATCAATACCTGGTGCACTGAACTATAAAGGTAATAACTAGAAGTTGAAATAATTAGTTTAAAGTTCATGTCTGAGACTTCATGCTGGTTACAGTTCTCGTAAATGCACTCTGGAGAGAAGGAAAGATCGATGAAGCAGTCATGGCCGTGAAGGATATGGAAAATCGTGGAATTGTTGGTTCGGCTAGTCTCTATTATGACCTTGCTCGGTGCCTTTGCAGTGGAGGGCGGTGCAAAGAAGCACTTCTCCAGGTATGGCTTACACAAGTGCAGTTAACGAGTTAATGTGTAATACATTTGCCACAGCTCACAGCTGACATTGATAGCGAAATTCCTTTTGTTAGTTAATTTCATCTTGATTTACTCGCAACTGTTAATTATTTAAAAAATAATAATGCATAAAAATAAGTTTACATTGGGCACACCGACGGTTAAGTATTTCAACTACGTTAGAATCAATGAGTTATTGTGATTTTACAATACAATATTTGTTATCATGACCTTATGAGGAGAATCAGTGTTATTCTTGATTGTACACTTGACAAGACATATATGGTTTAACAATTTTTGTTCTCAAGCTAGTACAGGCCTGATTGCATGCATTATATTTTGGTCGAAGTAGGCGTTGTGTGTTGGGACATGGAACTACTAATATTTAGATGCGAAGCAAGCAGTCAAAACTATTGAATTCATGCACCAGCCAACTCATCCAAAAGTCCGAATTGATGGAGGGAGGTGGGCAATATATTTCAACACTCCCCCTCACGTCTAGGCCATTTTAGTCCTTAGACGTGGGATCGATGTAGGCCGCAGAATCGTTTTATTTAATACTGCGTTGGCAGGGTCTTGAACTCAAGACCTCTTGGCTCGGATACCATATTGAATTCATGCACCAGCCAACTCATCCAAAAGTCCGAACTGATGGAGGGAGGTGGGCAATATATTTCAACAAAAATATATGGAATTCGGTTCCGACCCTCTAATTTTCATTGCAGAGCTTTTGATTTGAGGGTAGTTCCAGCCAGCTACTAATACTCTTTAAAATACATGTGGACGCAACTTAGGAAATGAGATCCAGGGATTCTTTTATTCAAATGATACAGGAATTTTAGGATTGGAATCTTTATGAAACTTTCTATATGGGTTGTTTGGTTTGTAGGATTGAATGCTGTTGGAGTTTTCTCAACGATTTCTTCGCACAACATTACAAAGGAAGTTTTCTATTGACTCTCAAATCACTTGGAAAGAACCCTTTGTTTCCCTTATGGTGCAATCAAACAAACTTTGGTTCAAATCCGATCCTATAGGACTTCAGTGGGCATTGCAATCCTGCATTTTTCCTATTCCCATGTTTGGAAAATCCTGCGATCAAAACTTGCGGCCACTTCCGTTTCATTTCGTTAGTGTTTAGGCTTTTGCTAGCCTAGTTCTTGTTCTTCTTCTAATACAAACTGACACACTTTTGGGCGTGTGTTCGACAAAAAAAAAAACTTTGTGATCATAAACTCGTAAGAGGACAGAGCACTACTACATTTGAGCCTCTGTATCTATATTTATAACCTCGTAACCTGTCTATGCACTATTTGTGTAATGTCCTCAGACTGTTTGTTTACTCTCAACTTTTGTCTGATAATAATTGTACTCAGGTTGAGAAGATATGCAAGGTTGCGAACAAACCGCTGGTTGTTACCTACACAGGACTTATTCAAACTTGCATAGATAGTGGAAGCATAGAAAATGCTAAATACATATTTAAAGAAATGTGCAACTACTGCTCACCTAATAATGTGACTTGCAACATTATGCTAAAGTCATACATAGATCATGGAATGTTTGAAGACGCAAAAGATCTGCTGGAGAATATTCTAAATGGCAGGATAAGGAGTAAAGCGGATTTGGGTGAACAAGCAATTGCAGACAAGTTTACTTTCAATACTTTCTTGGATGCTTGTGCTGAAGCAAAAAAGTGGAATGACTTCGAGTACGCATTTCGCAAAATGTTATCTAGCGGCTACCATTTTGACGAACGAAGGCACCTACGTATGGTACTTGATGCCTATAGGAGCGGGAAGGTACTTATCTCATATGCTCATGGTTTTGATTACCTATGGATGTTCTTAAAAAGATCTAGCTTATAAAGCTAGAATATTCATTTCACATAATTATTCAGGTCTAAGAGCATTCTGGTTAGCCAGTGATAATGTAGGTCATGCCTGACATGGTGATAGGAGCATGTTGCCATATGGCGTAATTATTTTTAAATTGATACACAAAGGCCATATCAAAGTCCCTGCCATTCAGTTTGAAACGTATGCTAAACCTTTTTTGGGGTGTAAATACATGCAGACATTTGGGCCCTCATGACAATATGCCTCACTAGATTGTATGCGTAGCCTTAAAAAGGAATTTCAAGTAAAAGAGTAGCATGATAGAATAGGCGTTTCAAATTGAAATTACATTAGGCACAATAGGTGTCGAACTGGTTGGTTAATCCATCTGGAGTGTCTGTTCTCACCCTTGCTATCTGTTGTCCGTCATTATTCAGGAGCAGCTGCTGGAAGACGTATGGGACTACCTGTGTCACAGTGGTCGGGTTCCACCGGCTGCCATGATAATGGAAAGATTCTGCCTAAAACTGAGACAAGGCCATACGACGGCAGCACTCTCCTGCATCAGCAGCTTTGAGGAGAGCAAGATAGGCAGCGTTTCCTCCAAGTCGTGGTCGAATCTTCTGAACCGGAACGCGGACCTCCTCGAGGAGGAGAGCGTCGCCAAGCTTGTCCATGAACTCGATGACTTCTCAAGGCCAGGGATTTCCTGCCATTCCTTGTACGAAAATGTTCTGAGCAGCTGTACAGAATTCCTTCGTGGTTCTGGTGGAAAGGCGCCTTCTGATGGACGGATGCCTTTCTGTAATTCTTGACCGCCATGTTAGCCTCCTATCCTTTTCGTCGTTCAAAGTTCGGTTATCAGTGGGTAGGGAATCACTGGTCTGCTTGTGGCTTTCATGCTCTTTTCCAAGAAGACCAACTTTGATGATATACTACTGTACCAGAGTAGGAGTAGCATTTTGGTTGGGTTGGTTGCTGGTAATTAGCAGAAGCAACCTTTGGCATTGCCATCGTCACCCTTGGCGATGCGTGGCGTAAGCATGTTCGCTTGTTGTTTCATCATCTAAATGGTGTAACAGTGACAGTGCGAGTAGCTGGTATCACTATGATAGGATACATGGACGATGGTGCATGTTGATAGCTATATGTTCAGTCAGACAAAAATTTCCGAGTGTGTCTAGTTGCAATGGATTTGCAGAGTCTAAAACTATGTCCGCCGCTTGTTTGGTAGGGCTGGTACAAATGATCTTTTGTCTCCGGAAGGCTCCATCTGGAGAAATTTGCGCTCCTGTCGATAGAGTTTCCATCTGTTTCTACGTTGCGTTCGATTGGGACCAGCACACAGGGACAAGCTCGTCGCCGTCGCCGGATTGGTGCCAGTTAGAGCATCTTCGACTGGACCCTTAAACCGACCGCATGCGTACTATGACAGCGAAAATCATCTAATACGGGTCTGTATTGATGTGCGGCGTGGTTTGAACGTACTTTTCCCGCAACAAACATTGAGGCTTTTCGGGGATTCGGACACCATCCACGCCCGCTTCTGACCGCATTGGCCCACCCAAACCGCCTCCCCTTCCCCCGCGTGCGTTCCCATCTGGCGCCAGCTGTCCTTCCCTGTCCGTAGACGGATAACGGAAGAAAATTTGCGGGTTGCTATTGGAATGCCGCTCTTACCATTCGATGCGCGGCGTGGTTCGGACGTAATTTTCCCCGCAACAAACATGGGGGCTTTGTGGGCGTTCGGACACAACCCATGCCCGCTTCGACCACATTGGCCCACCCAAACCCCCTCCCCCGCGCGCGTTTTCATCTGGCGCCAATTGTCCTTCCCTGTCCATAGACAGACAACGGAAGAAAATTTGCGGGTCACCGTTGGTATGCCGCTCTTGCCAGCCTTACCGCACGACACGAGTGATTTAACTATAGACATTCATGCCGTGCCATACCAGCCTATCACTCTCCACTCCATGTTAAGATCCAAAGAAAAATCTACCACTCCTCTGATCAGACGGTGATAGCTTTGGACCATGTAGCCGCCTTCTCCTCTCCTCTCTAACCTTAGTCGTCACCCTTAAGATCTTACTAATTATTTTCACCGGTGATCACCACCACCTAGCCTCTGACAATCTCAATGGCGTCGTGAGGTTGGGGAGGCTATTTTTCATATTTTTAGGTATGCCACTGTTCGTTCTCTCGGCAATGACGGTGATAATATCGGCTTGCGCAATAATTGTCATCATTCTCCTTCCACATGGTATTGTCTCCAAGCTCCAAGTCAATCGAGATGTGAGTTTTGTGCCACATCGATTTGGAGTTCCAGATCGTGTAGTCCGGTCAACCATGGCATGACTTGTTTACAACTCTTATGGGCTCATATGGGTGTGTGGTGTGAATCCTGATTTTCGGGAGCGGCGACAACTGATACTCTCCTTTCCAAGCTTATGGTGATGCCCCGACCTATGCGTAAAGATTATCTTTTTATTGTTGTTCTACCTCACATGACAAACCTCCTTTCGTGGTGGATTTCGACAGACTTTTTATATCTATAGATGTTTAATGCACCGTCGATCTTATGATCTACTTGAAGACGTGGTTAAATAGAGAGAATGATGGTACCTAAAGGGATCTAGTCGGCAATGATGATGTCGCAATAGTTTTTACTTAGGTTCAGACAACCCTTGATTGGTAAAAGCCATATCTCCTGCTTATGGTGTACTTGATCAATGGGAAATTGCTACAACGGAGTATATCCGGCAAGGCTTGACCTATGTAACCTATGGAGAACTAGGTCAAGGCTTGACCTATGGAGAGCAAGGCATGCCTTTTATATAGTTTGGCATGTGCTGGTAATTAGGTAGTTTTCTTCAGAGAGATACAACACGATATGGTGCTCCCACAGTTACATGGAATATATCTCCTGTAACGAGCATATTCCAGACTGAACGCGCACAATGTTATCTATTCCGAGTGCATGCTCACGCGAAATGTTATCCCCTTTGGGTGCATACTCGTAGTTAGACTTGGTTTGTGCGCGCCCATAGGGTATACCCCTCTGACTATATACCTAAACACATCTACAATGCCCTATTCTGGCTAGAACGATAATTCAAGAGTTTGGTTTTGTTGAAGATGAAGGCTTTCAGTGATTTGTTTGATCTTAGTTTGTGTGCTTGTTGGGAGACTTTCTGTGAAGATCACTTCACTATCCTTCAGACATGACATTTCCAAGTCTTGTATTTCATTTTGTAAACGACATTTTGCCTAGTTTATCAGTTTAATGGAACCCATGGTTTTCTATATAAAAAAGAAACTTTGAGCCATGTAGAATTATATTTATTTATCAAAACCCTATGTTAATGAGTCAAAATATGTCATGTAATTTAAAATGGATGGTGTATGATGCTAGAGAATATTCTTTTCATGAATATCCCTTGATTTATGGGCATTAGCTTTGCTGTTAGCAGTCCCTTTGCAAAACACAGGGAACACAAGATGTACTTTTATAATGTGTTTGGTTGAGGGTAATTAGTGAAGGAAATATGCCATAGAGGCAATAATAAAGTTGTTATTTTATATTGTATTTCCTTATTCATGATAAAAATTTATTATTCATGCTAGAATTGTATTGATCGGAAACTTAAATACATGTGTGAACACATAAACAAATACCGTGTCCCTAGTAAGCCTCTACTAGACTAGCTCGTTGATCAAAGATGGTTAAGATTTCCTAACCATAGACATGTGTTGTCATTTGATAACGGGATCACATCATTAGGAGAATGATGTGATGGACAAGAACCATCTGTTAGCTCAGCATAATGATCATTTAGTTTATTGCTATTGCTTTCTTCATGTCAAATACATATTCCTTCGACTATGAGATTATGCAACTCCCGGATACCGGAGGAATACCTTTTGTGCTATCAAACATTGCTACGTCTTGAGCTTGCGTTGGTTTTCCCCGAAGAGGAAGGGATGATGCAGCAGAGTAGCGTAAGTATTTCCCTCAGTTTTTGAGAACCAAGGTATCAATCCAGTAGGAGGCCACGCTCAAGTCTCTCGTACCTGCACAAAACGATAGCTACTCGCAACCAACGCGATTAGGGGTTGTCAATCCCTTCACGATCACTTACGAAAGCGAGATCTGATAGATATAATCTTTTTGGTATTTTTGGTATAAAGATGCAAAGTAAAAAGTAAAAGCAAAGTAAAAAAGCAAAGCAAGATTAAAGTGATGGAGATTGATATGATGAGAATAGACCTGGGGGCCATAGGTTTCACTAGTGGCTTCTCTCAAGAGCATAATTATTCTACGATGGGTGAACAAATTACTGTTGAGCAATTGACAGAATTGAGCATAGTTATGAGAATATCTAGGCATGATCATGTATATAGGCATCATGTCCGTGACAAGTAGACCGAAACGATTCTGCATCTACTACTATTACTCCACTCATCGACCGCTATCCAGCATGCATCTAGAGTATTAAGTTAAAAACAGAGTAACGCCTTAAGCAAGATGACATGATGTAGAGAGATAAATTCATGCAATATGAAATAAACCCCATCTTGTTATCCTCGATGGCAACGATACAATACGTGCCTTTCTGCCCCTTCTGTCACTGGGAAAGGACACCGCAAGATCGAACCCAAAGCTAAGCACTTCTCCCATGGCAAGAACTACCAATCTAGTTGGCCAAACCAAACGGATAATTTGAAGAGACTTGCAAAGATAACCAATCATACATAAAAGAATTCAGAGAAGATTCAAATATTATTCATAGATAGACTTGATCATAAACCCACAATTCATCGGTCTCAACAAACACACCGCAAAAAGAAGAAGATTACATCGAATAGATCTCCACAAGAGAGGGGGAGAACTTTGTATTAAGATTCAAAGAGAGAGAGGAAGCCATCTAGCTACTAACTATGGACCCGAAGGTCTGAGGTAAACTACTCACACTTCATCGGAGGGGCTAGAATAATGTAGAAGCCCTCCGTGATGACGGCCCTCTTCCGGCGGAGCTCCGGAACAGGCCCCAAGATGGGATCTCGTGGATACAGAAAGTTGCGGCGATGGAATTAGGTTTTTGGCTCCTCTTCTGATCGTTTGGGGGGTACGTAGGTATATATAGGAGGAAGGAGTACGTAGGTGGAGCACCGAGGGGCCCACGAGGCAGGGGGCGCGCCCTAGGGGGGGCGCCCCCCACCCTCGTGACCGCCTCTTTCGTTCCTTGGCATAGGGTCCAAGTCTCCTGGATCACGTTCGGTGAGAAAATCACGTTCCCGAAGATTTTATTCCGTTTGATATTATGTTTCTCTGAAACACTGAAATAGGCAAAAAGCAGCAATTCTGGGCCGGGCCTCCGGTTAATAGGTTAGTCCCAAAAATAATATAAAAGTGGAAAATAAAGCCCAATATAGTCCAAAACAGTAGATAATATAGCATGGAGCAATCAAAAATTATAGATACGTTGGAGACGTATCAGGCATCCCCAAGCTTAATTCCTGCTCGTCGCCGAGTAGGTAAATGATAAAAAGAGAATTTTTAATGTGGAGTGCTACTTGGCATAATTTCAATGCAAATCTTCTTAATTGTGATATGAATATTCAGATTCGAAAGATTCAAGACAAAATTTTATATTGACATAAAAATAATAATACTTCAAGCATACTAACAAAGCAATTATGTCTTCTCAAAATAACACGGCCAAAGAAAGTTATCCCTACAAAATCATATAATCTGGCTATGCTCCATCTTCACCACACAAAATATTTAAATCATGCACAACCCCGATGACAAGCCAAGCAATTGTTTCATACTCTAACTTTTTCAAAACTTTTTCAATCTTCACGCAATACATGAGCGTGAGCCATGGATATAGCACTATAGGTGAAATAGAATGGTGGTTGTGGAGAAGACAAAAAGGAGGGGAATATAGTCTCACATCAACTAGGCATATCAATGGGCTATGGAGATGTCCATCAATAGATATCAATGTGAGTGAGTAGGGATTGCCATGCAACGGATGCACTAGAGCTATAAGTATATGAAAGCTCAAAAAGAAACTAAGTGGGTGTGCATCCAACTTGCTTGCTCACGAAGACCTAGGGCAATTTGAGGAGTCCCATCATTGGAATATACAAGCCAAGTTCTATAATGAAAGATTCCCACTAGTATATGAAAGTGACAACATGAGAGACTCTCTACTATGAAGATCATGGTGCTACTTTGAAGCACAAATGTGGTAAAAGGATAGTAGCATTGCCCCTTTTTTATTTATTTTCTCCTTTTTTGGGCCTTTCTTTTTTTTCTTTGGCCTTTCTTCTTCTTTTTTTATTGGGACAATGCTCTATTAAATGATGATCATCACACTTTTATTTATTTACAACTCAATGATTACAACTCGATTCTAAAACAAAGTATGACTCTATATGGATGCCTCCGGCGGTGTACTGGGATATGCAATGAATCAAGAGTGACAAGTATGAAAAAATTATGAACGGTGGCTTTGCCACAAATACTATGTCAACTACATGATCATGCTAAGCAATATGACAATGATGAATGTGTCATGATGAACTAGATGGTGGAAAGTTGCATGGCAATATATCTCGGAATGGCTATGGAAATGCCATAATAGGTAGGTATGGTGGATGTTTTGAGGAAGGTATATGGTAGGTGTATGATACCGGCGAAAGGTGCACGGTGTAAGGACATATTTATCCCTAAGTGTTTTGGTGATTGATGACAACGCATTTGCGGACTAATCGTGTGCCATGAGTATTCCGGACACTTCTTTGCTAGGCACAATATGATTGGGTGCCCCTCGAAGACTGACGAAGACGACATCTTTTCTACGTTTCTTTTTGGTGGATTTGAGTCGTAGGAAAGCCGTACTATTAAGAAGGGGTCCGCGTTGGAAAGGTTTGGGTGGAATCATCACGTACACGTCTCCTTCTTATCCCCTCCTTCTTCCTTGGAGCTTCCTCCGTTTTCTTGCCTCCCTTGTCTGGCTGCCGTTGTTGGTTGCGGTAGTACTACTCCTGGGTTAACGGTAGTACCGTAGGCATCCGCGGTAGTATCGCGCGGTGGCGCGGTAGTACCGCAGGTGCCCACGGTAGTACCGCTCCCCTCGAGCCGCACTACCGCTGCCCACCAGGCTAGTGCCGCCCCTTTGCGATAGTAGGAGCGGACATTATTTTTTACATCCACACCTACCGCGATAGTACCGCTTTCGCCGTGTGGTAGTACCGCGCTATGCGGTCAGGCAGTAGTACCGCCCCTCCGCAGTACTACTGTGTCGGGTTTTTGCTACTTCTGTTTCTTTGCGGAAGTAGGCACGGAAGTTTTCCTTCTCCCCTGGCTGGGACTTTTGCCTCGCGGTAGTACCGCATGGGGGGCGCGGTAGTACCGCGCGTGCGGAAGTTCCGCCCCCAGCTTCTGTGCGTCTGTTTATCGGTTCTATGCTGGGGTTGCGGCAGTACCGTGGGTCGGTACGGTAGTACCGCACAGCCGTGCGGTAGTACTGCTTGGTTGCAAGCAGTAGTACCGCGCGGCCTTGCGGTAGTACCGCTGGCCAGGCGCGGTAGTACCGCTGGCCGCGGGCTGGTTGGTGGCTAACGGTTGGATCTTTTCCACACACTATATAAGGGGTCCCCTTCTTCCCCGTTGACTTACCTCTTCTACCACTAAGCTCCATTATTGCTCCAAGCTCCATTTTCGCCCGATCTCACTCCCTAGCCAACCAAACTTGTTGATTTGCTCGGGAGTGGTTGAGAAGGCCCCGATCTACACTTCCACCAAGAGATATTTGATTCCCCCCACTAATCCCTTGCTGATCTTGTTACTCTTGGGTGTTTCAGCATCCTAGATGGTTGAGGTCACCGCGAAGCCATAGTCCATTGTGGTGAAGCTTCGTGGTGTCGTTGGGAGCCTCCAATTGAGTTGTGGAGATTGCCCCAACCTCGTTTGTAAAGGTTCGGTCACCGCCTCCAAGGGCACTGTCGGTGTCAAAACCGGCGGATCTCGGGTAGGGGGTCCCGAACTGTGCGTCTAGGCGGATGGTAACAGGAGACAAGGGACACGATGTTTTTACCCAGGTTCGGGCCCTCTCGATGGAGGTAAAACCCTACTCCTGCTTGATTAATATTGATGATATGGGTAGTACAAGAGTAGATCTACCATGAGATCAGGAGGCTAAACCCTAGAAGCTAGCCTATGGTATGATTGTTGTATGATGAAGTTGTCCTACGGACTAGAACCCTCCGGTTTATATAGGCACCGGATAGGGTTAGGGTTACACAGAGTCGGTTACAATGGTAGGAGATCTTGAATATCCGCATCGCCAAGCTTGCCTTCCACGCCAAGGAAAGTCCCATCCAGACACGGGACGAAGTCTTCAATCTTGTATCTTCATGGTCCTGGAGTCCGGTTGAAGGTATAGTCCGGCTACCCGAACACCCCCTAATCCAGGACTCCCTGAGTAGCCCCTGAACCAGGCTTCAATGACGACGAGTTCGGTGCGCAGATTGTCTTCGGCATTGCAAGGCGGGTTCCTCCTCCAAGTTCTTCAAGAAGATTTTAAACACCAAGGATAGTGTCCGGCTCTGCAAAATAAGTTTCCACATATTGCCATAGAGAGAATAATATCAACACAAATCTAATCTGCTGACGTATTCCGCAGCGTGACATCACACTATGGCCAAGTCCTTTACTCGAATCGTTTTTTACTTTTCCACCTCAGCACGTTTTGTGAGGCGGTTTCCTTGGCATGTCTTGTCAAAGCAGAGGTCGTGTCCCCCCTTTTACGGGATTCTCATCAATACGGACGTGGGTAACCCAACTGCGCCATTCATCATGGCGCTTGGGAGGCAAGCGAGTTTTACTAGGCTGGTGGGGACGCACAACCGCATCCGCCCATATAAGGGGATAAGGATCCACCTTTTTACCTACGCCTTCTTCCTCCTTTGCCTATCCATCTCCTGCGCACTCGAGCTCCAGCGCCCAAGCCCGCACTTCCCACCTCAACCTCCTCCAGCAATGTCCGGAGCGGGAGGCAAGTGGATGATCCCCTCTGTCACGGAGGGCCATGTCAAAAAGCTAAGGAAGGTCGGATACTTGTCCAAGGACATCGCGCACCGGCTTCCCGAGGAAGGGCAGCTTCTCCCCACCCCAAGGCCCCATGAGAGGGTAGTATTCCTTCCCCACTTCCTCCGTGGACTGGGTTTCCCACTCCACCCATTTGTCCGGGGGCTCATGTTCTACTATGGCCTGGATATCCACGATCTGGCCCGAACTTCGTCCTCAACATCTCAGCGTTTATCGTCGTGTGCGAGGCTTTCCTCCGCATCCGCCCCCATTTCGGCCTCTGGCTCAAGACCTTCAACGTCAAGCCCAAGGTGGTGCGCGGCAGCCAGGCGGAGTGCGGAGGCGCCATGGCGGTCAAGATGGCCAACGTCCTATGGCTCGAGGGCTCCTTCGTGGAGACCCTGAAGGGGTGGCAATCATGGTGGTTTTACATCACCGAGCCGCACGATCCGAAATGGATCGCAGCCCCCGAGTTCTGATCCGGACCCCCCACGCGGCTCATGTCCTGAAAAGAGACGGGCCTGTCGTGGGGCGACGAAAAAGAGGTGACCGGATTGCAGACATGCATCCAGTCCCTGGTGAGCAAGCAGATCAAGCTTGTCAATGTAGTCCAGGTCATGCTCGTCCGCCGGATCCTCCCGTGTCAACAACGGGATTTTACTCTATGGGAGTTCGACCCGGCGCAGCACCAAACCCTTAACAGGCTCTTCGACACGACGTATGAAGACGTCTGGAAGGTGCTAACCAAAGGCACCGAGGCTCCCACATCCGCTTCCGAGGACCGCGGATACAGCTCGCAGCGGCACGCTAGCGAGGTAAGCTATTTTCACCTTTTACAGGATGTTAAGTTTTTCCATAGTTTGACTCTATACGGGATCTAAACTCCCTCACCTTTGACAGGCTTGGCAGGCGCAGTCCGGATCAATTAACTGTCCGGCTCCCTTGCCTGAAGACCCAGCCCCTGCTCTCCTAGTGGAGCTGCTGGTTCCGGCGCCTTATGTGGTGCCGGAGAAGAAGGCCAAGAAGAAGAAGGCCACGGGGACTCGAAAGAGTGCCCGTAATGTGGTGGTGTCGGACTTGTCATCCGATGAGTCCGAGACGCTCTCCTCCCGTGAGAACGAGGAGGAGGAAGAAGAAAACTCTCCCCCTCCAGCGGGGGGAGGAAAGAAAAGGAAGGCCGCCCCAACGGGGGAGACCGAAGGGTCCAGGAAGAGGAAGACCCCTCCGCCGAACTACTCCCCCGACGCCGAAGAGGACGAAGAGGAGTGGCCAGATAGGGCCAAGCGTCCGGCGAAATCGTAAGTATTCAGATATCAGAGTAACTCATGATGTTCCTTTGTCGCACAGCTTTCCCTAATGCCGAACATAATTATGCAGCCCGCCCCGGGCCGAACTCAACGAGTCGTCGAGCGGCTCCCTGGATTCATCGGACGTGAACTCAGTTCCGCCCGCTGTCTCCCCCCGCATTGCGGATGACGCCGAAGTGGCATCGCAACAAGCTCCGGGGCAGGAGGAGGTGGTCCTGGAGGAGCCGCAAGGCGGCCTCCCGGACCCCAGGAGTAAAGGGGACAAGACCCCCCAGGGCTCCAAGTCCGGCTTTGAGCCGGACACCGCGCCAGAATCTTCAACAGTTCTGGACCGCGGTAGGCGAACTCCTTCCAAGAGGAGCAAGCCTTCTGAGCCGGCGGCCTCCGTCCAACCGGAGGTGCCGGACAATCTGCTGGAGGTGCTTGACGGTGCCTCCATCAACGAGGAGCACCGTACTATTATGAGTACGGTGATCCAGAAGGTTCAGTCCGCCAAGAGCGGACTGAGTGAAGCTTGCGCTAGCCTCCTAACAGGCTTCGAGGTAAGTAAAAAATATGTAAGAATATAACCGCATAGACAGTAGCCCCTGATGCTCTGTTTGGCGTTCGGAAAGAAAAGCCGAATAGAGGATCTATTAAATTTCGCAGGAGTCTAACAACAAAGAGTCAATATGCGTATGCAGGCTTCGCTACTAGCCACCGCCGCACTGACTGCGGAGGTGGGTGCCCTGAAATAGGGACTCGAGCGGACCGAGCAAGAGCTCGGCCTTGCCAAGCGGCAGTTCGAGGAGAAAGAAGGTAAGAAATACCTTACAGAAAAAAGTGCCTATAAAAAGACGTGATTGCAAAAAATAACAGAATTGTACTGCTTATTGTAGGGGCCACGACTGAGGTGGCGACCCTCAAGCAGGCGCTGTCCGAGGCCGAAAAGAAAGCGGCCGCGGAGCGCACCGAGCGAGAGAAACTTGGGGCCCAGGTCGGTGAGGTGCAGCAAGAGCTTCAGGCTCTCATGAAAAAACATGAGAGTTTGGAGCTTGAGTCAAAGACGCAAGCGTCCGAGCTCGCGGCGGCCCTTGAGACTGCCAAGTCTGCCCAGGCCGAAGCCCAAAAGGCCCTCCAAGAGTTGGAGGAGATGAAAAAGATAGCAGCGGGTAAGGCATTCTTTATGCAAAGCAGAAATATAAAAGTAAACTACTTGTTACTTACCCGAATCCTGAGCTCTCCAGGGGCATTCGCAGATCTTCCCCGCAGCGTATCCACCGCCGCCGCATTCTACTGAGCTGAAGAGGGCAGCTCGATGGAGAAGGTGTCTGGTCTCAATATGCTGAGGCCGGACACCCTGTGCCCTTGAGCGACCAGCTGAAACAGCTAGTCGAGCTCCACAAGGCGGCCGAACAGGCCATGAAGGGCTTCATAGTTCGGCTGTGGCCCGGAGAGGCCCTGCCTGGGAGCTACTTCGGGCTGGTGCGGCGGCTGGTGGAGGCCTGTCCAAGGCTCGAGGTCATCAAGCGCTCCGTCTGCATCGAAGGTGCCCGTAGGGCCCTTGCCCGTGCAAAGGTGCACTGGGGTAAGCTGGACGGTGAGAAGCTTGTGAGGGACAGGCCGCCGCCGGGGAAGGAGCATCGCAAGCCCGAGAACTACTATAAGGATGTTCTTGCGGGTGCCCGCCTTATGGCGGATGAGTGTACCAAGGATGTAATTTTTGAATGAACTCGCTCGTGTTTATCCTGTGCGCTGAAAACTTGTTCATATGCGCTAAGCAATGCTTGTTGAATTTAAAATATTACTTTCTGTGCAGTCATTTATCAAAAACTTGAGAGATGGCCATGTTGGGGAACGTAGCAGAAATTCAAAATTTTCCTACGTATCACCAAGATCTATCTATGGAGAAACCAGCAACGAGGGGAAGGATAGTGCATCTACATACCCTTGTAGATCGCTAAGCGGAAGCGTTCAAGAGAACGGGGTTGAAGGAGTCGTACTCGTCGTGATCCAAATCACCGGAGATCCTAGTGCCGAACGGACGGCACCTCCGTGTTCAACACACGTACAGCCCGGTGACGTCTCCCATGCCTTGATCCAGAAAGGAGAGAGGGAGAGGTTGAGGAAGACTCCATCCAGCAGCAGCACAACGGCGTGGTGGTGGTGGAGGAGCGTGGCAATCCTACAGGGCTTCGCCAAGCACCACGGGAGAGGAGAAGGACTTGGGAGAGGGGGAGGGCTGCGCCAGAACATTGGTATGGCTGCCCTCCCACCCCCCACATATATATAGGGGCAAGGGAGAGAGGGGGGGGCGTAGCCTTGGCCCTTCCTCCAAGGAAGGGTGCGGCCAGGGAGGAGTCCCACCTCCCCAAGGCACCTAGGAGGTGCCTTCCCCCTTTAGGACTCTTCCTTCCTCTTATCTCTTGGCGCATGGGCCTCTTGGGGCTGGTGCCCTTGGCCCATATAGGCCAAGGCGCACACCCCTACAGCCCATGTGGCCCCCGGGGCAGGTGGACCCACCCAGTGGACCCCCGGGACCCTTCCGGTGGTCCCGGTACAATACCGGTGACCCCGAAACTTGTCCCGATGGCCGAAATAGGACTTCCTATATATAAATCTTTACCTCCGGACCATTCCGGAACTCCTCGTGACGTACGGGATCTCATCCGAGACTCCGAAAAACATTCGGTAACCACATACAAACTTCCTTTATAACCCTAGCGTCATCGAACCTTAAGTGTGTAGACCCTACGGGTTCGGGAACCATGCAGACATGACCGAGACGTTCTCCGGTCAATAACCAACAGCGGGATCTGGATACCCATGTTGGCTCCCACATGTTCCACGATGATCTCATCGGATGAACCACGATGTCAAGGACTTAATCAATCCCGTATGCAATTCCCTTTGTCTATCGGTACGATACTTGCCCGAGATTCGATTGTCGGTATCCCGATACCTTGTTCAATCTCGT
This sequence comes from Triticum dicoccoides, assembly GCF_002162155.2. Taxonomy (NCBI): domain Eukaryota; kingdom Viridiplantae; phylum Streptophyta; class Magnoliopsida; order Poales; family Poaceae; genus Triticum; species Triticum dicoccoides. The sequence goes on along the minus strand of NC_041384.1, from coordinate 508,068,161 downwards.
TACCGGCAAGTCTCTTTACTCGTTCCGTAACACATCATCCCGTGATCAACTCCTTGGTCACATTGTGCACATTATGATGATGTCCTACCGAGTGGGCCCAGAGATACCTCTCCGTTTACACGGAGTGACAAATCCCAGTCTCGATTCGTGCCAACCCAACAGACACTTTCAGAGATACCTGTAGTTACCTTTATAGCCACCCAGTTACGTTGTGACGTTTGGCACACCCAAAGTATTCCTACGGTATCCGGGAGTTGCACAATCTCATGGTCTAAGGAAATGATACTTGACATTAGAAAAGCTTTAGCATACGAACTACACGATCTTGTGCTATGCTTAGGATTGGGTCTTGTCCATCACATCATTCTCCTAATGATGTGATCCCGTTATCAACGACATCCAATGTCCATGGTCAGGAAACCGTAACCATCTATTGATCAACGAGCTAGTCAACTAGAGGCTTACTAGGGACATGGTGTTGTCTATGTATCCACACATGTATCTGAGTTTCCTATCAATACAATTCTAGCATGGATAATAAACGATTATCATGAACAAGGAAATATAATAATAACCAATTTATTATTGCCTCTAGGGCATATTTCCAACAGTCTCCCACTTGCACTAGAGTCAATAATCTAATTCACATCGCCATGTGATTAACACTCATAGGTCACGTCGCCATGTGACCAACATCCAAAGAGTTTACTAGAGTCAATAATCTAGTTCACATCACTATGTGATTAACACTCAATGAGTTCTGGGTTTGATCATGTTGCTTGTGAGAGAGGTTTTAGTCAACGGGTCTGCAACATTCAGATCCATATGTACTTCGCAAATCTCTACGCTATATTTGGAGCCATTTCAAATAACTGTTCTGCTTGGAGCTATACTAAATTGTTGCTCCATTATACGTATCCGGTATCTCTACTCAGAGCTATCCGGATAGGTGTTAAGCTTGCATCGACGTAACCCTTTACGACGAACTCTTTTACCACCTCCATAATCGAGAAAATTCCTTAGTCCACTAGTTACTAAGGATAACTTTGACCGCTGTCTTGTGATCCATTCTTGGATCACTCTTGTACCCCTTGACTGACTTATGGCAAGGCACATTTCAGGTGCGGTACACAGCATAGCATACTGTAGGGCCTATGTCTTAAGCATAGGGGACGACCTTCGTCCTTTCTCTCTATTCTGCCGTGGTCAGGTTTCGAGTCTTAACTTCATACCTTACAACTCAGGCAAGAACTCCTTCTTTGACTGATCCATCTTGAACACCTTCAAGATCATGTCAAGGTATGTGCTCATTTGAAAGTACCATTAAGCGTTTTGATCTATCCTTATAGATCTTGATGCTCAATGCTCAAGTAGCTTAATCCATGCTTTCCATTGAAAAACACTTTCCAAATAACCCTATATGCTTTCCAGAAATTCTACGTCATTTCTGATCAACAATATGTCAACAGCATATATTCATCAGAAATTCTATAGTGCTCCCACTCACTTCTTTGGAAATACAAGTTTCTCATAAACTTTGTATAAACCCAAAATCTTTGATCATCATCAAAGCATACATTCCAACTCTGAGATGCTTACTCCAGTCCTCAGAAGGATTGCTGGAGCTTTGCATACTTATTAGCATCTTTCAGGATTGACAAAACCTTCCGGTTGTATCACATACAACCTTTCCTCAAGAAAATCATCGAGGAAACAATGTTTTGACATCCTATCTGCAAGATTTCATAAATAATGCAGTAATCGCTAACATAATTCCAACAGACTCTTAGCATCACTACGGGTGAGAAAGTCTCATCGTAGTCAACTCCTTGAACTTGTCGGGAAACATCTTAACGACAAGTCGAGCTTTCTCAATGGTGACACTTACCATCATTGTCTGTCTTCCTTTTAAAATCCATCTGTACTCAACAGCCTTACGACCATCGAGCTGTTCTGCCAAAGTCTACACTTTGTTTTCATACATCGATCCTCTCTCGGATTTTATGGCCTCGAGCCATTTATCGGAATCCGGGCCCACCATCGCTTCTCCATAGCTCGTAGGTTCGTTGTTGTCTAGCAACATGACTTCCAAGATAGGATTACGTACCACTCTGAAGTAGTACGCATCCTTGTCATCCTACGAGGTTTGGTAATGACTTGATCTGAAGTTTCATGATCACTATCATAAGCTTCCACTTCAATTGGTGTAGGTGCCACAGGAACAACTCTTTGTGCCCTGCTATACACTAGTTGAAGTGACGGTTCAATAACCTCATCAAGTCTCCACCACCCTCCCACTCAATTCTTTCGAGAGAAACTTTTCCTCGAGAGAGGACCCGATTCTAGAAACAATCCCTTATTGCTTTCGGATCTGAGACAGGAGGTATACCCAACTGTTTTGGGTGTCCTATGAAGATGCATTTATCCGCTTTGGGTTCGAGCTTATCAGCCTGAAACTTTTTCACATAAGCGTCGCAGCCCTAAACTTTTAAGAAATGACAGCTTAGGTTTCCCTAAACCATAGTTCATACGGTGTCATCTCATCAGAATTACGTGGCGCCCTATTTAAAGTGAATGTGGTTGTCTCTAATGCCTAACCCATAAACTATCGTGGTAATTCGATAAGAGACATCATGGTATGCATCATATCTAATAGGGTGCAGTTATGATGTTCGGACACACCATCACACTATGGTGTTCCAGGCTGTATTAGTTGTGAAACAATTTCCACAATGTCTTAATTCTGTGCCAAACTCGTAATTCAGATATACATCTCTATGATCATATCATAGATATTTTATCCTCTTGTCACGACGATGTTCAACTTCACTCTGAAATTACTTGAACCTTTCAATAATTCAGACTCATGATTCATCAAGTAAATATACTCAACATCTACTCAAATCATCTGTGAAGCAAGAACATAACGATATCCACTACAGGCCTCAACACTCATTGGACTGCACACATCAAAATGTATTACTTCCAGCAAGTTGCTTTCTGGTTCCATTTTACTGAAAACGAGGCTTTCAGTCATCTTGCCCATGTGGTATGATTTGCATGTCTCAAGTGATTCAGAAATCAAGTGAGTCCAAACGATCCATCTGTATAGAGTTTCTTCATGCATATCTACCAACAAACATGGTTCGCATGTCTCGATCCTTTCAAAAATGAGTGAGTCCAAAGATCCATCAACATGGAGCTTCTTCATGCGTTTTATACCGATATGACTTACGTGGCAGTGCCACAAGTAGGTGGTACTATCATTACTATCTTTTGGCATGAACATGTGTATCACTACGATCGAGATTCAACAAACAATTCATTTTAGGTGTAAGACCATTGAAGGTATTATTCAAATAAACAGAGTAACCATTATTATCCTTAAATGAATAACCGTATTGCGATAAACATAATCCAATCATGTCTATGCTCAACGCAAACACCAATCTTGATGGTAGAGGGAGCGTACGATATTTGATCATATCCACATTGGAAATATTTCCAACACATATCGTCAGCTCACCTTTAGCTAGTCTCCGTTTATTCCGTAGCTTTTATTTCAAGTTACTAACACTTAGCAACCAAACTGGTATCTAATACCCTGGTGCTACTAGGAGTACTAGTAAAATACACATCAACACAATGTATATACTTCTATCGACCTTACAAGCCTTCTCATCTACCAAGTATCTAGGGTAATTCTGCTCCAATGGCTGTTCCCCTTATTACAGAAGCACTTAGTCTCGGGCTTGGGTTCAACCTTGGGTTTCTTCATTAGAGCAGCAGCTGATTTGCCGTTTCATGAAGTATCCCTTCTTGCCCTTGCCCTTCTTGAAACTAGTGGTTTCACCAACCATCAACGATTGATGCTCCCTTTTGATTTCTACTTTCACGGAGTCAAACATCGCGAATATCTCAAGGATCATCATATATGTCCCTGATATATCATAGTTCATCACGAAGCTCTAGCAGCTTGGTGGTAATGACTTCGGAGAAACATCACTATCTCATCTGGAAGATCAACTCCCACTCGATTCAAATGATTGTTGTACTCAGACAATCTGAGCACAGGCTCAACAATTGAGCTTTTCTCCTTAGTTTGTAGGCTAAGAAAATCGTCGGAGGTCTTATACCTCTTGACGTGGGCACGAGCCTGAAATCCCAAATTCAGCCCTCGAAACATCTCATATGTTTCGCGACGTTTCAAAACGTCTTCGGTGCCTCAACTCTAAACCGTTTAACTGAACTATCACGTAGTTATCAAAACGTGTATGTCAGATGTTCGCAACATCCACAGACAACGTTCGAGGTTCAGCACACTGAGTGGTGCATTAAGGACATAAGCCTTCTACTGTCTGCATAATTGCTACTATCAACTTTCAACTAATTTTTCTCTAGGAACATATCTAAACAGTAGAACTGAAGCGCGAGCTACGACATAATTTGCGAAGACCTTTTGACTATGTTCAGGATAATTAAGTTCATCTTATGAACCCCCACTCAGATAGACATCCCTCTAGTCATCTAAGTGATTACATGATCCGAGTCAACTAGGCCGTGTCCGATCATCACGTGAGACGGACTAGTCAACATCGGTGAACATCTTCATGTTGATCGTATCTACCATACGACTCATGCTCGACCTTTCGGTCTTCTGTGTTCCGAGGCCATGTCTGTACATGCTAGGCTCGTCAAGTCAACCTAAGTGTTTGCATGTGTTCCGAGGCCATGTCTGTACATGCTAGGCTCGTCAACACCCGTTGTATTCGAACGTAAGAATCTATACACCCGATCATCACGTGGTGCTTCGAAACAACGAACTTTCGCAACGGTGCACAGTTAGGGGGAACACTTGAAATTTTAATGAGGGATCATCTTATTTACTACCGTCGTTCTAAGTAAACAAGATGCAAAAACATGATAAACATCACATGCAATCAAAAAGTGACATGATATGGCCAATATCATATTGCTCCTTTTGATCTCCATCTTCGGGGCTCCATGATCATCATCGTCACCGGCATGACACCATGATCTCCATCATCATGATCTCCATCATTGTGTCTTCATGAAGTTGTCTCGCCAACTATTACTTCTACTACTATGGCTACCGGTTAGCAATAAAGCAAAGTAATTACATGGCGTTGTTCAATGACACGCAGGTCATAAATAAATTAAGACAACTCCTATGGCTCCTGCCGGTTGTCATACTCATCGACATGCAAGTCGTGATTCCTATTACAAGAACATGATCATCTCATACATCACATATATCATTCATCACATCCTTTGGCCATATCACATCACATAGCATACCCTGCAAAAACAAGTTAGACATCCTCTAATTGTTGTTTGCATGTTTTATGTGGCTGCTATGGGTTTCTAGCAAGAACGTTTCTACCTACGCAAAACCACAACGTGATATGCCAATTTCTATTTACCCTTCATAAGGACCCTTTTCATCGAATCCGATCCGACTAAAGTGGGAGAGACACACACCCGCCAGCCACCTTATGCAACTAGTGCATGTCAGTCGGTCGAACCGGTCTCACGTAAGCGTACATGTAAGGTTGGTCCGGGCCGCTTCATCCCACAATGCCGCCGAATCAAGATTGGACTAGTAACGGTAAGCATATTGAACAAAATCAACGCCCACAACTACTTTGTGTTCTACTCGTGCATAGAATCTACGGAATAGACCTAGCTCATGATGCCACTGTTGGGGAACGTAGCAGAAATTCAAAATTTTCCTACGTATCACCAAGATCTATCTATGGAGAAACCAACAACGAGGGGAAGGAGAGTGCATCTACATACCCTTGTAGATCGCTAAGCGGAAGCGTTCAAGAGAACGGGGTTGAAGGAGTCGTACTCGTCGTGATCCAAATCACCGGAGATCCTAGTGCCGAACGGACGGCACTTTCGTGTTCAACACACGTACAGCCCGGTGACGTCTCCCATGCCTTGATCCAGCAAGGAGAGAGGGAGAGGTTGAGGAAGACTCCATCTAGCAGCAGCACAACGGCGTGGTGGTGGTGGAGGAGCGTGGCAATCCTGCAGGGCTTCGCCAAGCACCACGGGAGAGGAGAAGGACTTGGGAGAGGGGGAGGGCTGCGCCAGAACATTGGTATGGCTGCCCTCCCACCCCCCACATATATATAGGGGCAAGGGAGAGAGAGGGGGCGCAGCCTTGGCCCTTCCTCCAAGGAAGGGTGCGGCCAGGGAGGAGTCCCACCTTCCCAAGGCACCTAGGAGGTGCCTTCCCCCTTTAGGACTCTTCCTTCCTCTTATCTCTTGGCGCATGGGCCTCTTGGGGCTGGTGCCCTTGGCCCATATAGGCGAAGGCGCACACCCCTACATCCCATGTGGCCCCCGGGGCAGGTGGCCCCACCCGGTGGACCCCCGGGACCCTTCCGGTGGTCCCGGTACAATACCGGTGACCCCGAAACTTGTCCCGATGGCCGAAATAGGACTTCCTATATATAAATCTTTACCTCCGGACCATTCCGGAACTCCTCGTGACGTCCGGGATCTCATCCGGGACTCCGAACAACATTCAGTAACCACATACAAACTTCCTTTATAACCCTAGCGTCATCGAACCTTAAGTGTGTAGACCCTACGGGTTCGGGAACCATGCAGACATGACCGAGACGTTCTCCGGTCAATAACCAACAGCGGGATCTGGATACCCATGTTGGCTCCCACATGTGACACGATGATCTCATCGAATGAACCACGATGTCAAGGACTTAATCAATCCCGTATGCAATTCCCTTTGTCTATCGGTACGATACTTGCCCGAGATTCGATCGTCGGTATCCCGATACCTTGTTCAATCTCGTTACCGGCAAGTCTCTTTACTCGTTCCGTAACACATCATCCCGTGATCAACTCCTTGGTCACATTGTGCACATTATGATGATGTCCTATCGAGTGGGCCCAGAGATACCTCTCCGTTTACACGGAGTGACAAATCCCAGTCTCGATTTGTGCCAACCCAACAGACACTTTCGGAGATACCTGTAGTTACCTTTATAGCCACCCAGTTACGTTGTGACGTTTGGCACACCCAAAGTATTCCTACGGTATCCGGGAGTTGCACAATCTCATGGTCTAAGGAAATGATACTTGACATTAGAAAAGCTTTAGCATACGAACTACACGATCTTGTGCTATGCTTAGGATTGGGTCTTGTCCATCACATCATTCTCCTAATGATGTGATCCCGTTATCAACAACATCCAATGTCCATGGTCAGGAAACCGTAACCATCTATTGATCAACGAGCTAGTCAACTAGAGGCTTAATAGGGACATGGTGTTGTCTATGTATCCACACATGTATCTGAGTTTCCTATCAATACAATTCTAGCATGGATAATAAACGATTATCATGAACAAGGAAATATAATAATAACCAATTTACTATTGCCTCTAGGGCATATTTCCAACAGGCCAGTCGTCGGCTTCTGCCCTCACGCCACTAGTGCTGGGGTGTTCGGGATAAACCTGAGCGCTCTTTTTCCCATAGTTGGGTCCTTCGAGGGAGGCGCTCAGCACAACGAACCAGGCAATCGGACTATAATGCTTGAACACTCTCACTTAGCCATAGAACTCTATAATTTTAAATTTCAGCGAAGCCCCTAGTTCGGAAGACCGAGTTTGGGGCGCTATCCACGCCTTGGCCGGACAAAGCCAGCTCCTCGCTCGAAGCGGCATAAGTCTTTAGGGACTCGAAAAACCTCTCGAACAGCGACCGATCTCTCGCCTCATCATGACAGTCAGTTTTAGATTTCTCCACTGAGGTGCTTAACCCAGCTCAACTGGGGCACAATCGCAGTGGTTCTCCTAGTGCTACCTTAGCCGATATAGCGGAACGTAAGGCACCAAAACATAGGAGCCGGGCAAACCCAACTATTGACCCAAATCATGATTCGGAGCCGATGCATATAGTGCTATAAGTTCGGGGTGCCGCACTTGTGAAAGTGTACGGGCTTCTCACACCATATTGAGGGGTACTGAAGCCCCTGGCGTGTTTGCCGTACCATGGTGTACGGGTGCAACATGTCATTTAATAAACATATATATGAAAGGAGGATAATGCCAAAAATAGACAAAAAAGCTATGCATTATTTATAGAAAGGCTGCTATCAAAGCAGAACGATACGAGTAGTGCGATAAGCAAAAGATATTGGGCTATTTAACATGTCCTGGCCAGGAGCAGGCCGCGAAATTGTATGCCAAAACAGGTATACAGCTCGTAACAGAGACCACCTGGGAGTTCCATAATGCGGCATGGCTTGTCTGCTTCCTTGGATCTTGCATCGTTTGTGCGGCAGTTGAATTGCCGAACAGGTCGTCCGAAGTATGGAGTCCTGAAAGTAAGAGAAAAATTAAAAAAGGAATTCGGCAGCCCCTAGTACGTTTTAAGCCGTAGTTTGGGTTTGTCGTTATTGTGCCCCTTCCCCTACGCCCATGGTATTTCTAGAGCGTAGTTATGTACGCGAGGCACTGGTTTCGTTATGTCGCGAGGGCTGGGGTTGGGGCTGCATTGCTACGCCTGCTCAGAACGTGCCAGGCGGTCTTGTTGTAGGTTACTCCGGGCGCGCTTGGCAGTGTCTGGCTTTTTAACGGCCGGACTGGAGAATTGCCTAAGAAGGCTGCTTTGTACTTCCGCTGCAAGGGCCGCAGTGTGCTCCTCCGTACGGAGGGAGCGTTCGGTGTTTCCGTTGACCGTGATTACTCCTCGAGGGCCTGGCATCTTGAGCTTGAGATATGCATAGTGCGGCACCGCATTGAACTTTGCAAATGCGGTTCGCCCGAGCAGGGCGTGATAGCCACTACAAAACGGGACTATATCGAAGATTAACTCTTCGCTTCGGAAATTGTCCGGAGACCCGAAGACCACTTCAAGTGTTACTGAGCATGTACAGTTGGCCTCTACACCTGGTATAACACCTTTAAAGGTTGTTTTTGTGGGCTTAATCCTCGAGGGATCTATGCCCATTTTCCGCACTGTATCCTGGTAAAGCAGGTTGAGGCTACTTCCGCCGCCCATGAGGACTCTTCTGAGATGAAATCCGTCGATAATTGGGTCGAGAACCAACACGGTGAAGCCACCGTGACGGATGCTAGTGGGGTGGTCCCTTCGATCAAAAGTGATCGGGCAGGAGGACCATGGGTTGAACTTTGGGGCGACTGGCTCCATCGCGTATACGTCCCGTAGCGCACGCTTCTGCTCCCTCTTGGGAATGTGGGTTGCGTATATCATGTTCACCGTCCGCACTTGTGGGGGAAAACCCTTCTGTCCACTGTTGTTCGGCGGCCTGGGCTCCTCCTCGTCATCGCTATGCAGCCCCTTGTCTTTATTTTCGGCTCTTAGCTTGCCTGCCTGCTTGAACACCCAACAATCCCTGTTGGAGTGATTGGCTGGCCTTTCGGGGGTGCCATGTATCTGGCACAAGCGGTCGAGTATTCGGTCCAAACTGGACGGGCCCTGAGTATTCTTTTTGAATGGCTTTTTCCGCTAACCTGATTTATAGCCTCTGAATCCGGCATTAACTGCCGTGTCTTCGTTGCTGCCACTGCTAATGCGACGCTTTTGCTTATTCTGACGTGTCCTGCCACTTTTGTCCTTGGTATCTGAATTACCAGGGTTCTTTGCTAAGTTTTTACTGTGAGCTAGCCATCTGTCTTCTCCCGCGCAAAAGCGGGTCATGAGTGTCATGAGGGCTGCCATGGACTTCGGCTTTTCCTGTCCCAGGTGCCGGGCCAGCCACTCGTCGCGGATATTATGCTTGAAGGCTGCTAGGGCCTCTGCGTCCGGACAGTCGACTATCTGGTTTTTCTTTGTTAGGAACCGTGTCCAGAATTATCTGGCCGATTCTTCTGGCTGCTGAATTATGTGGCTTAAGTCATCGGCATCCGGTGGTCGCACATAAGTGCCCTGGAAGTTGTCGAGGAATGCGGCTTCCAGGTCCTCCCAAGAACCGATTGAGTCTGTTGGCAAGCTGTTAAGCCAATGCCGGGCCGGTCCCTTAAGTTTGAGCGGGAGGTATTTGATGGCGTGTAGATCATCGCCGCGGGCCATGTGGATATGGAGGAGATAATCCTCAATCCATACCGCAGGATCTGTTGTTCCATCATATGATTCGATGTTTACGGGTTTGAAACCCTCTGGGATTTTATGATCCATTACTTCGTCTGTGAAGCATAATGGGTGTGCGGCGCCTCTATACTGGGCTATATCACGACGCAGCTCGAAGGAGCTATGTCTGTTGTGTTCGGCCCGGCCGAATTTGTTATATTCGGAATGGAGATCACCGTCACGTGTCGTGGGGCGCCTGCGCGATCCGTAGATCGATCTTGTTTGGCTTGCCTTGTCCTCCAGTACGTCTCGCAGGTCTGGCGCATTTTCCCGTGCCTTGGTTGAACGGCGCCGGGGCATGGCTTGGGTGGAGGGCCGAGAGGCCTCTCTGTCGCGGCCGCGAGGTGGCCGGTCGTCCATGTCGTGCGCTGGTGATGTAGGTGCTTCCTCCTCTGATCGGGTAGCGGCCTGCGCTTTGGGTAACTCTTGGAGGGGCGTTCGAGTTCATACTCTTCGGCTGCAAGGACTTCAGTCCATCTGTCAGCTAGCAAATCTTGATCAGCTCTAAGCTGTTGCTGCTTTTTCTTGAGGCTGCTTGCCGTGGCTAAAAGCCTGCATTTGAAACGCTCTTGTTCGGCGGGGTCCGATGGTACGACGAATTCATCGTCGTCGAGGCTTGCCTCGTCTTCGGAGGGAGGCATATAGTTATCATCCTCAACCTCTTGGTCTGCCGCTCTCTCATGAGGGATGGCTTCTCCATCTTCCTGTGCCGAATCTTGCTGTAGGGGGTGTTCTTCGACGCTATTCGGGGTAGTATTATCTCCCGTGCCGGAATCACCGTTTTTGCTTTGGCGGATTTAGAGCGGCGCCGCTGACGCCGGCGCTTTGGCTGTTTCTTGGAGGTGTCATCCTCGGCTGTTCCATCGCCATCTTCATCTTTTGGAGTATCCACCATGTATATATCATATGACGAGATGGCCTTCCAGTGCCCTACAGGTGCCGGTTCCTGTTCGTCTTCTGCATCGTCGTCCATACCGTCGATGTCTTCGGAGTCGAAGTCAAGCATGTCGGTTAAATCGTCGACAGTGGCTACAAAGTGGGTGGTGGGTGGGCTTCGAATTTCTTCGTCGTCCGCATCCCATCCTTGCTGACCGTAGTACGGCCATGCCTCTCCTGATAAAGAGAGAGACTTTAGTGAGTTCAGGATGTCGCCGAAGGGCGAGTGCTGAAAGATGTCTGCTGCGGTGAACTCCATTATCGGCGCCCAATCGGATTTGATCGGTAGGGGCGCGGGGGGTTCAGAGTCCGGAGAGGAATCCGGATCCTCGGAGTCATGGATCACACAGAACGCGGGGTTGACGTTCGGCTCGATCGCCTTTGATATCGTAGCCCCTAAGGTGACGTCCAACCGCTCATCCTCGATTGGCGCAATAGGCTCCGAATAAAGGGTCGGAACCGGTGCTTGTGCGGCCTTGAGGGCACTGTTCGGCGGCAGAGCTAGATCATGCCTCTCGACACAGTGCGGCGCGCTCAGCTGTGGCTTGAATCCGTCGAAGATCAAATCCCCGCGGATGTCTGCCGTGTAGTTTAAGCTTCCAAACCTGACCTGATGGCCAGGGGCGTAGCTTTCGATCTGCTCCAGGTGGCCAAGCGAATTGGCCCGCAGTGCGAAGCCGCCGAAGACGAAGACCTGTCCGGGGAGAAAAGTCTCACCCTGGACCGCATCGTCGTTGATGATCAAAGGAGCCATCAGGCCTAAAAGTGACGACATAGAGGAACTCTCAATGAAAGCACCAATGTCGGTGTCAAAACCGGCGGATCTCGGGTAGGGGGTCCCGAACTGTGCGTCTAGGCGGATGGTAATAGGAGACAAGGGACACGATGTTTTTACCCAGGTTCGGGCCCTCTCGATGGAGGTAAAACCCTACTCCTGCTTGATTAATATTGATGATATGGGTAGTACAAGAGTAGATCTACCACGAGATCAGGAGGCTAAACCCTAGAAGCTAGCCTATGGTATGATTGTTGTATGATGAAGTTGTCCTACAGACTAGAACCCTCTGGTTTATATAGGCACCAGATAGGGTTAGGGTTACACAGAGTCGGTTACAATGGTAGGAGATCTTGAATGTCCGCATCGCCAAGCTTGGCTTCCACGCCAAGGAAAGTCCCATCCGGACACGGGACGAAGTCTTCAATCTTGTATCTTCATAGTCCTGGAGTCCGGCTGAAGGTATAGTCCGGCTACCCGAACACCCCCTAATCCAGGACTCCCTCAGGCACCAATAGTGGAATCACGGCATCTCGCATTGTGTGAGGGCGTGAGGAGATTACGGTGGCCCTAGTGGCTTCTTGGGGAGCATTGTGCCTCCACACCGCTCTAACGGAGACGTACTTCCTCTCAAAGGGAAGGAACTTCGGCAACACATCCTCGTCTCCACCGTCTCCACTCTTGGTTATCTCGTGCCTTTACTTGTGGAAGCTTATTTGTTTCATATATCTTGCTTGTTTGTGTTCCTATCCATATTGCATCATATAGGTTGCTCACCTAGTTGCATATATAGACAACCTACTTTGATGCAAAGTTTAAATTGCTAAAGAAAAGCTAAAAATTGTTAGTTGCCTATTCACCCCCCTCTAGTCAACCATATCGATCCTTTCAATTGGTATCAGAGCCTCGTCTCTTTATTAAGGACTTTACCATCCAAAGAGTATGGTTGATACCGTAGACGGTGTGGAGGAACACTCCGGTGTGAATCCTATCTCGTCTACGGGCGATGGGGGAACCTCGGTATCTCATGAGGAGTTCAATGTGGCCTTGGAGACATTGAAAACCTCCATGACGACCGAAGTTGAGAGCATGTTTACTAAATTTCTTGAGGGGCTTAAACTATCCACAGCACCGTTGAAAGTGGGTGATCCCGCCAACAAGGTGACGGATGCTATCCCCAACAAGGGGGAAGCTAGTAGTGAAAAGGCTCCTTCTTCTAGTGGTAAGAATGGCACCGGCATCTTTTCCCATGTGGAACCACCACTTGTTTATGGTGGACCGATTCCTTCCACTCATTTGAATCATGCCGGTCCTCCTCCTAAGATTGTGAAAAATGAGGACTTTGATTCTTGGGTTTACCGCTTTAAACGTCATTTAAATCATGTGAACACTAACCTTTGGAGAATCATTGAAGAAGGTTTTTATCCGCATGATCCAAGCAACTTCACTCCTCGAGAAGCCGCGGATAATCAATTCAATGAGAATGCTCTCTTCATCATTCAAGATGCAATTCCACCCGAAGACCTACCTCATCTTCATCCCTTCGCCTTGGCCAAAGATGCATGGCATTGTGTTGTCTCTCTCTACCAGGGAAGCGCAAGCATTCAACGCTCCAATTATGAAGTGGTACAAGATGAGGCCGATGAGTTTGCAATGAAAGAAGATGAAGAACCTCGTGAGCTTTATCTAAGAGTGACCAAACTCGCGGTCTCACTACGAGATCACGGGAGCAAGGACACAGATGACAATTGAATCAAGCGCAAATTCCTCAAGGCAATGATGCCCTATCACAAGGCCATGTCCTCTGTCATTCGTCAAAGACCAGACTTCCACACTTTGACCTCAAGCGAAGTGTTGGATGAGTTTGTGGCCATGAACATTTTGGACAAGACCGCTGACAATGCGGTGCTCCGTTCTCAACGGGCAAAGAAGCCTAACCTTGCATTGAAGGCCAAGCTCACCATGGAAGAAGAAGAAGAGGAAGAAGAGGAGAGCAACCCCGAAGATACGAAGTATGCATATCATGAACACATGGCACTTGCTTCAAGGCAATTTTGGAGCAAGAAAAACTCGAGGCCAAACTTTAGCAAAAGCAACTCGAGTGGCACAAGGGGCAAGCAACGTGTAAGGACTTGCTACAATTGCGGCAACGTGAGTCATTTCGTTGTGGAATGCCCGTATGAGAAGAGGGAAGACAATGGTGGCAAGCTCATCCGAAAGGACAAGGCCAAGTCATTCCCCAACAAGAACAACTTCACCAAGAAGACTCCTCCCAAGGCTTTGGTTGTGCAAGAAGAGTACAATGAGGATGATGACGATGATGAAGATGGTGAGTCGGTTGCCATGGCCTCCGTTGCCATTGCAACAACGTCACGGGTGTCTCTCTTCGACTCACCCAACGAGAGCATCATCGCCAAGTGCCTCGTGGCTAAAGCCACCAACAAGGTAACCTCCAACATCAAAACTACCATCATTAATCATCCTTCCCCGACGGATAGCATTAATGAACTTGAGGGAGCTAATGTGGAGGCTAACGAGTTTGAGGCCTTTATGGGCAAACTCAAGGGAAAATCCAAGAAGCACTTTGTTGCTCTCTTGGAACAACTTGGTGAAGCCAATGACATGATCGAGGCTCACGAAGACACCATCTCTAAGATGGAAGGGCATAGTCGTGACTATGCTGATGAGATTTTGGATCTTTCCAATGCTCTTGAGGAAGAGCGTGGTCTTCGTTTGGCTCTTGAGGAGTCACACAACGTTGATCATGCTAAGTTAAAGAAAGATTATGATCATGTCCTCATTGTTTCTCGTGTGCTAAATTCCGAGAAGGCCAAACTCGGGGTTGATCTTGCTAGACTCAAAGAGGAGTTTGATATACTTGACAAGGCCCACAAGGCCTTGAAGGGTATTCACGCTAGTCTCAAGGAGTCTCATGATCAACTCCAAGTGAAGCTAACTAAGGAGAAAGCAACTTTTCCTCATATGGTTCTAATTGATAATGCAAATGCTACTAACCCGTGTTATGAGCATATACATCTTGTTGAGTAAAATGCTAAGTTGAAGGAGCAACTTTAGAGAGGTCTTGCGACTTGCATACAAGGCAAGAAGAACCTCAACGATCTCTTGATCAGCCAAAAGGGAGGTGTGGCCAAGGAAGGGGTTGGGTACGTGCCCGACTCTAAGAACAAGAAGAAGAATGACAAGACCAAACGACCTCCTCCCCTCATGCAAACCTTTGTGAGGGAGGGAGAGAGTGCCCCCGAGGAGAAGAAGAAGAACAATGTCAAGAAGGGCAATGTCACCCCTCTCAACAAAGCCGACGATTTTAACCCTTCTTATGTGTTATGTCGTGCTAGTGATGGGCATGTTTATGCCAAATTTGTTGGTTCTCTTCATGAGTACATTGAATGGTCTATTTGGGTTCCTAAGACCCTTGTTACTAACATCAAAGGACCCATTACAAAATGGGTACTTAAAACCAAGCATTGATCTCTTGTAGGTGTTTGCTTCCGGTGGTGGATCATGGTTGCTCGATAGCGGAGCTACAAATCATATGACCGGAAGCAAGGACTTGGTGGTGGACGTGCACAAACTTCCATCTATGCCCACCAATGTCGAGTGGGGTGACGCCTCATCTTCTAAGGTATTAGGACTTGGCAAAGTGGTCATCTCTCATGATCTCATGATCGAGAAGGTCATGCTTGTTGAGTCCCTTGCATACAATTTACTTTCTGTTCGTCAACTTGCTATCATGGGCTTTGCCACTTTCTTTGATATCGATACCGTGGCCCTCTTGTGGAGCAAGACTCTTAAAGTAGCTTTTGTTGGGCATGTCGAGAACGGTCTCTATGTGATTAACTTTTTGGAGCGACCCACTAAGACCGCGATATGCCTAATGGCTAAAGTTGATGTGGGATGGCTTTGGCATCGCCGTTTAGCCCATGTCAATATGAGATCTTTGCAAAGTCTCCTCAAGGGGGACCATGTCCGTGGACTAACGAATGTTAGTTTTGCTAAAGATCGTGCTTGCAGTGCCTGTATCGAAGGAAAGCTACATGAGAAGGCTCACCCTCCCACGACTATCATTTATTCAAAGAGGCCTTTGGAGCTCCTTCACATGGATCTCTTTGGGCCTCCATCCTTCGATAGTCTTGGAGGTAGGAAGTATTGCTTGGTGATTGTGGATGACTACTCAAGGTACACGTGGGTGTATTTCTTCAAGAGAAAGAGCGAGACCCAACAAACCGTCATTGACTTTGCAAATGAAGCTCAACGTCAACACAATGCAAAGATCTTGACAATAAGAAGTGACAACGGCACCGAGTTCAAGAACTACACCTTGGATGAGTTTCTTAGTGATGAGGGAATCAAACATCAATATTCTGCACCCTACACCCCTCAACAAAACGGTGTTGCGGAGAGGAAGAACTGGACGTTGATGGATGCGGCAAGGACCATGATGGCGGAGTTCAAGTCTCCGTACAACTTTTGGGCCGAAGCCATCAACACCGCATGTCATGCATCCAATCGGCTCTACCTTCGCAAGGGCTTGAACAAGACTCCATATGAGATACTCACCGGTAACAAGCCCAACCTCAAGTACTTCCGGGTATTCGGGTGTAAGTGTTTCATTCTCAAGAAAGGTGTTCAGTTGTTTGAATTTGAGGCTAGAGCTTATGAGGGCATATTTGTTGGTTATGCTACAAACTCTCATGCTTACCGTGTCCTCAATAAATCCACGGGACTTATTGAGGAGACGTGTAACATGGAGTTTGATGAGAATAACAGCTCCCAAGTGGAGCAAAGTGGCACTTGTGATGTAGGTGATGAAATTCCTCCTCAAGCCATAAGAAGAATGGGTGTTGGTTTTATCCTACCCATTGAGGAACCCCTTGTGGCCGAAGGAGAAGGACAATGCTCCACTCAAGTGGAGCCATCACCAACCCAAGGCCCACACGCTTCCGAAGAACAAAGTGAAGGCCCTCAACCTCATGAACAAGACCAAGGGAAAGATCATACTCAAGACGGTGTGGACACACCAAGTGATGCCCAAGGTCAAGTTCTCTCCCCCGAGCAAGTTCAAGATCAAGAACAAGTTCATGACGGCACTCAAGATGATCAAGTAACCGCTCCTCAACTCACCACCGAGGAGGAATTAGAGCGTCGTGCCGCCAAGGTTGCTTCCAAGCTCTCCACCAAGGATCATCTCATGACGAATGTGCTTGGAAGCTTAAGAAAGCGGGCAAGCACTCGTAGGCAATTATCAAATTATTGTGAGCATCACGCGTTTGTCTCTTGTGTGGAACCCCACAAGGTCTATGAGGCGCTAGAAGATCCGGATTGGCTCAATGCCATGCATGAAGAACTCAACAACTTCGAGCGCAACAAAGTGTGGAGATTGGTGCCAAGACCGACCGGGAATCACAATGTGATAGGAACCAAGTGGATATTTAAGAACAAGCAAGATGCCCATGGGATCATCATTCGCAACAAGGCTCGTTTGGTAGCACAAGGCTACTCCCAAGTCGAGGGTATCGACTACGGTGAAACCTTTGCTCCCGTTGCTCGTCTTGAATCCATTCGCATGTTGATTGCATATGCTTCTCATCATAACTTTAAGTTACAACAAATGGATGTGAAGAGTGCTTTTCTTAATGGTCCCATTAATGAATTGGTTTACGTCAAGCAACCACCGGGGTTCGAGGATCCCTACTTTCCCGATCATGTGTATCAACTCGATAAGGCACTCTATGGCCTTAAACAAGCTCCACGTGCGTGGTATGACCACCTTACCGAGTTGTTACAAGACCGTGGTTTTGAAGTTGGGCTAATCAACCCCACTCTTTTTACTAAGAAGGTCAAAGGGGAGTTGTTTGTGTGCCAATTATATGTTGATGATATTATCTTTGGTTCCCCTAACAAAGCTTTCAATGAGGAATTTGCCGCTCTCATGATCTCAAAGTTCGAGATGTCTTCCATGGGAGAGTTGAAGTTCTTTCTAGGGTTCGAAGTTAAGAAAAGAAGAGAAGGAACCTTCATCAATCAAGCCAAATATACTCAAGACATGCTCAAGAGATTCAAGCTAAGTGATGTCAAGACGGCTTCCACTCCCATGCCTACCAAGTGCCAACTTGACATAGATCCCAATGGTAAAGCGGTGGATCAAAAGGTATATCGCTCCATGATTGGATCCTTGCTTTACCTTTGTGCATCTAGACCGGACATCATGTTGAGTGTGGGAATTTGTGCACGGTTTCAAGCCGCACCTAAGGAAAGTCACTATGTGGCGGCCAAACGAATATTTCGATATTTGGCTCATACCCCAAACTTTGGCTTATGGTACCCAAGAGGACCAAACTTCAAGCTTGTAGGGTACTCGGATTCTGATTGGGCTGGAGACAAAGTGGATAGGAAGTCCATTTCCGGAGGGTGCCAATTCCCTGGTTGCTCTTTGGTAAGTTGGCATTCCAAAAAGCAAAGTTGTATGTCTCTCTCGTCCACTGAGGCGGAGTATGTTGCCGCCGGTAGTTGTTGTGCTCAACTCCTATGGATGAGGCAAACTTTAAAGGATTACGGTGTCACTTGTGACAAAGTGCCTCTTTGGTGTGACAATGAAAGTGCCATCAAGATCTCTCTCAACCCGGTGCAACACTTCAAGACGAAGCATATTGAGATCCAGTATCACTTCATCCGGGATCACATTAGGCGAGGAGAGATCGAGCTCAACTACGTCAACACTCATGATAACCTTTCAGATATCTTCACGAAGCCCTTGGATGAAGCAAGATTTCGCGAGTTAAGGCATGAGCTAAATATCATCGATTCGAGCAATGTTGCTTGAACCCTTGCACACCCCACCATACTCAACGTGTTGTCCTATTTAGATGTAGGCATGGACATAGGGGGAGTGATGTTCTCTCAATGAACTCTGCCTCCCCCCATTATGCATAAATCAATCAAGTCTTTCACATTAGCCATGTTTGATGGTACTTGTGCTTCAAAGACGAGTTTTGGTCATGGACCCAAGGATAATTCTTCGCGGTGCCATACCAATTGACTCAAACATAGGTGGCTACGGCCACCGCCCTCTCTTTTGGAGAGGTGGTGTCTCGTGGTTGGTTCGTTTGTCGTGTGCCTTTCTGGTTTTGTGTGTTGCGTGGTCTTGTGGTGTCGTGTTGGCTCGGAGTGTTTTGTGCAAAGATCCAGTTTTTCGTGTGCTCGAGACGTGCATCTTCTTGAGCTCACGGTACTACCGCGTCTGGCCGCGGTACTACCGCTTTGGGAGGCATGGTACTACCACGCCACAGCACGGTACTACCGCTCTGGTGCGATACTTCGGAAGTACCGCGCCGGGCGATACTACCGTGTCTGGGCACGGTACTACCATGCCGTCGAGGGCGTGTGGGGGGTATGACTCGGGCAGGGGAGTTCCAACTCCCCATACCGATTCGTTTGTCTCTCTCTCCACGTCTCTCTCTCAAGAACGGCGCCGGAGGCCCTCGCCGGATCTCCGTCTCCGGCCACTCTCCTCGGATTCCGACTGGTGGGATCGTTCCCCACCACTTCCTCTTGCCATGGACCAAGGTTTTTCCCCAAATCCCTCTTTTTCTTGGCTGTTCTCTTGCTTCTAGGTTTTTGGGGAGAAACTTGTCGTTCTTGAGATTTTAGGCCAAATCTGTGCAAGAGTAGGATGTAAGAGAGTCGTGATGCGTAGGAAACATACTTGATATGTTGTCTTGTGGTAGCTTTGTCCAACCGTAGTACCGCCGTGGTTTCACGGGCCTTTTTTAGATTTGAACTTGTTCAGATCTGACGCGGTGCGGTACTACCGTGCCTAATGTGCGGTACTACCGCTCTTGCGGTACTACCGCTCTGCAGTCGCGGTACTACCGCGCCAGCCGCGGCGCTAAGGTCGTACTACCGCTCCTACACCTGGTACTACCGTGATCTCGCACGATACTACCGCGTCTAAGAGCCGTACTACTATCTTAGCTCCGCAACACTTGGCAGTACTACCATAGGGATCAAATCTCTCTCTAGGAATTTATCATGTGTGCTTTCTACTTGTTTCACTTGCGTTGTTGTGGTCTTTGCATTACTCTCTCATGGCTGTTGTGGGTGTGTTTGCGTTCTTTGTCTCAGGTGGTGGCTCTCGCCGTTCCAATCCTAGTCGTGACACCGGCTCCAAGCGTCTGCGCAACCCCCAAGATGAAGCCCCAGAGGGCTCCAATGCCCCCAAGCGCAATGCCAAGACCACTGCCAGCAAGCAAAAGGAACCTGCTAAGGGCATGGATGAGATTTTTGTCACTGAGTATGTCGAACGCCGGAGGGTCAATCCCTATGTGACTCCTCGGGCTGTGCTCAGAGGCACTGAGATGTTCTGGAACAAGCAACAGGTTCTCATCTATTTGGATGTAATCAAGAGCAAGCAGAATACATTCGTGGAGGTCAAGTGGATAGACATGCATCACATGCGAAAGGACAAGTTTCGTGACTATTTTGGAGAGGCTCTGGACTTGGTGGAGCAGTTTGCTATTGAGCCGATGATCTCCTTTCACCTTGACTATGACCCTGAGCTCATTTGTCAGTTCTTTGCCTCAGTGTACTTTCATCCCGGGGAGGAGTGGAGGATGACCTGGATGACCAATGGTCGTCAGCTATCTGCTACATGGAAAGAGTTCATGGATCTGCTGCACATTCCTGATGATGGGCATCACACCCCCATTGGCGTTCGCCCCCATGCCAACTCTGAGTCTGCCAACAAGAACCTGCTTCAGCCCTTCCTTGTTGAGAAGGTACTCCCCAATGGCAAGTCGTCTTGGGTGTTAAACTCCTTTCTGGATATCATGCATCACATCTTCCGCAACACTCTGTTCCCACGCATTGGCGACAAGGACAAGGTACATGCATATCTAGTGGACATGTTGCTCTTGTGTGCAGAGGCACATTCTTCTCAGACTCAGCCACTTGATGTCTCACACATCATGTGGTGTGAGCTTCGGTTTGCGGTGTTCACTCGCAAGGTACCTATCTATGGACCGTACCTGTTTCTGCTGCTCTCCACCACTTGGGAGAAGATGTACCCGGGTGATGAGTTCCTTGCTCCAGACTGGATTCGCCATGAGTCCATCAGCCTCCGCGTCAAGCCCAACTGGGCCAACACCACTACCCGTGCTGAGGCCTCTTCTGCTAAGAGGGCTGCTGGTGAGGGGGAGGCTGCTGCTGCTGAGAATGTTGCTGAGGACCGTGCTGCTAGATCCACCACTTCTTCCTCTGAGCCGTCATGGGCCAAGAAGCTCAAGGACAAGATGAAGACTCTCTTCTGCATGCAGGCGAAGGGACAGTACAGGGCTCACGTGGCAGACAAGGAGAGTCACCGCCGTGACAAGAAGGTTATGAGGCTCTTTGGAGAGGATGTGTCTGGCGGGTCTGAGGACGTCATCACACCTCAGGCTGCCTGGATGTCAAAGCAGGGATACAAGTGGACCAGTTCAGAGGATGACCTCGAGGAGACTATCCCCGCCGCTGAGTCTGACGAGGAGCACGAGGATCAGTGGGACGACTTCTCTGCCTGAGCCACCCTGTGTGTGTAGGTGTCCTCTCTGCCTTTTTGGCATCTCGATGCCAAAGGGGGAGAGAGAGTGTAGGGATTTGCGTTGTGTCGTGCTTGGTGTGTTTGTTTGCTTTGTCGTTTGGACCTCGTTTGCCTCGTTTGCTTTTGTTTGGTTTGTGCCTTCGAGACCTATCCTACATATGGTGTAAGACATATGCACTCTATCTATCTTACTTAACTTATGTTTGTACTATCTTGTCTAGTGATAGATATACCTTGTCTCTATAATATAGGGGGGCTCTGTTCCTAGTATTCGTGTGCCATGCAGTCCATAGCACTCATCTAGGTGGCACACATCTAGGGGGAGCCCGTCTATATTATAGAGAGGAGGGGTTTGCTTTTACTTAATAGTATTTTCTTTGTGCAAATCCCGTTTTGTCATCAATCCACCAAAAAGGGGGAGATTGTAAGGACATATTTATCCCTAAGTGTTTTGGTGATTGATGACAACGCATTTGCGGACTAATCGCGTGCCATGAGTATTCCAGACACTTCTTTGCTAGGCACAAGACGATTGGGTGCCCCTCGAAGACTGACGAAGACGACGTCTTTTCTACGTTTTTTTTGGTGGATTTGAGTCGGGAAAGCCGTACTATTAAGAGGGGGTCCGCGTTGGAAAGGTTTGGGTGGAATCATCACATACACGTCTCCTTCTTATCCCCTCCTTCTTCCTTGGAGCTTCCTCCGTTTTCTTGCCTCCCTTGTCTGGCTGTCGTTGTTGGTTGCGGTAGTACTGCTCCTGGGTCAACGGTAGTACCATAGGCATCCGCGGTAGTACCGCAGGTGGCCACGGTAGTACCGCTCCCCTGGAGCCGCACTACCGCTGCCCACCAAGCTAGTGCCGCCCCTTTGTGGTAGTAGGAGCGGATGTAATTTTTTACATCCGCACCTACCGCGGTAGTACCGCTTTCGCTGTGCGGTAGTACCGCACTATGCGGTCAGGCAGTAGTACCGCCCCTCGGCAGTACTACTGTGTCTGGTTTTTGCTACTTCCGTTTCTTTGCGGAAGTAGGCACGGAAGTTTCCCTTCTCCCCTGGCTGGGACTTTTGCCTTGCGGTAGTACTGCATGGGGGGCGCGGTAGTACCGCGCGTGCGGAAGTTCCGCCCCCAGCTTCTGTGCGTCTGTTTATCAATTCTGTGCTGGGGTTGCGGCAGTACCGTGGGTCGGTACGGTAGTAACGCACAGCCGTGCGGTAGTACCGCTTGGTTGCAAGCAGTAGTACCGTGCGGCCTTGCGGTAGTACCGCTGGCCAGGCGCGGTAGTACCGCTGGCCGCGGGCTGGTTGGTGGGTAACGGTTGGATCTTTTCCACACACTATATAAGGGGTCCCCTTCTTCCCCGTTGACTTACCTCTTCTACCACTAAGCTCCATTATTGCTCCAAGCTCCATTTTCGCGCGATCTCACTCCCTAGCCAACCAAATTTGTTGATTTGCTCGGGAGTGGTTGAGAAGGCCCCGATCTACACTTCCACCAAGAGATATTTGATTCCCCCCACTAATCCCTTGCGGATCTTGTTACTCTTGGGTGTTTGAGCATCCTAGATGGTTGAGGTCACCGCGAAGCCATAGTCCATTGTGGTGAAGCTTCGTGGTGTCGTTGGGAGCCTCCAATTGAGTTGTGGAGATTGCCCCAACCTCGTTTGTAAAGGTTCGGTTGCCGCCTCCAAGGGCACCAATAGTGGAATCACGGCATCTCGCATTGTGTGAGGGCGTGAGGAGATTACGATGGCCCTAGTGGCTTCTTGGGGAGCATTGTGCCTCCACACCGCTCCAATGGAGATGTACTTCCTCTCAAAGGAAAGGAACTTCGGCAACACATCCTCGTCTCCACTGTCTCCACTCTTGGTTATCTCGTGCCTTTACTTGTGCAAGCTTATTTGTTTCATATATCTTGCTTGCTTGTGTTCCTATCCGTATTGCATCATATAGGTTGCTCACCTAGTTGCATATCTAGACAACCTACTTTGATGCAAAGTTAAATTGCTAAAGAAAAGCTAAAAATTGTTAGTTGCCTATTCACCCGCCTCTAGTCAACCATATCGATCCTTTCACGCGGTATTAGAGAGGCTAGCAAAGGTGAAAGGGTGAGAGTGCGTATGATCCATGGACTCAACATTAGTCATAAAGAACTCATATACTTATTGCAAAAATCTAGAAGTTATTAAAGCAAAGTATTACGCGCATGCTCCTAGGGGGATAGATTGGTAGGAAAAGACCATTGCTTGTCCCCGACCACCACTCATAAGGAAGACAATCAATAAATAAATCATGCTCCGACTTCATCACATAACGGTTCACCATACGTGCATGCTACGGGAATCACAAACTTTAACACAAGTATTCTTTAAATTCACAACTACTCAACTAGCATGACTTTAATATTATCACCTCCATATCTCAAAACAATTATTATGCTTCAATCTTTTCTAAGTATTCAACACACTCAAAAGAAAGTTTCACAAATCTTGAATACCAAGCATATTATTATTAAGCAAATTACCATGCTATTAAGACTCTCAAAATAATTTAAGTGAAGCATGAGAGATCAATAGTTTCTTTAAAACAAATCCACCACCGTGCTCTAAAAGATCTAAGTGAATCACATAGAGAAAAATTATAACGCTCAAAAGATATAAGTGAAGCACATAGAGCAAAACTAATTAGCTCAAAAGATATAAGTGAAGCACATAGAGTATTCTATCAAATTTTAATTCATGTATGGCTCTCTCAAAAGGTGTTTATAGCAAGGATGATTGTGGCATACTAACAAACAAAGACACAAATAATACAAGACGCTCCAAGCAAAACACATATCATGTTGGTGAATAAAAATATAGCTCCAAGTAAATTACCAACGGAAGTGGACGAAAGAGGGGATGCCTTCCGGGGCATCCCCAAGCTTTGACTTTTTGGTGTCCTTGGATTATCTTGGGGGTGCCATGGGCATCCCCAAGCTTATGCTCTTGCCACTCCTTGTTCCATAATCCATCAAAAGAATTCACCCAAAACTTGAAAACTTCACAATACAAAACTTAAGTAGAAAACTCGTGAGCTCCGTTAGCGAAAGAAAACAAAAGACCACTTCAAGGTACTGTAATGAACTCATTATTTATTTGTATTGGTGTTAAACCTACTGCATTCCAACTTCTCTATGGATTATAAACTATTTTACTAACCATAGATTCATCAAAATAAGCAAACAACACACGAAAAACAGAATCTGTCAAAAACAGAACAGTCTGTAGTAATCTGTAGCTAGCGCAAGATCTAAAACCCCAAAAATTCTAAAACAAATTGCTGGACGTGAGGAATTTATCTATTAATAATCTGCAAAAATAATTAACTAAATAGCACTCTTCAAATAAAAATGACAGCAGTTCTCGTGAGCGCTAAAGTTTCTATTTTTTACAGCAAGTTCAACAAGACTTTCCTCAAGTCTTCCCAACGGTTCTACTTGGCACAAACACTAATTAAACACAAAGAACACAACCAAAACAGAGGCTAAATAATTTATTTATTACTAATCTGGAACAAAAAGCAAGGAATAAAAATAAAATTGGGTTGCCTCCCAACAAGCGCTATAGTTTAACGCCCCTAGCTAGGCATAAAAGCGAGGATAGATCTAGGTATTGCCATCTTTGGTAGGCAATCCATAAGTGGCTCTCATGATCGTTTCATATGGAAATTTTTTTCTTTCTTGGAAAGTGTTCCATGCCCTTTTTTAATGGAAATTGAAATCTAATATTGCCTTCCTTCATATCAATAATCGCACCAACCGTTCTAAGGAAAGGTCTACCAAGAATAAGAGGGCAAGAAGGATTGCAATCTATATCAAGAATAATGAAATCTACGGGCACATAATTCCTATTTGCAACAATAAGAACATCATTAATCCTTCCCATAGGTTTCTTAATAGTGGAATCCGCAAGATGCAAGTTTAGAGAGCAATCATCAAAATCGTGGAAATCTAGTAAGTCACACAAAGTCTTGGGAATAGTAGAGACACTAGCACCCAAATCACACAAAGCATAAAACTCATGATATTTAATTTTAATTTTAATAGTTGGTTCCCACTCATCATAGAGTTTTCTAGGGATAGAAACTTTCAACTCAAATTTTTCTTCATAAGATTGCATCAAGGCATCAACAATATGTTCGGTGAAGGCTTTATTTTGACTATAAGCATGTGGAGAATTTAGCACGGATTGCAACAAGGAAATACAATCAATTAAAGAACAACTTTCATAATTAAATTCCTTGAAATCCAATATAGTGGGTTTAGCAACATCTAGATTTTTATTTCTTTCAATCCCACTTTCATCAATTTCATCATTAAGATCTAAATACTCCGAATTTTTAGAATGCCTTCTAGGTAAAGGAAGATCATATTCAGTTTCATCAAGATTCATATTGAAAAACAAAGATTTAATAGGGGACACATCAATAACTTTTAGATCTTCATCTTGATTTTCATAGGAATTCGGTTTAGCGGCCATCTTATTGACTAAGGTGGCTTGCATATCCGAAATTTCAGCAGTCATCTTTTCTAGACGAGCAATTTGGGATCTTATACCCTCAAATTCTTTAGACATATCATCAAGCTCTTTATTCATATAACTCATAAAACTTTTTGGTTCCTTAAGCTCGTTTCGAAAGAAATTATTATGCTCAAATTGCAAAACCATAAACTTCCTAATGTTGGTTCGATCTCCTCTAACCTTTTAAGGTGAAGATCACCAAATCTCGGTTGAGCCATCGCGACAAACAAGCAACCTAGCACACAAGCAAACAAGAGAAAACGGGCAAAAGAGGCAAATAGAGAGGGAGGATAGAGAGAGAGAGGGCCAATAAAACGGCAAGGGTGAAGTGGGGGAGAGGAAAATGATAGGCAAATGGCAAATAATGTAATGCGAGAGATAGGGATTGTGATGGGTACTTGGTATGTTGACTTTTTGCGTAGACTCCCCGGCAACGGCGCCAGAAATCCTTCTTGCTACGTCTTGAGCTTGCGTTGGTTTTCCCCAAAGAGGAAGGGATGATGCAGCAGAGTAGCGTAAGTATTTCCCTCAGTTTTTGAGAACCAAGGTATCAATCCAGTAGGAGGCCACGCTCAAGTCCCTCGTACCTGCACAAAACGATAGCTGCTCGCAACCAACGCGATTAGGGGTTGTCAATCCCTTCACGGTCACTTACGAGAGTGAGATCTGATAGATATAATATTTTTGGTATTTTTGGTATAAAGATGCAAAGTAAAAAGTAAAAGCAAAGTAAAAAAGCAAAGCAAGATTAAAGTGATGGAGATTGATATGATGAGAATAGACCCGGGGGCCATAGGTTTCACTAGTGGCTTCTCTCAAGAGCATAATTATTCTACGGTGGGTGAACAAATTACTGTTGAGCAATTGACAGAATTGAGCATAGTTATGAGAATATCTAGGCATGATCATGTATATAGGCATCACGTCCGTGACAAGTAGACTGAAACGATTTTGCATCTACTACTATTACTCCACTCATCGACCGCTATCCAGCATGCACCTAGAGTATTAAGTTAAAAACAGAGTAACGCCTTAAGCAAGATGACATGATGTAGAGAGATAAATTCATGCAATATGAAATAAACCCCATCTTGTTATCCTCGATGGCAACGATACAATACGTGCCTTGCTGCCCCTTCTATCACTGGGAAAGGACACCGCAAGATCGAACCCAAAGCTAACCACTTCTCCCATGGCAAGAACTACCAATCTAGTTGGCCAAACCAAACGGATAATTCGAAGAGACTTGCAAAGATAACCAATCATACATAAAAGAATTCAGAGAAGATTCAAATATTATTCATAGATAGACTTGATCATAAACCCACAATTCATCGGTCTCAACACACACACCGCAAAAAGAAGAAGATTACATCGAATAGATCTCCACAAGAGAGGGGGAGAACTTTGTATTGAGATTCAAAGAGAGAGAAGAAGCCCTCTAGCTACTAACTATGGACCCGAAGGTCTGAGGTAAACTACTCACACTTCATCGGAGGGGCTAGGATGATGTAGAAGCCCTCCATGATGACGGTCCCTCTTCCCGCGGAGCTCCAGAACAGGCCCCAAGATGGGATCTCATGGATACAGAAAGTTGCGGCGGTGGAATTAGGTTTTTGGCTCCTCTTCTGATCGTTTGGGGGTACGTAGGTATATATAGGAGGAAGGAGTACGTCGGTGGAGCACCAAGGGGCCCACGAGGCAGGGGGCGCGCCCTAGGGGGGCGCCCCCCACCCTCGTGACCGCCTCTTTTGTTCCTTGGCGTAGGGTCCAAGTCTCCTGGATCACGTTCGGTGAGAAAATCACGTTCCCGAAGATTTTATTCCGTTTGGACTCCGTTTGATATTCTGTTTCTCCGAAACACTGAAATAGGCAAAAAAACAACAATTCTGGGCTGGGCCTCCGGTTAATAGGTTAGTCCCAAAAATAATATAAAAGTGGAAAATAAATCCCAATATAGTCCAAAACAGTAGATAATATAGCATGGAGCAATCAAAAATTATAGATACGTTGGAGACGTATCAAACATCACAATGTAACTGGGTGATTATAAAGATGCTCTACAGGTATCTCCGAAGGTGTTTGTTGAGTTGGCATAGATCGAGATTAGGATTTGTCACTCCGAGTATCGGAGAGGTGTCTCTGGGCCCTCTCGGTAATACACACCATAAGCTTGCAAGAAAATGACTAAGGAGTTAGTCACAAGGTGATGTATTACGAAATGAGTAAAGAGACTTTCCGGTAACGAGATTGAACTAGGTATGAAGATACCAACGATCGAATCTCGGGCAAGTAACATACCGATGGACAAAGGGAATTACGTATGTTGCCATAACGGTTCGACCGATAAAGATCTTCGTAGAATATGTAGGAGCCAATATGGGCATCCAGGTTCTGCTAGTGGTTATTGACCGGAGATGTGTCTTGGTCATGTCTACATAGTTCTCGAACCCGTAGGGTCTGCACGCTTAATGTTTGTTGACGATATAGTGTTATATGAGTTATATGTTTTGGTGACCGAATGTTGTTCAGAGTCCCAGATGAGATCACGGACCTGACGAGGAGTCTTAAAATGGTTGAGAGGTAAAGATTGGTATGTATGACGATGGTATTTGGACACCGAAAGTGTTTCGGAACGTACCATGAAGGAATCGGGTCACCGAAAGGGGTTCCGGGCACCCCCCGGCAAGTTATGGGCCTTATAGGCCAAAGGAGGGGACATACCAGCCCACAAGGGGGCTGGTGCGCCCCTTCCCTTGTTTGGCCAGCCCTAGGGAAGAAAAAGGGGGAGGGCTAGCCCCTCCTGCCTTTCTCTCTCATGGGAGAGAAAGGAAAGGGGGGGTGCCGCCCTCCCTGCCTTTCCCCGCACTCTAAATAAGGAAAGAGGGCGCGGCTTGGAGAGGACACCAAGTAGGATTCCTCCTACTTGGGTGGTTCCTTTGGCTGCTCCTTCCTCCCTCCCACCTATATATATGTGGGAGGGGGGCGCCTAGCACACAACAAACAATTGTCTAGCCGTGTGCGGCGCCCCCCTCCACCGTTTACACCCGCAGTTATATTTTCGTAGTGCTTAGGCGAAGCCCTGCAGAGATCACTTTACTATCACCCTCACCATGCCATCGTGCTACCGGAACTCATCTACTACCTTGCCGTCTTGCTGGATCAAGAAGGCAGAGGACGTCACCGAGCTGAACGTGTGCAGAACGCGGATGTGTCGTACATTCGATACTTGATCGGTTGGAGCGCGAAGAAGTTCGACTACATCAAACAGTGTTGTTAAACGCTTCCACTTACGGTCTACGAGGGTACATATACATACTCTCCCCCTCGTTGCTATGTATCTCTATGGATAGATCATTGCGTGTGTGTAGAATTTTTTTGTTTTCTATGCAATGTTAGCAATTAGAGCTAGTGAAAGGATCAGTATGGTCGACTAGGGGCGG
>NC_041384.1:507885279-508038400 GCF_002162155.2 Triticum dicoccoides | reverse complement strand
GGGGATATGCGACTAACAATTTTTATCTTCTTTTAACTTATTTTACAATTTGAGGGAAACAACAGAAATATAGATTATCTAGATATGCAACTAGATGTACAACCTATATGCCATGCTCAAGAACAACAACAAGCTAGAAAGATTAACACTAAAACAAGCTTGCAACAAGCAAGTCAAGGAAAGAAGTAACCGCAAATGAAGACGTTGATGTAGTTTCCGGAGTTCCCTCCTTTGGGGGAGGTACGTCTTCGGGTGAGAGGTGTGGCATCACGATGCTCACCAAATGCCACAATGGCTCACCTTATTCTTCTCGTGCCCTCGCATAATGCAAGATGTGACAGTACCACTATGTGATGCCCTTAGAGGCGGCAACTGGAACCTTCACAAACAAGGTTGAGGTGATCTCCATAACTTAATTGGAGGCTTCACGAAGCTCCACGACAATGATTGAGATTCAAGGTGACCTCTTCCATATAACGTGCCAAAATACCCAAAAGTAACAAGACCCACAAGAGAAAGTAAGGGGAAATCAAATTTCCTCTGGTGGAATTGTAGATCTAGGTTGTCTCCCTCAAATCCTAGAAAATCAATAAATTTGAGTGGCTAGGAAGTGAGATCGGACAAAATAAAGCTTTGGGCATCAGTGGAGGGAAGAGAGAACAAATAGGTGAGTCAACTTGGGAAGAGGACTCTATATTTTTAGTCCTCCCTAAATCTAACAATTATACAAATTTTTGCACTAAGTGGTACTTCCGCTCCGGAGAGCGGTACTACTGCTGGTCCCTTCAGACATTTTTTTTGAATGTTGGTAGTTCTACCAAATTCATTGATCAGGAGAAAGAAGATTGGTCCAGTTTATGAGGGAAACCGGACCCAAAAACCATACAAACATCGCCTTTCGGCAGCAGCACACACAACATATATCCTCGCGAGCCACGGGTCCCTCTAACCGGATCCATCTCCAGGACGATGCCCCCAAGAGAGAACACGACGCCGAGTGGCGCCGCCATCGTCCGATCTAAACTAGATCAAGAGTTTCCCCCGGAGCACGTTGGGAAAGGCAAGGTAAGAGTAGCTACATCGATGCCTCCAACGAGGAAGCGCCGCCATCGACGACTCCGGCCGCAACCGGAGTACGACTTTCGCCGGCAGTCTCACCTGCATAGCCCGAACCCAGGATCCAATCAGCCTACACAGCGAACCACTATCCCTGCCTCCACGGCCAGCCGCACCTCCCCGACGAGCTCGACGTGCTTCCAACCTTGCATCCACACACCCCACTGGACGGAGGATGCAACCCCTAGCGGCGCCATTCGTCTCCCATCGGAAGGATGCAACCAAGCACCACGCCATTCGTCTCCTCGAGGATGCAACGCCTGCCGGCCATTCATCTCCCGACGAAGGATGCAACACCCGCAGCGAGGCCATTCCTCTCCCTCCAGCCACCACCATCACGGCCTCCCACCCGAAGCACCATCGAGCTCACCGAACCACCAAACAGAAGGATGAAACACCAGGCGATGGTGCCATTCATCTCCCACAGCCTCACCCGCACAGGCAGCAGAAAACCAGATCGACCACTGCTGCCTGCGGAGCTCCCATGCGCGGGCCCGGCCACTAACGCCCCAGCACAGCCGCGACCCTAACACACCAGATCCGGGCCGCCAAAGCCACGGCGCGGCATCCAGGCGCCAGATCCGGATCCCCGGCGCGCGAGCACGGCGCCTCCCTGCGCAGCCAAGCCGCTCCTCCGGACGCGGTCACCCCGCCACAGTGCGCGCCCTCGAGACGCCTGATCCGCGCGGGCTGGAGACCTCGCGCGCCCACGGCACCTACGCCACGAGCTGCCTCCTCCTCGCGCCAGAGGCGCGCGCTAGCCACCCCTCCGCCATGGCGTGCCGAGCAGCGCCGGCCCGCGCACAGCCACACGCCGCAGCGCCTCGCGCCTGCCTCCTCCGCTTGGCGCAGCTGCCCCGCGCGGCCCACCTTGCGAGCGGGAGTGGAAGAGCCCGCCGCCGCCGACACCACACGGGCTTTGCCCGGGCGACGCTCGCCGGCGGCGGCGGGGGAGGAGGGGAGGATGGGTGGTGGCGGTGCCCGACGGCTAGGGTTAGCGCCCGGGCCGCTCGCGGGGAGCGACACGGGGCTCGGTTTTCTGGGGGTGGTGGTCCCTTCAGACATCACTGCACATACCTAAGCGATACTGCCGCTCAGGACTCTGGTAGTACCAGCTAAAATAAATAGCCGGTACTGTCATAGCAGTACCTCTCTAGTAACGTGGGCAAACACAGTGGGGAATTAGCCCACTACGTTAGTTTGCCCGATACCTGGCCCGGTAATTCCACTCCAATAGGGAAGCGTTACTCCCAGTCAAGTGGACGATACCACTGTCCCACTGATAGAGCTGCAGTACGCATGCCCAAGTCGTGCAACTGCTACGGACACCGACTGTAAATACAATAGCCGGTATTTCTGTGGTACTGTTGCTCTAGTACCGCTGCCAAAATAGTAGGGAATCATCCCACTGCAGTAGTTGGTGCGGTACTTGGTCTGATAATGCCGCTCCAGCAGGGGAGTGGTACTACTGGCCTAGCACGCGGTACTAGCAGCCTAGAGCAGTCAGCAGAAGTATTGCTCCCACAAGGGGAGCGGTACTACCGACTACCACTACGGTACTACGGGGTAGTAAGCTGAATTTGAAGCTCTCCTCGAAAATGTGGGAAGGTAATGTGAGTGTAAATAATGTTTTGTGTACATGATGTGATTCCACCCATACCTTATAACACAGATCCTCTTTTAATAGTACGGTTTTTCTACAATTCAAAGAAAGTAAAATTGTCGGAAACATTGTCTTCGTTCTTTTCCTTTCAGAGGAACTTAACCGTATTGTGCCACTTTCGAATACATATGAGTAGCTCAAGCACATGGTTAGTCCGCAAATTACCTTGTCATCAATACCAAAATTACTTAGGAAGAGAAATGCCCTTTCATCTAGGAAATGAGAACTGAAGTGTACGAGACTCTAAATACACCGTTCGGTTGGGAGGGTTGGGAATTGAGAAGATATTACGCATGAGAATTGAAAAGGAATTGTTTTAGTGAGTCTATGTTAACCTTTCATCAAAACTTAACTCATTTTTCCTTATCTAGTCACCCATGAATTCCCATGAACCAAACAATGAAATAAAGTTTCAATGAAAGGTTAGGAATAAATTGACCCATCCTATGTCTAACTAGAATGATTAACGTTGCATAATTACGTCTAACTAGAATAATTGCCCTTACATTACAATGGAGTATAAATATTCTAGGGCGTTAGCCCATGATTTATATGCCCATATTAATGTGATTGTGCGAATAAGTGTTACTCCCTCCATTCCATAATGTAGTGTGCCCATGCTTTTCGAGATTTAGCTTTGGCCATAAATTTAACCAACATGGCGACTGCAGTGGGAGCATGACAGATACATTTGAATTCGTATTTGAAAGAAGTTTTCAAAGGTATGATTTTTCAATAAAATGATTTATGTATTATTGGTTTAATTTATGGCCAAAGTTGAATATCGAAAAAAGTAGGCGCACTATAGTATGAAATGGATGGAGTACCAAATAAAATCATGCTTGTGATTAGTTTGCCCAAATAATTCTAAGATACTATTGGTAAACATGTACCGGCTTACCAATGAAAGCATAATTTTATTGGGCAAGTTAACAAAAGATGTGGCAGTTAAGCCAGTTTTCAAGGAAAAACGATGAAATAACCAAAGGCAAAAAGATTGAAAACAAATCAAAACTGAGAGAAAGATGGGGATTGAGAAAAATGAATGTGGGCGACATATAAGTATAATCCCCAATCCTAATACTAATCTGGTCCGTAATACTTTCATACCATCAAAATTGACGCATCTCTCCTTGCCTCTTCCCCAAGAAGCTACTCCAATGCAACTAGGGTTTCTGCTCCTCCCGTCGGCGCCGCCGTCGGTTCGCTCTATCTTCGATGGCCTTTAGGCCGTGGAGGTGTGGAGGACCCCAACCCCTCGCCGGCGGAAGGGATCCGACTCTCATTCTTGTTTGGTTCATCGTCCCAAGTTCAAGATGTTGTTTCCATGTGAAGAATTCCACTAGCTGGGCATGTTGGTACCTTTGTTGGCGTTGTGTGGCGACAATGATGTCCCCTAGTAGGAATAATGCCTCTCGCGTCGACGGTGCATCTGGCATCAACGGTGCATCTGGCATCATTGGAGAACGTGCAGTGGTGTGTCTTCGTCGGATCTCATGAGATTTGGCCAGCGATGGTCTTCGGTGGATCTATTTGAATCCAGTATTCGTTCATTTTCGGTCGTGTGTCTACATGTTAGATCATTCCAATCTACGCTTCTCGTCATCGGCAATGGTTATTGTTCTAGTGCGTTGGTCCTGTAGGGCCTTAACACAACGACTTCTTGATTGTCTACTACAACAAAATTTGCTTGACTCCGACAAGGTAGGGGTGATGATGGCAGCGTGCCTTCGTCTCACTTCAGTGCTTATAGTCGTCACTAGGTTCCACAGATATGGTTGTATTCTTTTCTTTTACTTCTGATGTTTTCTCTATTTTGCAAGAAAACTTTTGATTTGTTCATCCTGCCATGGCAGTACAAAGAACACGGAAATAAACAAAATTACATCCATGCGCGTAGACCACCTAGTGATAACTACAACCATTGGAGCGAGTTGAAGGCGCGCTGCCGACATTGCCGCTCTCTCGCCGAAGTCAGGCCAAACTTGTTGTAGTAAACAGTCAAAAAGTCACCGCGCTAAGGCCCCATAGGACCTACACATCAAAACAACAACCGCCGCCGATGAAGAGAAATAAGTATCGAAAGGATCTAACTTGTAGACACACGGACGAAGATGAACAAAAACTGGATCCAAGGAGATCCATCGAAGATCATCACCGACCGAATCCCGTGAGATCCGCCATAGATACACCTCCATACGCCCTCCGATGATGTTACACACATCACCGAAACGGGGACTAGACAGTGAAAACCTTATTTCTCCTTCAAGAAGCCGTCACCACCATGTCTTCTTGAGTAGGAAACAAACCATAAACAAACTCACAAAACACCTAAAAAACTTCGACACGAGGTCCACCGTGCCTCGATGGCTCTAGAGCCACCGGAGATGGAACTCTAAGCTATGTCTGAGCCTTTCAATAAACAGAAAAATAATTAGCTTGTCCTAGTGGAGTGAGGCGTTTTGGAGGCCGAGCTCCATGTAGCCCTTTATTTTTTGAAAAATTCAAAATTCAATTTTTTGGTTTCAAAAACATCTGAAAAAAATGTAAGCATACAAAGATGAAATGTGTATGTCTGTAAAAGCGACAAATTCATTAACCTTGAGGATAAATAGTATCATGTGTTAAAAAGCCTCATATTTGTCCTTTTTACACAGCCCTCATTTCAACGTATTTTGTTCTGAAAATTTACACACATGTACATCATGCCTTCATCTACATGTGTATTTTTTATATGATTTTTTGAAATATAGAAATATGAATTTTAATGAAATTTGAAAAATGTTTTTGGAGGCCTTCATGGAGCTCGGCCTCCAAAACGCATTTTTGGTCCTAGTGTCTCTATAATGTCACAACAGGCTGAAAGTCTTTTCCGCAAAATTAATAAAAAAATATTAAGATACAACTGCCTGGATACTCCGTACTTCCATTCACCTTACCAGGTACTCTCTCCATTTCACAATGTAGTGCCTTTTCTATCCACGTGCTTCAACTTTGACTGTAAATTTAACTACCAAGACCGGTTGCGGCGGGGGTAAAAATTATATCAATGAATTCGTATTTGAAAGAAGTTTTCAGTTATATAATTTTTTCTCCCGCCACAGTTGGTCTTGTTGGTTAAATTTATGATCAAAATTGAATTTTGAAAATCGCAGCCGCACTATATTTTAGAATGGAGGGAGTACTATCGACGAGATACCAGTGGGTTGGAGGCAGGCAGGCTGGAGACTGGCGCGCACGACAAGAGGCAACGACGCACAACGTGGGAGCCAACAAACAGACAGGACGCGAATAATAATCTGGGAAGCAAAGAGATGGACAAGAACGAAAGAAAGAAAGATAACAAGGATACTGGCGGACAGCTAGGCCCGAGCCGGTCATCAATAGTGTAATCGACAAAAATCATTCCAACTAAAAGATTTCGCCCTCCTTCCTTTGCGCGTCCCACCTGTCCCGGCGCGGGCCCACCGCACGTCTCCTCCTCCGTCCACCCCCTCTCTCTTTCGCGCCCGCCGCCGGCCACCGTCACCGTCACCCCCTTGGAGGATCTCCCCGGGAGGGGAGGGAGGCCTCAAACCGGCGAACGCCGACCATCCTCCTGTTCGTTTCTCCATTTAAAAGCGGGTAAGGCCAGGAGGCTTCCGCTGACTCCCTCTGAATTTTACTCCGTTTAAAAGCATTTCGCTGTATCAACCTTCGAGATTCTCGACCTGGCTGGTTTAATGTTAAGTACCCTCAGCAGCGAGAGAAAAGAAGGAGGCGATTTTTGCTGCAATCGCATTTGGCGTCGCCGAGGATGCCTGATTGCAATTGGTTTATAAAAATGTCAAATGGGGTGGGAGCATAAATTATTGACATCTGTGATGATGAGCACGAAAGGATTTCTGCAATTTTAAAAAAGGCTAGGCGTCGAGCCCGTCGCCGGCGACGACGAGGCTCCTCGCGTGGGCTGCGGAGCCCCTGTCATGGCCCTCGACAGCGACCGTCCTGTCCGATTCTTTAATCCCGACCCGGTATCCCAGCGCGGAATCGTCTGACAGATGGCCGTGGAATTCTTCCGCCCCATTTTTCCTCCAAGAAAACGCAATCTTAGACATTGGGGGATTGAAGCGCCATTAAAAATTTACTATCTTCCCTTGTCTGCTGCTCTGAATATTATACTACGAGTACTAGTGTATTTTTTCTCTCTAGCTCTAGCTGTGTTGTCCTTGTTGATTTTCTCCGGCTACTACTACTTGTTCCTCCCAGAACGGACGACCGCTGTTTCCCTCTCCCCGCCTCCGTCTTCCTCCCCTCGTCTTCTCCATCTCCCCGGCTCGAATCGCGTGCGGCGTAAGCGAAATTGGCAGAGGCGAATCGCCATCGCCAGGCAAAAAGCCAAAGCCGCTCCTTTGCTTTTCGAGCGACGCAAGCTTCCTCTGCTCCCCCCACGTTTGTGAGCTGTTTTCTGTCTGTGCCTTTCTTGCAGGCGGCCGCAGGAGCGGGAGCGTGTCGTCAGGCTTTGCTCTGCTGCCGTGCCAACAAGGGTAAAAGGTAGGCGCCGCGCCACGCCATGGGCGCCCCTCGCGCCTGACCATGCACTCCAGGCTGCTCAAGAGGCTCGCCAAGAGGATCATGTGAGCCGCCGCGCGCCTGCGGAAATGTGGGAGATGGACGCGCTGCTCTACTGCGCGGTCGTCGCGCTGGCGCTTCACTGCGTCGGCTGTGGCTGCTCCGCGATCAACCTTGAAGGTAGGGGCAGGCAGCTCGCCGGTGTTGTTTTCTTTTTTGGTGCTTTTGGGGGTTGAGCTCTTGGGGTTCTGGTGTGGCTGATCGATTGGGTCTTTTGGTGTTGGTGCTGCAGGCTCAGCGCTGCTCAAGTTCCAGTCGAGGGTGCAGGAGGATCCGCATGGCGCCATGGCAGGCTGGAGCGCGCGGGACGCCGACCCTTGCGGTTGGAACGGCGTCCGCTGCGCCGATGACAGGGTTGTGATGCTGTGAGTTGGATGATTTCCTCTTTGTTTTCTTCTCCTCAATGTTTAGTAGTGGCTCATGAGTCTTACGCATTTGGAAAATGGAAATGCAGTTCATCTTCTGTTTAACGGGTCTTCCATTTGACTGTATCTTTCTCTCTTCACGAATCAAGAGTAGTTTTAGTTGATTTGTTGTAAAATGGATGCTGCATCGGCAACTGCCCCTTTTATTCCTAGTTTTCTCCTTCACAGTTATCGTGGTTTGACTTTCTTGAGTACTAAGTGCATCAATTGAGGCTATTGAGTTACTGCCAACACAAGCATGTCTCCACTTTGTGTAGCAATTCAGAGAAGGTAGACTTGAGCATAGAGAGTTAGAGACTCAATCTTCAATGGACTAGATATTATGAAGGATTTTAGGAGTGCATTCGTATTTTGCTTTTCTATTAGTTAGAAAAATTAGTACTCCTAAAGTATTTCATTTTTAGGAGTACCTTTTTTGGGCTGAATAAGGAAAATGAAATATTATACATAAATGACCAACTCTGGTTTCTTTGGTAAATACTGAATATATACTCTTGAAAAATTAGTACTCCTAAAATATACTTCTTTGGGCTGAATAAGGAGCAACTCTCAAGGATTTTTTTTTCTTGCCTATCTTGAATTTACCATGGATGCATTGTTCGCAAATTCCCAGAAAATGTTTTCTTTGGTAGCTAGAAGCCATTTCACAAGCTTATATGAAGCTTTAACACAATCAGAAATCTGGTTATTAGAACTACGTGTTCATTTCACCAACACGAACAAGTCGCTACAGCTAAGTAGTATAGCCTTATCCCAATATCCTAGATTTTCGCGTGCGACCAGTCTCCAAGATTTTACCTCCTATTATTTGGAGAAGATGCAAAAGTTCTTCACATCTTTTCATTATGAAGAGAATCAATGTTTATACGATGATACCGCCAAGTTGAGCAAAAAAAGAAAAGAAATTGCAGTCCCCGAAAAAAGAAGGAACACTAGAAAAATTTCTCACGGTGGTTTGTGCAGCCTATATTTTAAGGCATGCCGCTGTCTGTCTGCCCCTGCCTCCGCCTTCATCTTCTTCAGTACCGTGCCCATGTTGCAAAAAGAGAGCGGGAAAGAGAGAGATGATACTTGTTTGAAAGCAAAGGTGGCATTTCTTGTCATACTTCTGCAGACCCTGATACCTAGTTTTAACCAGGCTAAGAAATGTGCTCGCTTGATCTTACCACCGAACTAGATATATGAGCATTTTCATGTAAGCGAAACATGATGGCCAGAACCCCTCAGGATATGTTGCTCTGGTGCCAAGTTGACTTCCATACACCAACCACCTCATCTAGAAGTTTACCTTATCAAGGAAATTGTTTGTTTTCTACTCAGTTAATTATGAAGCATTTACCACATCATCGCTACTTGTTTTCATATTTTAGATGAAAGGTTTATGGCAGCCCTCCTTCATAGAATGTTTAAATAGAATCCGGTGTTTTTCAAGATGATTCTGTTTTGCATTCAAGATTATCTTTTAATTCCTGCGGGGTACCACAACTTTACCAAATAAATATTTAAGAGATTGCATTTGGTGACCACTGTTGTTCTATTTCAGTATTTTTCATGGGTTCTGACTTGATTTATCATCTTAAGGATTGTACTTACTGTGAACTATACTCTTGCAGGAACCTAAAAGATCTCTCATTAAGAGGTACCCTGGGTCCAGAATTAGGAAGTCTTGGTCATCTGCAGGCTCTGTAAGTATACAGTTTTTTATTTATGCTTTCACAACAAATATAAATTGCTTAGCATGAACAACAATATATTGGTACTTTCGCTAATCTATCTCTTTGCAATATGATAAGGAGATAAATAGGTAATTCTGTAGTGGTTGCTGCTTTGTCTTGCCTTCATAAGTTTCCTGCTGGATATGAGTATCTAAACAAAGTCAATTTGCTTAAAAAATGTCAACCAACCATCAGTTAAGACATTTCAAGTGTATATATCTAACCAACCGACGATTGTTAGGTTCCATCCTTTATACTCCCTCCGTTCCATAATGTAGTGTATATAGATTTTCTGGTAAGTCAAACTTTGACCAAGTTTATAAAGAAAACCTTTTAGAACTACAATACCAAATATATATAATATGAAAATACATCTTGTGTTGTATCTCTAATGACATGCATTTGGTATTCTAGATGTATATCTTTTTCTCTACAAACTTGGTCAAAGTTTGTAAAGTTTTACTTTAAAAAAGTAGTGGTTTTTCTACACCCACCCTTGGTGCACCCAAGATGCACCCACACAAGAAAACATACCAAAACATTTTGAAAAAATCTGAAACTTTGTGGGAATGATCATCAACAAATTTTAGAGAGGCTTGCAAATTTTCGTGGTCAAATGACATCCGAGGAGCTCTATACAAAAAAGACAAAATTGCTCAAAATTACTCAAAATGTACGTGCACTGTTTGACAAAAATTTGTAATTTTGTCTTTTTTGTATAGAGCTCCTCGGATGTCATTTGACCAACAAACTTGGCAAGCCTCTCTAACATTTGTTGATGATCCTTTCCACAAAGTTTCAGATTTTTCGAAATTTTTTGGTATATTTTCTTGCGTGGGTGCACCGTGGGAGCACCGAGGTGGGGTTCAGCCACTACTTTCCCTTAAAGAGAAAAATCTATACGCACTACATTGTGGAACGGAGGGTAGAATAAATAATGTGTGCATATCAGCTTACCTCTGCGGATCAAATATGAGACAAAATCACAGAAATCTCTGTCATGTCGATTTTACTCAGTAGCATAAAAGACGCCCATCTGTCAATCAAGCACTTGTTCCTTAACAAACTGCTTTTTGCAACTTGTGATATTCTAATTTTACTTTGCATGCGACTATAACATTTGCTGCAACCATTACAATGTTTTGATTTCTTGTTGTGTCTTCTTGCAGTATATTATCCAACAATTTGTTTAGTGGACTGATACCTAAGGAAATTGGTGCACTCGCAACGTTGGAGATATTGGACCTAAGTTATAACAACTTGACTGGGGAAGTTCCACAGAAGATAGCAGAAATTGCATCACTTAAGCATTTGTAGGTCATCTGACTGATTAACATTGTGAAATGTTTGATCAACAAGCCAAATTTCATGATACGATGTCTCTTGTTCGACAGATTGCTTTCCAACAACAGATTTCAGTGGCCCGTAGTCCAAAATTCCCATGGGAACTTTGATCAGGAAGCTGATTTTGACATATATGATCATCTCGGGAGGGGTAATTTGAATCAAAGAGCTGATGATGGGTAAGGAAACTAGGATTTTCATCAATTCTCGTTTAGTTATCATCATTTTTTTTCTATAACCTATTTAGGAAAAGGATTTATCAGCTGATGATATCTGTTTTTGAATATGGACCTTTGTAGGTTCAAGTCTGGTTCTTCCACAGAGGAGAAAAAAAAAGACACTAGCAATCTCTCCGGTAAGCTAGGGTACTGCTATGCAAGTTCAGTTTTGCTCTTAAATACATCAGCTGGTACCATAACATGCCTTCTTACTTTCCCCAGCACGTCTTCCTACACAAATTGCAGCAAGAAACCCAGCTGCACAGGTTAGTAGGCGCAGACTACTTCAGGATAGCAATCTTGCTGCGCCTCCTTTCGCAAATGCTCCTCTTCCACCCTCGGTTCCTGTTCCTTCTACGGGGAGTGGATCGTTTTCAGCATTTAGTCCCAAAGCACCCGCACCTGCTGTAAATCCTCCAGTTACTCCACCCAAGTCTCCTGATACTCCTTCGGAAGCAGGGTCAACAAGATCTATGAAGTGGTTGTATGCAATTCTGATTCCATCAATTGCTCTGTTGCTTATTATCATTGCATGCATGCTTTTGCTATGCCGCAATAAGTCGGTGGCAACAATAGGTCCATGGAAGACTGGACTCAGTGGCCAGCTGCAGAAGGCATTTGTGACAGGTA
Organism: Triticum dicoccoides; assembly: GCF_002162155.2. Lineage (NCBI taxonomy): Eukaryota > Viridiplantae > Streptophyta > Magnoliopsida > Poales > Poaceae > Triticum > Triticum dicoccoides. The sequence goes on along the minus strand of NC_041384.1, from coordinate 508,026,678 downwards.
AACATTCTGTTTGCTATCTTGTAAAAGGCCTGCTTGATTTTGCCTCTTACTTGGGCATCTTTGACAAGTTTTGCTCTCCTGATGTACCGCAGGAGTACCCAAGCTGCAACGCTCAGAGCTGGAAGGTGCTTGTGAGGACTTCAGTAACATTGTGGCAACCTATCCACACTACACTGTTTACAAGGGAACCTTATCAAGTGGAGTTGAGATAGCAGTTGTATCAACTGTGCTTGCGTCCAGCAAAGATTGGTCAAAGCATTCCGAGGGGAGATTCCGGAAAAAGGTAATTCAGTGTCACTTATAAGAGGAATAGCCCATGCTGTTGCTACAATTTGCAATGTGGGTCTGAAACAAAACAATTTCTTCTAACTTGTTTTTTTGAACACATAGATAGACTCGCTCTCAAGAATTAATCATAAGAACTTCATCAACTTGCTTGGGTACTGCGAGGAGGAGGAGCCTTTCATGAGGATGATGGTGTTAGAATACGCAGCCAATGGGACACTCTATGAGCATCTCCACGGTAAGAGCTCCTACTGTCAGAATGCTTCCTTTTTAGTCTTTGTGCTCAAATTAAAATGTTTTGCTTTGCCTTTTGCAGTTGAGGGATTTGATCATATTGATTGGAATGGTAGGATGAGAATAATTATGGGAGTAGCATACTGCATGCAGTACATGCATGAGCTCAAGCCTTGTATAACACACTCTGAGCTACAGTCAAGTGCCATATTGTTATCCGAGGATGGAGCTGCAAAGGTACATGATTATGAATTTCACAACTTCTATTTATTTGATATTCAAAGGAAATTCGATAAGAGGTCGTTTGGTAGCCATCATTTTGAGCCGGAATCATGGAATTCATTTGTGATTCCATACCCAACCTGTTTGGCTATCATGGAATTGGACATGTCATTCATTTGGAATTGCAGCAAATGCCTATTGGACGTTATGTCAATTCCTATCCATAACCCTGTCATTCCACTTGCCAAATGAAATGAAATGAAATGATGGGTGCCAAACGAGAACTGTATTTGTAGACAAATTTCTGGTAATATCAAAAGAAGAAATTAAAGCACACAACTGTTACTTCATCATTCTAAACCCCTTTTCTGGACATTATGCAAAAAAAGACAAACATAAATTACATGCAACTTGTTCTAAACCCCTGCAACTAAACAAGGTGAAGTACCGTCCAGTTCATATGATTTTTTTTTCTGGGGTGTGCATGTGCGCTCTTTGTATTAGAGTTAATTTTGAACAAATTGTAATAAGATCAGGCATGAGGACACCATATTATGTTTCTGCCCCTAAAACCGAGCCTTTTCACAGATAGCTGACATGAGTGTTTGGCAAGAAGTAATTTCCAAAGAAAAGATGCCCAAGAATGACGACGCCAGTGAACACCATGAGCCAGTACGTGCTGATCCAGCTGGGAATGTATGTAGTTTTGGTCTACTCATGCTGGAAATCATGTCAGGAAAGCCTCCAGATTCTGAACACGAGGGCTCTCTTGCGAACTTAGTAAGCATGACAAAGACACTGAATACTTAAACTTACATAATACACAAAAATGGCATATATAAGTAACAATCTATGTCATATTTTTTTCTCACAGGCTATGGAGTGCATTAAGGATGACCGGAGTATATCCTGTTTGCTTGACCCTACCTTGACGACTCACAAAGAAAACGATCTAGATATCATTTGCGAGTTGATTGAGGACTGCATCCAGAGCGATCCGAAAAAGAGACCAAGTATGAGAGAGGTCACCACTAAATTGCGAGAAGTGCTAGCGATTTCACCAGAGGCAGCAACGCCGAGGTTATCTCCGCTTTGGTGGGCAGAGCTTGAGATACTTTCAGTTGAATCCTAGGAAGAAACATGTTGATATGGTATGGTTCTTGCAGCAACACTGAGGTCCTGTGCGTACTGTCTTGCAATCTTGTACATCTTTGTTGCGAGTTTCTGCTTTTCTGGCGATTTCGGTGTATATGCGTGGTACCTCCTCCCCCGCCTCATAAAATCAAAATTTCCGGGTTATTCTTGTTTCTTCTCGAGTTTTCTCTGTCTGGTGAATGTACATGGTGATGGTGTGAAACTGTGAATGTACAATGATTCAGGTCATCCTAGAATGGATTGTAATCAGGAAATGCGTGATTGTGTAATGTACCATGGGGTTTACAGAAATATTCTTTATTTTTTTTAAAGGAAGAGACAGCAATTAGTATGGTGAATGGACTATACAGTCCTCTTTGTTAGACTGGTAGTACTTTGTACTCATTTCTCGTTTCCCAAGTACTACTTCATATATAGAAATACCATAATTCTGGGAAAGGGCCGCTTTAATTATCTGTAACACCACAAATGGTGGCTGACAGTGTCAAGTTTTGAACTAAAACCACGACAAATATTTTAAAACGGAGAGGGTATTTGAGAGGCACTATTTCTCTTGGTCTTCGTATCAGATCCGAGTCTACTTCGGTCAGTGCCTTCTTTTAGGGCGGGATGTCCTGATGACAGGCTACTGTTCTCGGCCAAGTACATAAAGCTGAATATGAAACCTTGCAAATGCAAATGCTTGGTGAATTGGGTGTGCAGTAGCCAACAGCTGCTTGTTTGTGATGTGATAATATTGAAGCTACGTACCTCTCCACTAATCCTTGTTCCATGCGAGGACAAAATATAATAAGGTGGATTATCACTTTGTTCGCGAGAGGGTGCACTAAAGCTTCTAGATGTGTGGTATGTTTGGCTTTATGGAGTCTCTTGCGGCACGACGTCTGGAAACATTTCGACACAGTGTTAACCTGGACAAGTTAGAGCATCTCTAGCCCTTGTCGTATGCTTTAATCCCCTAGACCCCCCTCCCCCCCTCTCCTTTAATCCCCTAAAATTGAAAGATTAAACTGTTGTGCACCTGGTCATTCCCTCAAAACTTAATCCTACAAAAAATCTTTTGCTATTTCTTTCAAACGTTTGCACAAACATTCCAAACAAATGCATCACATTTCAACAAAAACTTAAACAATTCAAATGCACCACGTCATAATTCAACTACGAACATAAACATACTTCATCCAATCCAACAAATAACTAACATAAACACATTTAGCCAAAAGGCACCGAATTCAACAAGTTCATTTCAAAAAACCAGCACATGGTGCATCATAAGCCATCATCAAACCACAATCCAATCATGCACTCCCAACATCATCGTCGGCATCACCACCAGCTGTTGGAAATATGCCCTAGAGACAACAATAAAGTTGTTATGAATTGCATTGGTTCATATATTTCTATTCTATAAGTGTTGAGATTTTATGGCGTTTTGTGAGTTGTTGTAACACTTCACTTTGATTTTCAATAAGGGGCGCTTTATTACTTAAAAGGTTTAAGCATTACACCCGGCCTCTGCATAACTAAGATGCACACAGCCAAACAAGGTCCTCTCACAAAAACAAAAAAAAAGAGGCAAAATACAAGAAACATGTAGAGTCTGTATAACGCCTAAACCGGAGGGGGGCCAACCCTAAAGAAACACTTCACTTTGATATATCATTTTAATGAGGAATGGGTGAATGCAGTTAAGCGTAACGATCAAGGGGTAGAATGTTGGTTTGATCTAACAGATTAAACAAGTCCAAAAACAACGTTACATGGGAGGGGCCACGCACTAATGTACGTGCCTCTCCACCCTAACTGATGCGCCTTGGGCTGGGGCACCTAAACCAAATTATGGTTTAGGTCCCCTGTCACCAACGCTACTTAATAAAGGGAGAGAGCTAATCACCTGCACTACTCTCAATTCAAGTACGGCTCACTCTTCTCCCCCGCATTCTTAAAAACCATATCCGATCCAAGGGGGCGCTCCAGCGACGGGTAATTCTAGCCTACACACTGTCGTTCCTAGACAGTGTCGGCGGCGGCCTGTGGTGATTAGAATGTCCAGGAGATTGACTACGTCGACCACACCTTCGCTCAACCTTGCTTGCAACGAGCAGGTGATCATGTCGACCTCCATGACTAGTATTGCACCACTAAACCCTCTCTGTTTATGTCAGTAGGTGTTGTAGACATGGTGAGATCATGTTCATGATTAGTGTAACCACACTTTAGATCTAACAGTTTCAACCTCCTTTTTTTAGAAAAGAAAGAAAGAAAGAAAGAAAACAATCAAGGCAAAAGAAGGCATGCACACTGCCTACATCTAAGGGAGGAAAAAATAGTATGTTGCTTATATTTGGTGTGGCCAAACAATGGCGCATCGATGATCGGCCATGCCATCTTTGGCTCGCTCCCCAACAAAACCACGGCCCCCACCGCGACGGGAGAAGGCAGCCAACCAGCCACACTCGCGCGCACACGCTTCAGCCGGTCGTACGTCGGGGGAGAGGCCACACACAAGGTCGCAACACCATCCAAGGCCTTCCCCCGCATGCACGCCGGCGAAGCGGCCGGCGTCCTCGTCAAAAACCAAACCCCCCGTCGAACACAAACGCCCGTGCACCAGTCGAGCGGCCCAGCTTCCCTCATACCTGCGTGCCTCGATCTCGCCACACCCTGAACAGAGCCTCGACGGATTCCTACCGAGTTGCCGGGTCATGACGTTCAGTCCGTCCCTCTCGTCATCCTTCTCCTCCTCCTCCTCCCGGTTGCTGCGGTCGTCGTCGTCGTCATTGTCCTCGCAGTGCAGCACCAGCGGCAGGCGGAGCATGGACGAGGAAGCGGAGGCCGTCGTCGCGCCACTGCCGCCGATGCCGAAGCTGTCGAGGAGCCACGGGTCCAGGGCCGCGCGGGGACGGCACCTTGAACTCCCGCCAAAGAACGCCGCCCGGGACGTCGGGCCGCCTTCAGGTTTGATATTTGGTTTCCATGTGTTGTTGGCTGCTGGCCGTGGCAGTTGGTTCGTAGTTGCATAAGTTTTGACGTGGCTGCCGTATTGGGATGCAGAAATGGATTTGATGAAAGAGAGATTCGCCAAGCTGCTGCTCGGGGAGGACATGTCCGGCACCGGGAAAGGTGTCTCCTCGGCTCTCGCTCTCTCCAATTCCATCACAAACCTTGCAGGTAAAGTTAACGAGTGTACATGCAACAGTACTCTGTCGATCTCTTGTTCTGTTCCTGTTCCTTCCCTCTCCATGACATTGTTCCTCCCTCCTTCATGATGAAATTGGGCAACCGATTTTGCAGCCTCCGTGTTCGGGGAGCAGCGCCGCCTAGAGCCCATGTCGGCCGACCGAAAAGCGCGATGGAAGAAGGAGATCGGCTGGCTTCTGTCAGTCACCGATCACATCGTCGAATTCGTTCCGTTGCAACAGGTGTCCGAGGATGGCACCAGCATGGAGGTCACTCACTGTCTCACACCCACTAACACCAATAGGCTTTTCTAGCACTCATCACAAACGTTGCAACTTTTATCACACGCATGCAGGTGATGGGCACCCAGCTACGCAGGGACATTCTCATGAACATCCCCGCCTTGCGAAAACTCGACGCGATGCTCCTCGTACGCAAATTCTTAGGATCTTCATTCCGCGATCCTTTTCAACAATTTCCCGAGTCAAAGTTGATGTTTTGTGTATCTGGAACAGGGGTATCTTGACAACTTCAAGGACGAACAAGAGTACTGGTACGTGTCGAAAAACGCCAACGAGAGCGAGAAGGGTGATGCACCGAGAGACGGCGAGAAATGGTGGATCCCAACGGTGAGAGTCCCTCCCGAGGGTCTGTCCGACCAGTCGAGGAAGTGGCTCCAGCACCAGAAGGACATTGTCGGGCAAGTCCTCAAGGCAGCCATGGCCATCAATGCAAATGTCCTTGCACAGATGGAGATCCCAGAAGAATACATCGAGGCTCTACCCAAGGTTCACCTAATTCTAATAGATCCAATATATTTTCCCAAATTGTAGTACTCTCTCCAATCCAAAAAAGAAGTGTGGCTTTAGTTCAAATTTGAACTAAAGCTGGACTAGAGCCACAACACTTTCTTTTGGATCGGAGGGAGTATTAATGTAGTAGTATAATTCTTCGGACAGAAAGAAATTCTAAGGCTAATCAAACAGAGTGGCTGCTTCTCTTGCAGAATGGGAGGGAAAGTCTCGGAGACTCCATATACAGAACCATAACCGATGATTATTTTGACCCCAACGGACTCATGGACTCCGTAGACCTATCGACGGAACACAAGATCGTCGATCTCAAGGACAGAATCGAGGCCTCCGTTGTCATCTGGCAGAGGAAACTCTGCAACAAGCTGTCATGGGGCCCCGGCATCAGCTTGGAGAAACGCGAGCAATTCGAGGAGCGCGCACAGACCGTCCTGCTCATCCTCAAGCACAAGTTCCCTGGATCTGGCCAGTCATCGCTTGAAATAAGCAAGATCCAATACAACAAGGTACCACTTAGTACATAGAGAAGCAGCAATGTTTCAGTTGCTTTCCGGACATGCTGCAGTGCTTTTTTTTTAGCTGCATGCTGCAGTACGTGTTTCCTATTCAATGTGCTCTTCTCTTTCAGGATGTTGGGTTTGCCATCTTGGAGAGCTACTCCAGGGCTCTCGAGAGCTTGGCGTTCGCGGTTCTGTCACGGATCGAGGACGTCCTCTATGCTGACACCATCGCTCGGGATCCGAGGCGCTTGAAATCGAGGCGGCGGCCTAGTTTAGAGGACGACAGCACTGAGTCTCTCGCCGTCGATGCCACGGAGGCCACTTCGGCCAAGTCCAGCGATTCATTTTGCTGGCAAGAGCTCGAGGACAGGAGCCTGGATTCCGGCAGTGGCAAGTTGAAGAAGATCCCCCGTATCGGCAGGAGGAAATCTATGCACGTAGAGAAGGTCGAGATGAACGTGAATGTGTGTGGTGCTGGTGCTGGATCAAGAAGCTTTTCTCATAGGTGAGACGGGCAGTTGGTGGTGGATCAAGAAGCTTTTCTCATAGGTGAGACGGGCAGTTTGCGTTGCTTCGACAGGGAGACATCTGGTGAAGAGAAGAGGCGCCTGTAAAATAGCTCAAAGTGAGATTGGGGAAGAAATTTCCTTCTCGTCTCAGCTGAGCTGCAATGAAATTAGCATAGCATTTTTTGTCGCCCTAAAGCATCAACGGTATGCTTGTTTCTTAAGCAGCAAAATCTAAATAACACAAAAACACATAAACAGTAATCTGCACCAACGTACCAGTTAAGACATCACCATGAAAAAAACACTTGCCTGTTGATTTCACAAGGTAATGACGATTCACACAAATACCACCCACACCATTTTCCTTGAACAATCTCAGAATGTTTGCAACACAACCAACAATTTGACCGGAAAACTCTGAAGTCACTTGCACCGCACATAAAGTACATGAAGAAATGCACATTGACAATTTATTCCCACTAGCAGTTCGGCAGACAAGTTCAAACTACATCGATATGACACAAGGTTTGGGTGATCGCTGCGATTCCGAAGCGCTGAAGCTCCTACAGTGCCTTGAGGATCTCCTCGGCACCAGAGATTGTGAACTGGCCACCTTCCTCGACGTTTGCGACGGTGACCTTGAGGTCGTCAGCAAGGAGAGCAAACCGCCTCGAACGAAGACCCAATCCTTTCTCCGTAAGATCAAGCTCAAGACCAAGTGCTTTTGTGTATGCTGCCGCTCCATCAGCAAGGAACTTCACATGCTTGTTGTCTGGGTATGTCTTCGCCCATGCTTTCATGACAAAGGGGTCATTAACTGCAAAACAATAGCATAGTGAATTAATCAAGTGTAATTATGGACCTAGCTGCTTTAAATCAAGATCATATGCTGAGGATAGTGTGTCCATTCGTATAGTAAGGTCATTGCAATTGCAACAACTAGGCTACAGGCCCGTTCTGCGTTCACACATCTTCTATATCTAAATACCTAGCCCCCACTAACCTATTTCTCTCAACATCCAAGCATGCCACCTCATCATGAAAGAAATGCTCACTTCTACATGCAACCATGCACAGAAAAAGGCCCACCTCAATATGCAGTTATGAATGCCATTTTTCATTCTATTATGCTATTTATATTTACTGAATTCTTTACAACTATATAATTGTCAAACACAATAAACCATACATATTTTCAGTTTTAGTTTTCACATTATTATTTCAAATATTCATGTCACATACAATCAAATATCTTTGAAATGTATTGCAAAATATTTCTGCAACAATATGAACCTGTCATTCAATGGTACCAGGGAGCTACCTTACTATTATACAGAGAACACTAAGAACTCAAAATATCTAATATATGCTTTCATGTGGCCATCCATGTTCAGGTAAAAAAAGTAATTGTCGGCAAAAATTACAGACAATATCTGCTTTCACAACATGATATAATGAACACATAAAAAAAATGCAGAAAGCATACCGCTGACAAGCAGGATCTCATCTACACCCTTGGCTTTGAGCTCCTCGGCCTGAGTAATGAAGCCTGGTACATGCTGATTGCTGCATTCATAGAAGATAACAGACACAATATGAGTGCTTTTTCTTCGACACCTATAAGTCCCAAACGTTCAGGATTTGACCATGGCAAATCCAGTGTTTTTTGTGGCAATTTATATTTGTTACCATGGCAAGTTTAGCTGGTAAGCACGGAAAATCCACCCGTAGTTTGTTTCTTGCCAGAAAATTGCCGTGCTTGCCAACTAAACTTGCCATCCTCAGTGTCAACTAAAATTGCCATGGAAAACATTCGATTTGCCATGGTCTACGAAACAGGATAAAGGAGCAACAGAATCCCGTTTTCTGAAAGAACAAGAAAAAAAAGTGCTGATTTGCCCGCAGGGTAGTGATTAGTGAAGTAAACACTCAGATATCTCAAACTTACTTAAAATATAAATTGAAACAGTGAAGCAAAAACAATCTACTAGAGTACTAGACCAAGCTCCACCAAAAATCCCGTCAAATCAGGCGGTTTAGAGCACTCGCTCACAAAATATCAATTTATGGAAGCTTAGCTAGATGCGTCCAGGTTCACAAATTCTAATCTACATGTGAAATTTGACAGGGAAAAGCTGGCAGTTAAGCCAAATCTTGCAGCTATTACGGTAAAAAATAAATCGATTCCGGAGGAACAGGGGATCCTGGCTCCTAAGCAAATCTAGATTTACAGGGGCCGGTTTCGCAGCAGCTATAAGCGAGAAGGAAAAAATCAATCTTGGATCCATCCGCTAACAATTCGGCCTCGCTATCGATCGGTTACAAGGGGTCAAACGCTCACTTCGTTTTTCTCGATCTGTTCGACTGTTTGTACTGGTGAAGGAAGATACCTGCAGGTGGGGGTGAAGGCGCCAGGGACACCGAAGAGGATGACCTTCTTGCCGGCGGCCAGGGAGTGGATGGAGACCTGCTGCATCTGGTCGCTCTCGTCGAACCACGCGAGCTGGCCGTCGGGGAGGGTGCTGCCCACGCCAATCGGAGCCATGGTGCTTGCTCTGGGTTTGGGGAGGGGAGAAGGAGTCTAGAACGGAAGGCAGGCGACAGGGAAGGAGGGGGTTGAAAAGGGATATATAGAAAACAATGTGGTATTGGTATCGAAGGCGAATATATAAATAGTGGATCGCAATTGATTGGGTTAATTGGCTTGCTGGTTGGTGGCCTTGGGTGTGTCGCCGGGTGTGAACGCCAAATTCTGGCAAATATGCTCTACCCTACCCTGCTCAGCAAGAAAAAGACGGAGTCCTGGGTAAATAATCTTGGGGCATCTCCGACGCACGTCAATCAACAAAAAAAAGAGTTTGCAAACGTCTTGAGACCGTATCTCCGACGCGCATCATCAAAACGTCCGGAGATATTTGAAAGGGCATGAACACTGGAAGCATCAGTATATGGTGGTCTCATGCCCTTCATGTAGGCTTGTATGTACGAAGCCATTGCTTTCTATAATATCATCCAACGGAAGCAGCAGCAGCATGTGGGTCCCATGTTGCTCCCTCTCTCTTACTTTATCCATCCTTTTCTTCCTCATTCACACACGCATCAGCCATGAGACAAACGACGGGCTGCTGTTAAGCCAGACCTTTTTTCTTTTTCTCTAGCCTTTTCCCTTAAGCACCCGCCTCTTCTGCAGGCAGCACTAGTACACTGCGAGGCATCCCTTCCTGACACCCGAACCTAGCTGGCCTGCGGAGCACCGAGTTGAGGCGACGCATTGGCCATGCCCGAATAGATAAACTGTTTGGAACATATCTCCAACGGATTTCATCAAAATGTCCGCAAATATCTGGGCCAAACGGTCCACACATTTTTAGGCCTTCGACGCGGGTCATCAAATTGAGTTGGACCGGTTAGGATGTCCGAAATCCTGCAGCCCGGCACCAAATCAAGGGGAGCCGTGATGGACTCCGACACAGCATGTCCTATCCAAAACCCCGCTCGGATCATGGGCATTCACAATCCTACCGCTCTTTCCGCGCCAAAGCCCGCTTTCTTAGCCCCGATTGCCTTTGTCCCCGCTTGTTCCGTCACCGCCGCGATGGATCCACGAGAACCCTTCACGATGTGTCGTCGTGCCAAACCCAGGCAAGCCCGCCTGCAATGCTCAGTCGGCAGAATGGCAAGGGTGCCGCACGAGGGAGAGGGCCACCAAGAAGGTGGCGGTCATGGCCGCTCAGGACGCAACTCCTCCTCCACAACGGGCCATCATGCCGGTATCGCTCGAGCAAAAACAACCCTCCCCTTCCCCCAGTTCATTTCGTTGTACTATTACGTCGACCAGCCTAAGACATAGCACTCTGCCGCCTTCTTCGTCTCTGGCAGCCTTCCATTGTAAAGTGTCGACCTCAACACCGACTACATATTCACAGAGACGCAATCGCCATAGCTCATCCAGTCGTGGTTTTCGTCCAGTGAGCCCTTGTTTGTGTTGGAAATATGCCCTAGAGGCAATAATAAATGTTATTATTATATTTCCTTATTCATGATAAATGTTTATTATCCATACTATAATTGTATTGACCGGAAATTCAGATACATATGTGGTTGCATAAACAACACCGTGTCCCTAGTGAGCCTCTACTAGACTAGCTCGTTGATCAAAGATGGTTAAGTTTTCTAACCATAGACATGAGTTGTCATTTGAACGGGATCACATCATTAGGAGAATGATGTGATGGACATACCTAACCGTAAGCTTAGCATCATATCATATCACTTAGTTTATTTGCTACAACTTTCTTCATGTCAAGTATTTGCTCGTTAGACCATGAGATCATGTCACTCTCGAATGCCGACAGAATACTTCGTGGGTTATCAAACATCACTTCGTAACTGAGTGATCATAAATGTGCTCTATAGGTATCTTGGAAAGTGTTGGGTTGCATGGATCAAGACTAGGATTTGTCGCTGAAGGAAATATGCCCTAGAGGCAATAATAAAGTTATTATTTTATATTTCCTTATTCATGATAAAGGTTTATTATTCATGCAAGAATTGTATTGATCGGAAACTTAAATACATGTGTGAATACATAAACAAATACTGTGTCCCTAGTAAGCCTCTACTAGACTAGCTCGTTGATCAAAGATGATTAAGGTTTCCTAACCATAGACATGTGTTGTCATTTGATAACGGGATCATATCATTAGGAGAATGATGTGATGGACAAGACCCACCGTAAGCTTAACATAATGATCGTTCAGTTTATTGCTATTGCTTTCTTCATGTCAAATACATATTCCTTCGACTATGAGATTATGCAACTCCCGGATATCGGAGGAATACCTTGTGTGCTATCAAACATCACAACGTAACTGGGTGATAATAAAGATGCTCTACAGGTATCTCTGAAGGTGTTTGTTGAGTTGGCATAGATCAAGATTATGATTTGTCACTCCGAGTATCGAAAAGGTATCTCTGGGCCCTCTCGGTAATACACATCATAAGCTTGCAAGCAAATGACTAAGGAGTTAGTCACAAGGTGATGTATTACGGAACGAGTAAAGAGACTTGCTGGTAACGAGATTGAACTAGGTATGAAGATACTGACGATCGAATCTCAGGATAGCAACATAGCGATGGACAAAGGGAATTACGTATATTGTCATAACGGTTCGACTGATAAAGATCTTCGTAGCATATGTAGGAGCCAATATGGGCATCCAGGTTCCGCTATTGGTTATTGACCAGAGAAGTGTCTCGGTCATGTCTACATAGTTCTCGAACCCGTAGGGTCCGCACGCTTAACGTTCGTTGACGATATAGTGTTATATGAGTTATATGTTTTGGTGACCGAATGTTGTTCAGAGTCCTGAATGAGATCACGGACATGACGAGGAGTCTCGAAATGGTCGAGAGGTAAATATTGATATATAGGACGATGGTATTTGGACACCGGAAGTGTTTCGGGACATATCGGGTAGTCATCGGGTCACCGGAAGGGGTTCCCGGCACCCCTTCCCCGCAAGTTATGGGCCTTATGGGCCAAAGGAGGTGGACAGACCAGCCCACAAGGGGGCTGGTGCACCCCTCCCTTGTTTGGCCAGCCCTAGGTAAAGAAAAGGGGGAGGGCTAGCCCCTCCTGCCTTTCCCTCTCATGGGAGAAAGGAAGGGGAGGCACCCTCCCTTGCCTTTCCCCGCACTCCAAATAAGGGAGGGCGCGACTTGGGAGGGACCCCAAGTAGGATTCCTCCTACTTGGGCGCCTCCTTTGGATCCTACATATTAAGGTCCCGCTATTGATTATTGATCGAAGAGGTGTCTCGGTCATGTCTGCATGATTCTCGAACCCATAGGGTCACGCACTTAACGTTCGGTAACGCTAGGTGAAAGGATCGATATGGTTGACTAGAGGGGGGGAATGAATAGGCAACTACCAATTTTTAACTTTTCGTTAACAAACTAGGGTTAGCAACAAATAACTTGTTTGGATATGCAACTAGGTGAGCAACCATGATGCTAGAAACACAAGCAAGCAAAGGATACAACACACGTGAAGGTTGCACAAAGTAAAGGTAAGAGATAACCACAAGTGGAGATGGTGGAGACGAGGATGTGTTACCGAAATTTCTTCCCTTTGAGAGGAAGTACATCTCCGTTGGAGCGGTGTGGAGGCACAATGCTCTGCAAGAAGCCACTAGGGCCACCGTATTCTCCTCACGCCCTCACACAATGCGAGATGCCGTGATTCTACTAGTGGTGCCCTTGAAGGCTGTGACCGGACCTTTACAAACAAGGTTGGGGCTCTCTCAACAACCGAATTGGAGGCTCCCAACAACACCACGAAGCTTCACCACAAGGGAATGTGGCTCCGAGGTGACTTCTTCCGTCTAGGGTGCCTAAACACCCAAGAGTAACAAAACCAACACAAGAAATTATGGGGGAATCAAATTTCCTTTGGTGGAACTGTAAATTTAGGTCTCCTCCTTCAATCCCTAGAAAAATCAACAAGTTTGAGTGGCTAGAGAAAAAAAATTAAAGATGATGGAAGAAACTATGCAGACTGGGTCCGTAATATGAAGATTATCATCACTGCTGTATAGGAGGCTTATGTCCTTGATGCACCGCTTGGTGTGTCACCCGCTCCCGCCAACCTAGATGTTATGAACGTCTGGCAGGCAAGAAATGATGACTGCACAATAATTCAGTGCGCCATACTTTACGGCCTAGAACCGGGGCTCCAAAAGCATTTTGAGCACCACGGGGCATATGAGATGTTCTAGGAGCTGAAATTGGTATTTCACGCTCACACCCGTGCGGAGAGGTATGACACACCCGACAAGATTTTTAGCTGTAAAATGGAGGAGAACAAATATGTTAGCAAGCACATACTCAAAATGTCTGGATACTTCAACCGCTTGAATCAGTTGGGAGTTAATCTTCTGGATGAAGTAGCGATTGACAGGGTTCTCCAGTCACTGCCACCAAGCTACAAGAGCTTCATGATGAACTATAACATGCAAGGGGTGGAGAAGACGATCCCTGAGATTTTTGCAATGCTTAAAACCGTAGAAATAGAAATTAAGAAAGAGCATCAAATGTTGATGGTAAAAAAACATCAGTCTCAAGAAGGGAAGGGAAATAAAGGGAACTTCAAGAAGAATGGCTAGCCAGTTGTCGCTCCCGTGAAGAAATCCAAGGCTGGACCCAAACCTGAGTCTGAGTGCTTTTATTGCAAGGGAAATGACCACTGGAAGCAGAACTACCCTAAGTACTTGGCAGATAAGAAGGTTGGCAACATCAATAAAGGTATATTTGATATACATGTTATTGATGTGTACCTTACTAGTGCTCGTAGTAGCGTATGGGTATTTGATATTGAAGGAAATATGCCCTAGAGGCAATAATAAAGTTATTATTTATTTCCTTATATCATGATAAATGTTTATTATTCATGCTAGAATTGTATTAACCAGAAACATAATACATGTGTGAATACATAGACAAACAGAGTGTCACTAGTATGCCTCTACTTGACTAGCTCGTTAATCGAAGATGGTTATGTTTCCTAACCATGAACAAAAGAGTTGTTATTTGATTAACGGGATCACATCATTAGAATAATGATGTGATTGACATGACCCATTCCATTAGCTTAGCACCCGATCGTTTAGTATGTTGCTATTGCTTTCTTCATGACTTATACATGTTCCTATGACTATGAGATTATGCAACTCCCGTTTGCCGGAGGAACACTTTGTGTGCTACCAAACGTCACAACGTAAATGGGTGATTATAAAGGAGCTCTACAGGTGTCTCCGAAGGTACATGTTGGGTTGGCCTATTTCGAGATTAGGATTTGTCACTCCGATTGTCGGAGAGGTATCTCTGGGCCCTCTCGGTAATGCACATCACATAAGCCTTGCAAGCATTGCAACTAATGAGTTAGTTGCGAGATGATGTATTACGAAACGAGTAAAGAGACTTGCCGGCAACGAGATTGAACTAGGTATTGAGATACCGACGATCGAATCTCGGGCAAGTAACATACCGATGACAAAGGGAACAACGTATGTTGTTATGCGGTCTGACCGATAAAGATCTTCGTAGAATATGTAGGAGCCAATATGAGCATCCAGGTTCCGCTATTGGTTATTGACCGGAGACATGTCTCGGTCATGTCTACATTGTTCTCGAACCCGTAGGGTCCGCATGCTTAAGGTTTCGATGATAGTTATATTATGAGTTTATAAGTTTTGATGTACCGAAGGAGTTCGGAGTCCCGGATGAGATCGGGGACATGACGAGGAGTCTTGAAATGGTCGAGACATAAAGATCGATATATTGGACTACTATATTCGGACATCGGAAAGGTTCCGAGTGATTCGGGTATTTTTGGAGGTACCGGGGAGTTACGGGAATACGAGGAAGAAGGAATGGGCCTTAATGGGTCTTAGTGGGAAGGACCAGGAGGTGGCGCACGCCCCTCCCAAGCCCAGTCTGAATTGGACAAGGGGTTTGGGGCGCGGCCCCTCTCTCCCTTCCTTCCCCTCTTCCCCCCTTTCCCCCCTTCTCCTAGTTGGACTAGGAAAGGAGGAAACCTACTCCAACTAGGAGTAGGAATCCTACTCCCCTGGCGCGCCCCTCCTAGGGCCGGCCTCCTCCCCCCTTGCTCCTTTATATACGGGGGCAGGGGGGCACCTCTAGATACACAAGTTGATCTTCATGATCGTTCTCTTAGCCATGTGCGTTGCCCCCCTCCACCATAATCCTCGATAATATTGTAGCGGTGCTTAGGCGAAGCCCTGCGACGGTAGAACATCAAAGATCGTCACCACGCCGTCGTGCTGACGGAACTCTTCCCCGACACTTTGCTGGATCGGAGTCCGGGGATCGTCATTGAGCTGAACGTGTGCTAGAACTCGGAGGTTCCGTAGTTTCGGTGCTTGATCGGTCGGGCCATGAAGACGTACGACTACATCAACCGCGTTGTCATAACGCTTCCGCTATCGGTCTACGAGGGTACGTAGACAACACTCTCCCCTCTTGTTGCTATGCATCACCATGATCTTGCGTGTGCGTAGGAAATTTTTGAAATTACTACGTTCCCCAACAGTGGTATAAGAGCCTAGGTTTTATGCGTTGATGTTGTGCACGAGTAGAACACAAGTGAGTTGTGGGCGATATAAGTCATACTGCTTACCAGCATGTCATACTTTGGTTCAGCGGTATTGTTGGATGAAGCGGCCCGGACCGATATTACGCGTACGCTTACGCGAGACTGGTTCTACCGACGTGCTTTGCACACAGGTGGCTGGCGGGTGTCAGTTTCTCCAACTTTAGTTGAACCGAGTGTGGCTACACCCGGTCCTTGCGAAGGTTAAAACAGCACCAACTTGACAAACTATCGTTGTGGTTTTGATGCGTAGGTAAGAACGGTTCTTGCTAAGCCCGTAACAGCCACGTAAAACTTGGAACAACAAAGTAGAGGACGTCTAACTTGTTTTTGCAGGGCATGTTGTGATGTGATATGGTCAAGACGTGATGAGATATAAGTTGTTGTATGAGATAATCATGTTTTGTTGAAGTTATCGGCAACTGGCAAAAGCCTTATGATTGTCTCTCTATTTCATAAGATGCAAGCGCCAAATAATTGCTTTACTTTATCGCTATGCGATAGCAATAGTTGCAAGAGCAGTAGTTGGCGAGACGACCATGTGACGATACATTGATATAGATCAAGATGATGGAGACCATGGTGTCATGCCGGTGATGATGGAAATCATGACGATACTTTGGAGATAGAGATCAAAGGCACAAGATGATGATGGCCATATCATGTCACATATTTTGATTGCATGTGATGTTTATCTTTTATACATCTTATTTTGCTTAGTTTGACGGTAGCTTTATAAGATGATCTCTCACTAATTATCAAGGTACAAGTGTTCTCCCTGAGTATGCACCGTTGCGAAAGTTCTTCGTGCTGAGACACCACGTGATGATCGGGTGTGATAGGCTCTACGTTCAAATACAACAGGTGCAAAAAAGTTGCACACGCGGAATACTCAGGTTATACTTGACGAGCCAAGCATATACAGATATGGCCTCGGAACACGGAGACCGAAAGGTCGAGCGTAAATCATATAGTAGATATGATCAACATAGTGATGTTCACCATTGAAACTACTCCATCTCACGTGATGATCGGACATGGTTTAGTTGATTTGGATCACGTGATCACTTAGAGGATTAGAGGGATGTCTATCTAAGTGGGAGTTCTTAAGTAATATGATTAAATTGAACTTAAATTTATCATGAACTTAGTCCTGATAGTATTTTGCAAATTATGTTGTAGATCAATAGCTCGCATTGTTGCTTCCCTGTGTTTATTTTGATATGTTCCTAGAGAAAACTAGGTTGAAATATGATGGTAGCAATTACACGGACTGGGTCTGTAACTTGAGGATTATCCTCATTGCTGCACAGAAGAATTATGTCCTTGATGCACCGCTAGGTGACAGACCTATTGCAGGAGCAGATGCAGACGTTATGAACATTTGGCTAGCTCAATATGATGACTACTTCATAGTTTAGTGCACCATGCTTAACGGCTTAGAATCGGGATTTCAAAGACGTTTTGAACGTCATGGACCATATGAGATGTTCCAGGAGTTGAAGTTAATATTTCAAGCAAATACCCGAGTTGAGAGATATGAAGTTTCCAACAAGTTCTATAGCTAAAAGATGGAGGAGAATCGCTCAACTAGTGAGCATGTGCTCAGATTGTCTGGGTACTACAATCGCTTGAATCAAGTGGGAGTTAATCTTCCAGATAAGATAGTGATTGACATAATTCTCTAGTCACCATCACCAAGTTAGTAGAACTTCATGATGAACTATAGTATGCAAGGGATGACAAAAACGACTCCCGAGCTTTTCATGATGATGAAATCGATGAAGGTAGAAATCAAGAAAGAGCATCAAGTGTTGATGGTTGACAAGATCACTAGTTTCAAGAAAAGGGCAAAGGGAAAAAAGGGGAACTTCAAGAAAAACAGCAAGCAAGTTGCTGCTCAAGTGAAGAAGCCCAAGTCTGATCCTAAGCCTGAGACTAAGTGCTTCTACTGCAAAGGGACTGGTCACTAGAAGCGGAACTACCCCAAGTGATTGGTGGATAAAAAGGATGGCAAAGTGAACATAAGTATATTTGATATACATGTTATTGTTGTGTACTTTACTAGTGTTTATAGCAACCCCTCAGTATTTGATACTAGTTCAGTTGCTGATTAGTAACTCGAAACGGGAGTTGCAGACTAAATAGAGACTAGTTAAGGGTGAAGTGACGATGTGTGTTGGAAATGGTTCCAAGATTGATATGATCATCATCGCACACTCCCTATACTTTCGGGATTAATGTTGAACCTAAATAAGTGTTATTTGGTGTTTGCATTGAGCATGAATATGATTTGATCATGTTTATTGTAATACAGTTATTCATTTAAGTAAGAGAATAAATTGTTGTTCTGTTTACATGAATAAAACCTTATATGGTTACACACCCAATGAAAATAGTTCATTGGATCTCGATCGTAGTGATACACATATTCATAATATTGAAACCAAAAGATGCAAAGTTAATAATGATAGTGCAACTTATTTGTGGCACTGCCGTTTAGGTCATATTGGTGTAAAGCACATGAAGAAACTCCATGCTGATGGGATTTTGGAATCACTTGGTGCTTGCGAACCATGCCTTATGGGCAAGATGACTAAAGACTCCATTCTCCGGAACAATGGAGCGAGCAACTGACTTATTGGAAATAATACATACTGATGTATGCGATCCGATGAGTGTTGAAGCTCGTGGCGAGTATCGTTATTTTCTGACCTTCACATATGATTTGAGCAGATATGTGTATATCTACTTGATGAAACATAAGTCTGAAACATTTGAAAAGTTCAAAGAATTTCAGAGTGAAGTGGAAAATCATCGTAAAAAGAAAAATATGGTTTCTACGATATGGTTGCAGAGACAAATATTTGAGTTACGAGTTTGGTCTTCAATTAAAACTATGTGGAATAGTTTCACAAATTCGTGCCACCTGGAACACCACAGCATAATGGTGTGTCCGAACGTCATAACCGTACTTTATTGGATATAGTGCAATCTATGATGTTTCTTACAAATTTACCAATATCGTTTTGGGGTTATGCATTAAAGATAGCTGCATTCACGTTTAAAAGGTCACCATCTAAGTCACCATCTAAGTCCGTTGAGACGACACAATCTGAACTGTGGTTTGGCAAGAAACCAAAGTTGTCATTTCTTAAAGTTTGGGAAGTGGGAGGAAAGTAGAACTTGATGAGGTAACTGTACCTGCTCCCTTATTGGAAAGTAGTTCATCACAGAAATCTGTTCCTGTGACTACTAGACCGATTAGTGAGGAAGCTAATGATGATGATCATGTAACTTCAAGATCAAGTTACTACCGAACCTTGTAGGTAAACCAGAGTAAGATCCGCACCAGAGTGGTACGGTAATCTAGTTCTGGAGGTCATGTTACTTGACCATGACGAGCCTACGAACTATGAGGAAGCGATGATGAGCCCAGATTCCGCGAAATGGCTTGAGGCCATGAAATCTGAGATGAGATCCATGTATGAGAACAAAGTATGGACTTTGATTGACTTGCCCAATGATCGGCGAGGCATTGAGATTAAATGGATCTTCAAGAGGAAGACGGACGCTGATAGTAGTGTTACTACCTACAAAGCTAGAATTGTCGCAAAAAGGTTTTCAACAAGTTTAAGGTGTTGACTACGATGAGAGTTTCTCACTCGTATCTATGCTTAAGTCTGTCTGAATCATGTTAGCAATTGGCGCATTTTATGAAATTCTGCAAATGGATAAACAAAACTGCATTCCTTAATGGATTTATTAAAGAAGAGTTGTATATGATACAACCAGAAGGTTTTGTCAATCCTAAAGGTGCTAACAAAATGTGTAAGCTCCAGCGATCCATCTATGGACTAGTGCAAGCATCTCGGAGTTGGAATATGTGCTTTGATGAGATGATCAAAGCATATAGTTTTATACAGACTTGCGGTGAAGCCTGTATTTACAAGAAAGTGAGTGGGAGCACTACATCATTTCTAATAAGTATATGTGAATGACATATTGTTGATCGGAAATAATGTAGAATTATTCTGCAAAGCATAAAGGAGCGTTTTGAAAGAAGTTTTTCAAAGAAAGACCTCGGTGAAGCTGCTTACATATTAAGCATCAAGATCTATAGAGATAGATCAAGACGCTTGATAAGTTTTTTCAATGAGTACATACCTTGACAATATTTTGAAGTAGTTCAAAAATGGAACAGTCAAAGAAAGAGTTCTTGGCTGTGTTACAAGGTGTGAAATTGAGTAAGACTCAAAGCCCGACCACGGCAGAAGATAGAAAGAGAATGAAAGTCATTCCCTATGCCTCAGCCATAGGTTCTATAAAGTATGCCATGCTGTATACAAGATCTATTGTATACCCTACACTGTGTTAAGCAAGGGAGTACAATAGTGATCTAAGAGTAGATCACTGAACAGCGGTCAAAATTATCCTTAGTGAAATAAGGAAATATTTCTCAATTATGGAGGTGACAAAAGGTTCGTCGTAAAAAGTTACGTCGATGCAAGTTTTGACACAGATTTGGATGACTCTAAGTCTCGATCTAGATACATATTGAAAGTGGGAGCAATTAGCTAGAGTAGCTTCGTGCAGAGCATTGTAGACATAGAATTCACAAAATACTTACGGATCTCTATGTGACAGACCCGTTGACTAAAATTATCTCACAAGCAAAACATGATCACACCTTAGTACACTTTGGGTATAGGTCACATGACGATGTGAACTATGGATGTTAATCACATGATGATGTGAACTATTAGTGTTGAATCACATGGCGATGTGAACTGGATTATTGACTCTAGTGCAAGTGGGAGACTGAAGGAAATATGCCCTAGAGGCAATAATAAAGTTATTATTTATTTCCTTATATCATGATAAATGTTTATTATTCATGCTAGAATTGTATTAACCAGAAACATAATACATGTGTGAATACATAGACAAACAGAGTGTCACTAGTATGCCTCTACTTGACTAGCTCGTTAATCGAAGATGGTTATGTTTCCTAACCATGAACAAAAGAGTTGTTATTTGATTAACGGGATCACATCATTAGAAGAATGATGTGATTGACATGACCCATTCCATTAGCTTAGCACCCGATCGTTTAGTATGTTGCTATTGCTTTCTTCATGACTTATACATGTTCCTATGACTATGAGATTATGCAACTCCCGTTTGCCAGAGGAACACTTTGTGTGCTACCAAACGTCACAACGTAAATGGGTGATTATAAAGGAGCTCTACAGGTGTCTCCGAAGGTACATGTTGGGTTGGCGTATTTCGAGATTAGGATTTGTCACTCCGATTGTCGGAGAGGTATCTCTGGGCCCTCTCGGTAATGCACATCACATAAGCCTTGCAAGCATTGCAACTAATGAGTTAGTTGCGAGATGATGTATTACGAAACGAGTAAAGAGACTTGCCGGCAACGAGATTGAACTAGGTATTGAGATACCGATGATCGAATCTCGGGCAAGTAACATACCGATGACAAAGGGAACAACGTATGTTGTTATGCGGTCTGACCGATAAAGATCTTCGTAGAATATGTAGGAGCCAATATGAGCATCCAGGTTCCGCTATTGGTTATTGACCGGAGACATGTCTCGGTCATGTCTACATTGTTCTCGAACCCGTAGGGTCCGCACGCTTAAGGTTTCGATGATAGTTATATTATGAGTTTATAAGTTTTGATGTACCGAAGGAGTTCGGAGTCCCGGATGAGATCTGGGACATGACGAGGAGTCTCGAAATGGTCGAGACATAAAGATCAATATATTGGACGACTATATTCGGACATCGGAAAGGTTCCGAGTGATTCGGGTATTTTCGGAGGTACCGGGGAGTTAGGGGAATACGAGGAAGAAGCAATGGGCCTTAATGGGTCTTAGTGGGAAGGACCAAGAGGTGGCGCGCGCCCCTCCCAAGCCCAGTCCGAATTGGACAAGGGGTTTGGGGCGCGGCCCCTCTCTCCCTTCCTTCCCCTCTTCCCCCCTTTCCCCCCTTCTCCTAGTTGGACTAGGAAAGGAGGAAACCTACTCCAACTAGGAGTAGGAATCCTACTCCCCTGGCGCGCCCCTCCTAGGGCCGGCCTCCTCCCCCTTGCTCCTTTATATACGGGGGCATGGGGCACCTCTAGATACACAAGTTGATCTTCATGATCGTTCTCTTAGCCGTGTGCGGTGCCCCCCTCCACCATAATCCTCGATAATATTGTAGCGGTGCTTAGGCGAAGCCCTGCGACGGTAGAACATCAAAGATCGTCACCACGCCGTCGTGCTGACGGAACTCTTCCCCGACACTTTGCTGGATCGGAGTCCGGGGATCGTCATCGAGCTGAACGTGTGCTAGAACTCGGAGGTGCCGTAGTTTCGGTGCTTGATCGGTCGGGTTGTGAAGACGTGTGACTACATCAACCGCGTTGTCATAACGCTTCCGCTATTGGTCTAGAGGGTACGTAGACAACACTCTCCCCTCTCGTTGCTATGCATCACCATGATCTTGCGTGTGCGTAGGAAATTTTTGAAATTACTATGTTCCCCAACAGATATTAGTTCGGTTGCTAATATTTGTAACTCAAAACAGAAATTGTGGAATAAACGGAGGTAGAACGTTTGTTTACTGCTTATGGTTCCATTGAGCACTTCATCTGCCTTGCATCTGCACTGCATATACTTTCGTTCTGCTCTACCCACAATATGGGAACTGCACTGCTATTGTTGTCCCCTAACAATTCTATTATTATTTTTTGCAGAAAATCCCCCATCGAGCTATAAGTTATCTCCATGTTAGGAATGAAGGCGGGTATTCTCCAAGTCATTTTCGGCGAAGGTCACCCCAAACCAGTTGAGTACCGTGTTGGTGTTGATGGGCGACTATATCTACAGAAAGGTTGGAAGGAATTCGTCATTGAGAGTTGCCTGAAGTCTCACCAAGTTGTTGTCCTCAACTTTTTTGAAGTTGGGGGCTGTATGTTTGAAATCATGCTTGACGTGATTGGTTAAGATTTGAGGTGAACTATAATAACTACTTTTGCGGATCGAATGCTTCATCTTATTGTCTCTTTGTGGTCTGTAATAATTACTCGTATCATTTTTTATGTATGAAACATGTGTGTTTGGCTTTTAAATTAGTTTGTAGTTTGTTTATCTAATCCGAACCGCCTGGCATGTAGAACAGAACTTCGTGTTGCCTACGATCAAACTGCGTTACGTGTAGCAGGTTATCCTTGCAATTGGCGAGAAGGCGATTGACAACCCCCTTGCCTTCGTGGGGTGCAAGGATCTTGAGCGCGCGGCTGTGCTTTGCACGAAGAACTCGCCATCCTTGCGTGGAAGGTGGGAAGAACCCCGATCTAGAAGTAGGAAAGCCAGCTTAGAGTTTTTGTTTTTATTCCATTGTGGGATCAAAATTACGCAGGTGAAACTTGCATCCTATTTTTGACTCGGCAATTGGTGTATATGCTGGATTCATTTGGTAATAGTCGTCCAACAACAAATTAGTCCCAACACCCTAACTAGGCACTGGACTCTGGTCATGAGGTTGCTTGTCATATAATTGTCCTTTTATCAGGATGGATGTTCTGCCAGAGATCTGCGTGAATGCCAGTGACTACGAGGTGTTTCTCCACTTCTCCGTTTCTGCTACATGCCCCAGGATACTAATCCAAGGCATGCATCGCCAGATCAAGATCAGTGTCCCATGCTCAAGGCCGTTTGCAGTTATAGAGATTGTTTCCATACACGACCACGTCAAACTGAGGAGGTAGAGATGGTCATTTTGCTTGATTTTCTTCAAGTTGTAGACATCTTATGTTTAATTCAAACCATGATGTATCTTTGTTTCGTCCAATCTGATAATGCATCATAGCTGACCATTTACTGTCATTATTGTGCATCCCAGGATCAGATGGGATTAAATGAGAAGTATGATATGCTAGCTATAGAATTGAAAAAAAAAGCTGATAATGTTCAGTTGTATCGAAAGATTGTTTATAGATAACCATAGAAGGATAAAATATGAATCCTTACGATGGATTTTACTTACTTCATATTATCTAGAATCTGACCTTTGTTATGTTGCACCTAGATATTCAGAGTGTTTTTTCAGATATTGAAACAAAGTACAAAAAATTGTACGAGGATGTCATTAATCCTTTGGCGCCTTTTCGAGGAAGGTAAATATCTGAACATAAAATCAGCAACACGTGTTGTTTCTGGGAATTTGGTGTGTATTTGGTTTAAGTTTCAACCCTTTCTTATGTTTTTTTTTTGCAGTTGGTACTCACATCCGTTCACTAAGCATAACACAGTGGTAGATCTACCTATCTTCCTCTGCTTAAGTATCTTTATAATAAATCCAAATGAATTAATCTCTTCTAGTTACATGATTAGATCTACCTATCTTCCACTGTTTAAGTATCTTCATAATAAATCCAAATGAATTAGCCTCTTCTGATTACATGATCAATACTTCTGCTGACCTGACCGAGTTAAAATTATGAACCAAGTTCAATATTAAGCACCTCAATTGAATGAAAGAATTTTAAATTAGGGAGTACAGTTTCAAATATATATATAGTACTATTATAATTACCCTACTGTATTGTAGGAAAAAAATCGTCAACAGCAGGATTCGAACCTGCGCAGGCAAAGCCCAACAGATTTCGAGTCTGTCTCCTTAACCACTCGGACATATTGACGCTCCGCACAAGTCCTGTAACATTTCTTCTAATTACCTACCTAGTTCAATATCTAACTTAACCACACACAAGTAATGGTTCTCTTGACACACCAGTTCGTAGTATTCTTGCCATCTTGTATGAGATTTTTATTTTTCTTTACTTACTATACTCCCTGCCGACGAATGAAACGACATCTAACATGATGATGGATGCACTCGCAAAAAAAAACATGATGATGGATGGCTAGGATTTTGCGACGAGCTTTCTGTTTAGCCTGGTTTTAGGTTTTTTGTTTTTACAAAAAAGTGACTGTGATCTATTATAAATGTGTATAAGAAAACATAACAAAGTTGTGGCGTTAGATTTTAACGTTTTCCAGCGAACGCCCCAATTTACCATCCAAAAATTTGCCATGACAACTGTTAAATTTGTAATGCTGTTGTGTAAGATTTGCCCTGTTCTAAAGTAAAAATTGTCATGTAGTGTAAAAAAATTGTCAGAAGCACTGTCACACTGCAGCAAGTAATTTCCATGCGCTCTGACATCACATGTTTACCCTAAAATTTTGACGTCAAATGTATATCGGGGTTCATCAAAATTTGATCAAGGGTCCATCATCACGACCACTAATGTCCTCAGAGCAAGCTGCTGACAGTATCACTGCTCCCCTACCAGAGCCAACTTGACCCCTTCTCGATGACTACTGAAAAGTCTTTGTGCACATGTACAAAGGGCCAACGCCCTAGAGCTGCAGTCACCATCATTTACCGTTGAATCGATGAACCAATCTGAGATGCCTGACACCAAATCTCACTCATGCATGCGGACAACGAGAAACCTTAATCTTGTTGTCACAAGGAGACGACAGGGGAGCTCCATTGACTCCGTCTAGATGGACAAATTCAAGGAGGATAGAAGCTAGGCAGACCAGTCCAAAGAGGAGGCACCGCCAACCCCCCTCCCCCGAACGATGCCCCTGTGAGAGGATAAAATCCTAACCTAAACCTTTCTTTATGTCGGCCCTAAAGGAGCTCTATTCATTAAAAAGAAGAGGATAGTTGTCTAGTTATATACAAAAAAATCGGGATAAAACAATCACAACAACCGACACAAGGCAACACCGACCTAGCTACCCACGCGAAGATACAAAATGCCATAGAGAAGAAACATATATTCTGGTTGTGATCAAGCTGTAGAAGCTCTAGCCAATGCAACCAAAAGACCGATCTGATGGAAAAGACTAGGAAATACATTTATACGTCAACATTCCCCCTCACGTGTGACTCCCTCAGGCCTAAACGTGGGCCAAAAGTGAGCTGCAATTTAATTGCGGCAATCGGTTCTTGAACTCAAGACCTTCTGGCTCTGATACTATGTAGAAGTGCATGCTCTAGCCAATGCAACCAAAAGACCAATCTGATGGAAGAGGCTAGGCAATACATTTATACGTCAACACAAGCGTCATTGTCATCACTCCACCACAAACCAGCGATCTGACTTCACCAACGATGTCTTTGTCACCACAGACGCCACAACCCATGTCGAACAATCAACCACCTGTGTAGATGCCAGGCGTCTCCGACTTTGAAGATCACCAAGCAAAATGAGAAAAGTGTAGAGCTCATGCCAACCAACGCCTCCTCGAAGACCACTAACCACCTATCACCGTCACTGGTGGATTCATGTTTTATGCATTTTTAGCTCATTTGTTTCCTATTATATCCGTATATTATGTCGCACTGAGCCAATTATATGTTCATATGCATGATTTCTAGTATTTACTCTTTTCACCACAAGCATTGCATAATCTTTATTTTCAATTAGTTTTCTTTGTCTTTATGTGTTTTTAGGCATTGGTTTTTTACAAAGATTGCAAGGGAGGCCCCTATGGTATAATTAGTGCAACAAACCCAAATCAAGTACCATGTCTTGAATCTGGGTGGGCGG
This sequence comes from Triticum dicoccoides, assembly GCF_002162155.2. Lineage (NCBI taxonomy): Eukaryota > Viridiplantae > Streptophyta > Magnoliopsida > Poales > Poaceae > Triticum > Triticum dicoccoides. The sequence goes on along the minus strand of NC_041384.1, from coordinate 507,999,971 downwards.
GTGTGTGTTTCTAGGCATTGTGGAACTCCCATGCACTTAACATGATGAAAGCAACTCAAACGGAGAACATCCAAGCACAAGACTTGTGATTTTCGAAGTAAAAAAGAGTCATTTTTCCAAAGTGCTGCAAATCAAGATCTAAACCACATGTGCATCAGCGTCGTTCATATGACTCCGACGAGCCCAAGAATGTCGAAACCGAGTTCAGATGCAAATGCTATGACGGTTTTACCAAAGGGACCAGGGGGTTTGACGACCTTCGGTACGACAATCATACTAGAAGAAGTAATATCAAGGGACTTGTGGATTTGGTATGCTAAAAACATGTCAAGATGACTAAACGCCTACCCTATTATTGGACCTTCATCCAAACTGGTCGTAAATATCCCGTGCTACCATCTCCCACCGGTTGCACCCAATAGCCATAAGCTCCTTGGCTACCGCAGGTCTAAGTAACGACCTCGTACGGATCCAAGCAGTAGCGTTGTAAATGACCTGCAAAAAATTAATAAGTTTTTGTTTGTCAAAATCATGTCATTTCTGTAGTTCCATATAGCCAAAAGTAATGCACATACTCCAAAGTGAATATGTCCCGCTGTACTTGACTCAACTCCGTTTAGCCACGTCCCAAATAACATATTAGTTATTGACATACCTTGCTCTTGGTTCTTGAATCCTGAACTTGGTGCATCTATTCAACCTTCCATAATTGCCTTCTGTGTTTAAGCACCTTGAGACCTTTCTTTATAAATATAGTTCACTATGGAAACAATGATTTATTGTCTTGAATGGTGCAAATATGTTGGCTCATATGCCTTCTCAACCTAACTGATTTGCAAGTAATCGACTATACCTATTTTTTGTTTGGGTGATAAGGTCTTGCATTGCCTATGACTGCATACATATAGATTTGGAGTTAATATTTGCAATTATATGGCTTAAGTATTGTGAGAGCCTGGCTTAATAGGAATGATATACTACTCATGTCAACAAGGAATTCCTTATTTTCCGGGAGCCCATTCGAAAAGAACTCCAAAGTGAAGTGTACTTGCCTTGGAGTAATTATAGGGTGGGAGACCAACTGAGAAGTAGCTCCTGGGTGCGCACGAGTGAGGACAAAGTGCGCAGGTGAAAGTGCAACTATCCCTAGGTGGTTTTGGTAATTTATAACAACATATAGCTCATTGAGCTAATGATATTTCAAGATGATTATTTCAGGAAAGCTCAATGATTGGCATGGCATGGATGTGAAAGTGGAACCCTCAAAATGCTAAGGACAAAGAATTGGCTCAAGCTCAAAAGTTCAAGACCCTTCATTTTATATTTTAGTGATCCAAGATCACATTGAGTCTTTAGGAAAAGCCAATACTATCAAGGAGGGATGAGGTGTTGCTTAATGAGCCTCTTGCTTTATGTGCTTGGTGATATGCTCCAAAATCCTCAACCACTTTTCCATAGCCTCAAATGACCTAAACCCTAAGCCAAACTCGGTCATACCGATTCTGCCAATCCGGCGCCACCGAGTTTCACTTGTCATTTGCCACTGCCAAACCCTAGCAATTCGGTCCTACCGATAAGGATCTCGGTCACACCGAGATGGGGTTGCAAACTCTCTGTTTCCCTTTCGTAACTTTTCGGTCTCACCGAAAGAGCAAATCGGTCCTACCGAGAATGCAATGTAAACTCTCTGTTTCCTTCTTGTAACTTTTCAATCTCACCGAAAGAGCGAGTCGGTCCCACCGAGAATGCAATGTAAACTCTCTGTTTCCTTCTTGTAACTTTTCAGTCTCACCGAAAGAGCGAGTCGGTCCCACCAAGTTTACCTGACCAACTCTCTGGTTAGCTAATTGCCAAACTCGGTCTCACCAAGTTTGTGCAATCGGTCTCACCGAGATTACGTTATGCCCAAACCCTAACTGAATCGGTCCCACCGAGTTGCATGCCAGTCCCACCGAAATTCCTAACGGTCACTAGGTTTACTATTTCAGTCAGACCGAGTTTTCTGATTCGGTCCCACCGAGATTGGTAGATTGTGTGTAACGGTTGGATTTTGTGTGGAGGCTATAAATACCCCTCCACCTCCTCTTCATTCGTGGAGAGAGCCATCAGAACACATACATCATTCCAACTCATATGTTCTGAGAGAGAACCACCTACTCATGTGTTGAGACCAAGATATTCCATTCCTACCATATGAATCTTGATCTCTAGCCTTCCCCAAGTTGCTTTCCACTCAAATCTTCTTTCCACCAGATCTAAATCCTATGAGAGAGAGTTGAGTGTTGGGGAGACTATCATTTGAAGCACAAGAGCAAGGAGTTCATCATCAACACACCATTTGTTACTTCTTGGAGAGTGGTGTCTCCTAGATTGGCTAGGTGTCACTTGGGAGCCTTCGACAAGATTGTGGAGTTGAACCAAGGAGTTTGTAAGGGCAAGGAGATCGCCTACTTCGTGAAGATCTACCGCTAGTGAGGCAAGTCCTTCGTGGGCAATGGCCATGGTGGGATAGACAAGGTTGCTTCTTCGTGGACCCTTCGTGGGTGGAGCCCTCCGTGGACTCGCGCAACCGTTACCCTTCGTGGGTTGAAGTCTCCATCAACGTGGATGTAGGATAGCACCACCTATCCGAACCACAGGAAAAACATCCGTGTCTCCAATTGCGTTTGAATCCTCCAAACCCTTCCCTTTACATTCTTGCAAGTTGCATGCTTTACTTTCCGCTGCCAATAAACTCTTTGCATGCTTGCTTGAATTGTGTGATGATTGCTTGACTTGTCCTAAGATAGCTAAAATCTGCCAAGAACTAAAATTGGGAAAAGGCTAAGTTTTTATTTGGTTAAGTAGTCTAATCACCCCCCTCTAAACATACTTCGATCCTACAAGTGGTATCAGAGCTTTGGTCTCCATTTGCCTTGATCTCCATAGCTTTTGGTGGTCATAGCCTTGGTTTCACAACCTAGGAGAGTATGGCGTCTAGCAAGGGAAATTATCACCGTAGAGGTCCTTACTTTGATGGCACTAATTTTGCTAGTTGGAAGCATAAAATGAAAATGCATATTCTTGGACATAACCCAGCCGTATGGGCTATTGTTTGTGTTGGTTTGCAAGGTGAGTTCTTTGATGGGAGAGAACCAAACCGTGAAGCTACCGCGGATGAGTTGAAGATGTTGCAATACAATGCTCAAGCTTGTGATATTCTCTTCAACGGATTGTGCCCCGAAGAATTCAACAAAATCAGCCGCCTTGAGAATGCAAAGGAAATTTGGGACACTTTGATTGATATGCACGAAGGTACCGACTCCGTCAAGGAATCCAAGTTGGATGTGCTCCAAAGTCAACTTGACAAGTTCAAGATGAAGGATGGTGAAGGTGTCGCTGAAATGTACTCTAGGCTTGCTCTCATCACAAATGAGATTGCCGGCTTAGGAAGTGAAGAGATGACCGATAGATTCATCATCAAGAAGATCCTAAGAGCCTTGGATGGGAAATATGATACCGTGTGCACATTAATCCAAATGATGCCCAATTACAAAGATCTCAAGCCAACGGAAGTAATTGGAAGGATTCTTGCTCATGAGATGTCACTCAAGGATAAAGAGGAACTTCACAACAAATCAAGTGGTGCCTACAAAGCCTCATGTGAAGTCCCCACATCATCAAGTGAGAAACAAAACTTCAATGAAGAATTGAGCTTAATGGTGAAGAACTTCAACAAGTTCTACAAGAGTAGAAGCAAAGATAGAAGCTTCAAGTCAAGGTCCTACAATGACAAAAGATCTTCTAGTCGAGAGCGAAACTGCTACAATTGTGGAAGACCCGGACACTATTCCAATGAGTGTATGGCTCCCTACAAGAGAAGAGAAGATTCTCCAAAAAGAAGAAGCAAAGAATCACCACCAAGAGAGAGAAGGAGTAGAGATGATCGTTATGAACGAAGATACTCACGGAGAAGCAAGGATTCGGAAAGGAAGGAAAAATCATCAAGGAGCTACACAAGACAAAGACATCAAGCTCATGTTGGTGAATGGGTATCCGGCTCCGACTCCGACAGCCACTCCGAGAGAAGTTATCACTCCGACTCCGAAGATACTCAAGATGAAGGTGTTGCCGGTCTAGCACTTGTGTCAACCAACTCCTACGACATATTTGACTCACCAAATGAAGGAATTGGAAGATGCTTCATGGCCAAAGGTCCTAAGGTAACACAACCCGAGTATGTTGACTTTAATAGTGATGAAGATGACTTGTTAGGTGATGATGATTTGCTTGTTGACAACTCTAGTGATGAATATTATGGTGAAATATCAATTAATCATGCTAAAACGAATGACAATGATAAGGAGAAGATTGAGGCTCTAACTAAAGAACTAAACACTCTTAAGTTAGCCCATGAAACTATCTTCGAAGATCACCGAGAACTTTTAAGAGCTCATGAGAAATTACGCTTTGAAAAGCTTAATATTGAGCAAGAGCATGAGTTCTTAAAAGCAATCAATGATGATCTCCGCAAGAAAAGTTCTTCTCACATTGCCAAGCGTTTACTTTTATCCACTTACATGCCTCAAGTCAAGACTAGTAACAAGAATAAGAAAGATTCTTCCTCTAGTAGTAACAATGATCATGCTAAATCCAATATTGTTGCTTCTAGTAATTCTCTTGATTCCACTAATGATTCTCTTAGCCAAGTTACACTTGAGCAAGAAAATAGCTTATTGAAGGGAATTATAGAGAAAGGAGTGTACAAAAGCCTTGCCGGGAGTAAGCAATTCGAGGAAATTGTGCGCAAGCAAGGAATGCACTGGAAGAATCAAGGTGTTGGTTTTGAACGAAAGTTCAATGCCAATGGAGTTGAATGGGAAGAAGATCAATACCCCAAGACAAAGTTTGTTCCTCAACAAGAGAAGTATGACCCTTCCTTCAAAGGAACACAAGCTCAAGATGATCTTCCACCACAAGACTACAAGCAAAAAGGCAAGGGCAAGCTTCAAGAGGAGATTGATGCATTTGAAGAAGCTCCTAAGACCTTAATCAAGTGGATTCCCAAGACTACTTCAAGTCCCACTACATCAAGTACGACTACAACTCCAAGGATTCCCATCAAGATGGTGTGGATCCAAAAGAAGAAGAACTAGAGAGTTCTCGAGGGTGACTCCGCCAACATACCTCACTCTTATCATTTTGGCAAGAACAAGTGCAATCAACTTCCACATCTTGCACTAGTTCAAGGAGTCACAAACCCTCTTGTTGGTAAGACAAGGGACAAGGTAACCTAAAGTTTTCATGGACATCATCTTGTGTGTGCATCACTCTATGTCTATGGATATCCTTGTTTGTTCCTTGTGGGACTAACCCATGTAGGTATTGAAAGTGCAATTCACTCAAATGGATAGCTCCAAGTGATCTACATCAACATTGAGCATCCACATCTTCAACATCTACATGAAGTCATCATCGACAAAACCCAAGGTTAGTTCATCCCTCTTAGGGGGGATATCACATCTAGGGGGAGCTTTACTCTAAGACTTGAGCTAAAGCAACTCTAAAGATGTGAATACAACAATGCTTTATGTAAAAGTGGTAACCCCACTTGAGCTTAAACGATGAGTATGACCTACGATCAAGTGTTCTCACTTGACTCCTAAGTCAATATACTCATATATAGATGACCTAGTCATCGCAAATTGCTTGATAGATGCTAGAATTGGTTGTGCATGCTTTGCCACATATTTCATTTGCCATCTTATTGTGTGAGCATGTTGGTTGCATATTTTACTCATTCGAGGACATCCACTTGTTGTTTTGATTGTTTGGCTTTCTTCTTTTGCCAAGTGGATGGACAAGAATGCCTAAGTACCTCCTCTAGCTATCTATGCTTTTCTCGTCTCAAACTCTATTCATGCTGCATCACAAAATTTGATCAAGTCAGATTCGAACCACTCTGTGTGAGGAGCGCTCGGAGTCCCCGATTCGTCATAGACTTAAACTTCCAAAACCTCTTTATGAATCTCGGTCTGACCGATACTCCACTTTCGGTCCTACCGAGTTCATTAAGTTGATCTAGGTTTTCGATCTCGGTGCAACCGATTTGAACTTTTCGGTCACACCGAGTTGCAATAACTGCACACAGTTTTGCATCTCGGTGCCACCGAGTTGTTCCACTCGATCACACCGACAGGGTCGGGCTATATATAGTGACGGGCAAAAATTTGGATATTTCTCCGAAACCTCTTCGCCCGCGCATAGCTCGCTCTGCCTCCTGGGTCTCCGGATCGTCTTCTCGCCGCCAGCCGCCTCCAGTCGCTGGTCCCCGTCGCCGTCAACGGGAATTCTGCCCCGCCGTTGCCGCCGTAGCGAGTCTCCGCCGAACTAGGGGTCAGCAGTCAGTTTGCAGCATGTCTGGTCAAAGTGATAGCCAGAATTTGTCTGAGCAGCAAGTTGTGATGAGTGAGGGCACTAGTCCCTCAAGTTCTTCAGATGATGGCAGCAGGAGCACCCCCGGCAATCTGCCTAAGGCTGCCACACGTCAAAGGAAGAAGAGAACTTCTGATTCTGAAGATGAGGATTATGTGGCAGAGGAAGAAGCCACCTCCAAGAGAGTTGAGCCAGCTCAAGGCACAAAGCCAGGGCTGAAGATCAAAAGGCCAGCAGGCAGGCAGCCAATGTCAAAGGCCAGAATGTCAACTGAGAAGCCTGCACTTGCTCCCATTGAGCCCATTGCTGCTGAGGGCAAAAAGAGGAAAGAGAGGGTGAATAAGACTGTGGCTAGAGTCCTTGGCAAGGCCTCCATCATGGATGAGGAGGAAGAAGAAGAGGTTGCTGCACCAGCACCCAAGGCAGCCAAACTTATGGGATGCCATAAGGTCAGGAACAGCTGCATCCAAGCCCAAGGAAGCACCCAAGGCTGCATCTAAGCCAAAGAGTGCACCCAAGAGAAACACAAGGAGTATACCTGCTGCAGAAAAGAACAAGGCCCCAGTGCCGGAAGCTGCAGAGGAAGAGGAAGAGAATGTCCTTCGGAAGCTCAAGCCCAAGATCCCAGACCACAACGATGCTCATCCTGTGGCTGAGGACATGAAGCTCAGGAGAGACTCAGGGCTGAGGAAGTGGAGAGAAGCAGATCCGTATGCTTCTAGGAGAAGGACTGCCGTGGATTACAGATTTCATACCAAGGAGCAGCAAGATTTCTATGAGACTGTTTTGCTTGACAAGAAGCCAATTGTGTGTGATATGAGATGGGTCGACTGGACCTACATCAAGGACAATGAAGAGTACTTCCCTGGAGTATTTGACAGCTTTAGTGCGTGTGGAGTTGCAGACTTTGTTGGGCAGAAGATCACAAAGTGGAACGAGGAGCTAATCATGCAATTATACTCCACAGCACACTTCTACCCGGATGGAAGGATAACTTGGATGTCAGAGGGTACAAGGTACCAATCCATTGTTGAGGAATGGGCGAAGTTGATCAATGCCCCAGAGGAGCAAGCTAATGACTTGGACATTTACGCCAAGAAAAAGATGGATCACAACTCCATGTCCAACATGTACAAGGAGATCCCGAATGAAGCACTCGACACGTTCAAGTTTGGCTCAGTGCATTACCTTCTCTCAGGACTGCCCACTATCAATTGGATACTAAGGCACACTCTGTTGCCTAAGTCTGGAGATCACAAGATGATCAGAGGTCACGCGATCAACTTGCTTCATGTCTTTGACGTGCCTCAGAAATTCAAGGTCATGAGTCTCATGGTGGAAACCGTTAAGAGGACAGCTGCTGATCAGAAGAGGAGTTGTGGGTATGCCCCACAGATTCAGGAGCTCATCAACTCCAAGACGGGCACGGGCGTATATTTATTGGATAAGGAACACCTGCCCATCCTCCAGATTTTGAAGATAATCAAGTGGTTATGACTGAGAATGAGCCCTCACCTGCCCATGCACAAGCTAAGAAGGAGAAGGCGAAGAAGGAGAAAGCTGCCAGGATGCCTACTCAAGAGGAGGCATCTGAATATTTTCTGAAACCAAACAAGAGCAGCTTGGTTACCTGATAGTGTCCACCCTGCGGATTGAGCAGAGTATAGCCACCCTGACTCAGAACCAGGCGAGTCTAGAGAGGATCATGGAACAGAGATTCTATGACTTGGACATCAAGGTGACTGAGATACAGACTACCGTGGAGCAGCTCCAGGATGACATGAACGAGAGGAGAGGTAGGACCACGACTGATGCTTTTGCCAGGGTGCCACGAGGTCCGAGGTCATCTGCACTGCCAGTTGCTGCCACCAAAGCTACAATGTCTACACCAGCTACAGCCTCAGTTCCCCCAGCTCCAGCATCCACTTCAGCCTCAACTCCTACCACATCTACTGAAGGCTTCGTCCTTGGCGTGCTCCGGACTCCACCACCACCTGAAGATCAAGCCTGAGCGTCGACTTAGCACTATGCATTTTCTAGGAAATTTTTGGTAACTTGTTGCCAAAGGGGGAGAAAATGTATAGATCATAGGCTTCGAGAGAGAGTGTTGCTTTTTTCTCTCTTGTTTTATTTGGTGGTTTTTTGAACTTTGTTTGCTTGTGTGTGTGATACTACGTCCTTATGCCTGTGAGACATCGATGATCATGTGTTTGATCATAAGCTACACTTAATGTTTGCTTAATGCTTGCTTAAATATTATCATTCTATCTATTGCTTGTGATCATTCACTATTCTTGGTGATGAGTGCTTGTACTTCTTTCTTATCATTTTAAGCGCTCCACCAAGATGTATGTGACATGGAAGAGTAACCCATGATTTTAACTCCTTGTGCATTTGCAGTCCAAAGCAAATTCTAAATATGCACAAATTTAGGGGGAGCTCTTATTTGTCACATACTTCTCAAAACGACGATGTATTTCATGGTTATTATAATTAGTCGAAGCTTTGATCTATATGTTGTCATCAATTACCAAAAAGGGGGAGATTGAAAGTGCAACTATCCCTAGGTGGTTTTGGTAATTTATAACAACATATAGCTCACTGAGCTAATGATATTTCAAGATGATTATTTCAGGAAAGCTCAATGATTGGCATGACATGGATGTGAAAGTGGAACCCTCAAAATGCTAAGGACAAAGAATTGGCTCAAGCTCAAAAGTTCAAGACTCTTCATTTTATATTTTAGTGATCCAAGATCACATTGAGTCTTTAGGAAAAGCCAATACTATCAAGGAGGGATGAGGTGTTGCTTAATGAGCCTCTTGCTTTATGTGCTTGGTGATATGCTCCAAAATCCTCAACCACTTTTCCATAGCCACAAATGACCTAAACCCTAAGCCAAACTCGGTCATACCGATTCTGCCAATCCGGCGCCACCGAGTTTCACTTGTCATTTGCCACTGCCAAACCCTAGCAATTCGGTCCTACCGATAAGGATCTCGGTCACACCGAGATGGGGTTGCAAACTCTCTGTTTCCCTTTCGTAACTTTTCGGTCTCACCGAAAGAGCGAATCGGTCCCACCGAGAATGCAATGTAAACTCTCTGTTTCCTTCTTGTAACTTTTCAGTCTCACCGAAAGAGCGAGTCGGTCCCACCGAGTTTACCTGACCAACTCTCTGGTTAGCTAATTGCCAAACTCGGTCTCACCGAGTTTGTGCAATCGGTCTCACCAAGATTACGTTATGCCCAAACCCTAACTGAATCGGTCACACCGAGTTGCATGTCAGTCCCACCGAAATTCCTAACGGTCACTAGGTTTACTATTTCGGTCAGACCGAGTTTTCTGATTCGGTCCCACCGAGATTGGTAGATTGTGTGTAACGGTTGGATTTTGTGTGGAGGCTATAAATACCTCTCCACCTCCTCTTCATTCATGGAGAGAGCCATCAGAACACATACATCATTCCAACTCATATGTTCTGAGAGAGAACCACCTACTCATGTGTTGAGACCAAGATATTCCATTCCTACCATATGAATCTTGATCTCTAGCCTTCCCCAAGTTGCTTTCCACTCAAATCTTCTTTCTACCAGATCCAAATCCTATGAGAGAGAGTTGAGTGTTGGGGAGACTATCATTTGAAGCACAAGAGCAAGGAGGTCATCATCAACACACCATTTGTTACTTCTTGGAGAGTGGTGTCTCCTAGATTGGCTAGGTGTCACTTGGGAGCCTCCGACAAGATTGTGGAGTTGAACCAAGGAGTTTGTAAGGGCAAGGAGATCGCCTACTTCGTGAAGATCTACCGCTAGTGAGGCAAGTCCTTCGTGGGCGATGGCCATGGTGGGATAGACAAGGTTGCTTCTTCGTGGACCCTTCGTGGGTGGAGCCCTCCGTGGACTCGCGCAACCGTTACCCTTTGTGGGTTGAAGTCTCCATCAACGTGGATGTAGGATAGCACCACCTATCCGAACCACGGGAAAAACATCCATGTCTCCAATTGCATTTGAATCCTCCAAACCCTTCCCTTTACATTCTTGCAAGTTGCATGCTTTACTTTCCTCTGCCAATAAACTCTTTGCATGCTTGCTTGAATTGTGTGATGATTGCTTGACTTGTCCTAAGATAGCTAAAATCTGCCAAGAACTAAAATTGGCAAAAGGCTAAGTTTTTATTTGGTCAAGTAGTCTAATCACGCCCCCTCTAGACATACTTCGATCCTACGCAGGAAAGACTAGTGTTGGTCTGTGGGGCCAGTCTTGATCCCGCCAGGCGTAATAGGGTGTTACAATTGGTATTAGAGCCGACCCTCGCGGTTACGCAGACATGCGCGGGTCAGGTGCACAGGCATGTGGCGCATGGCGCGTATGGCCCGTTGTGGCACATGACATGGCACATGTGCTAGACTAAATGCGCATACCTGTGCCAAGAGGGAACATTCCTAATGGGACGACGAGGACGTCGGTTCCTTTGAGTGGGGGGTGTATATGAGAGCCTGGTTTAATAGGAATGATAGACTACTCATATCAACAAGGAATTCCTTCTTTTCCAGGAGCCCATTCAAAAAGAACTCCAAAGTTAAGTGTGCTTGGTTTGGAGTAATTCTAGGATATGTGACCGACCGGAAAGTAACTCCGAAGTGCGCACGAGTGAGGACAAAGTGCGCAGGAAAGACAAGTGTTGGTCTGTGGGGCCAGTTTTGATCCCGCCAGGCGTAATAGGGTGTTACGAGTATGCTAACAAATGCAAAAGAGGCAGTGATGAGGGATTGGAAACCTGAAATTGGATGTATTATATTTGACTAGCAATGAATTTCTCTAATAGGAACATTGAATGTTTTGCTTTAGAAGTGCTTTGTGATGTACAGGTACCTGAAATAGAATTTTAGTGACCCTATGCACTGAAATAGCTTATTTACTTTCCTGGGATTACTAGATCTTACATTGTGGGTCGCTGAATGCAAGGGTTTGGAATTAATGATGTATAGGAATAATAACCATATGTTAATCCACCGGAAAACTGTCATGTAGTTATTTGTTCATGGATACACAATAGGTAAGATCATGATCCTAAATGCTCTTGTGCTGCATGTTGTATTGGCTTTTACAACCTAAAGATCATTTCATTAATACATATAATATTTGTTTGATGGAAGATTACATGTTTAATTAGAAGCTATCATGAGGACTGGTAGCACCCACAACGGCTAATGGATGGATGTTGGCTTTGTTGCTATCGTTGGACTTTGGATGTGAGAATGTGTTTGTAAATCTTCAAGCACATGCCTACCTGAGTAATATTTATGTTTTCACGAGCAATGGCAATATTCTTTGTGTGAAGATTGTTAAGTCGGTTGTGAGTTTCCATTTACATACCTATGTGATACGTCTCCAACGTATCTATAATTTTTTATTGTTCCATTTTATATAGTATCAATCTTGGATGTTTTACATGCATATTATATCATGTTTTGGGACTAACCTATTAACTTAATGCCAAGTGCCAGTTGTTATTTTTTCCTGTTGTTGGTTTTCTAGGAAATCAATACCAAACAAAGTCCAAATGCCACGGAGGAGGCCAGAAGGTGAAGGAGTAGGCCACAAGGCAATAGGGCACGCCCAAGGGGGCAGACGCGCCCTAGTAACTCGTGGGCCCCTCATTCCTCCATTTAACCTAATTCCAACTCTCTAAATTCTCTAAAATTGGGAAAACAACATAGAGCCACCCAAAAAAAATACCTTTTCCACCATCACAAGTCTTTGTTCTTGCGAGATCCTATCTGGAGGCCTTTTCCGGTACTCTGCCGGAGGGGGAATCAATCATAGAGGGCCTCTACATCAACCTTGTTGCCCTTCCGATGATGTGTGAGTAGTTTATCACAGACCTATGGGTCCATATCTAGTAGTGATGTCGTTTGAAGCTACGTCAGTATTTCCCCAAAGAGGAAGGTATGATGCAGCACAACGGTGGTAGGTATTTCCCTCAGATATGAAACCAAGGTTATCAAACCAGTAGGAGAACCAAGCAACACAACATAAACAGCCCCTGCAGACAAATAACAAATACTCGCAACCCAACGTGTTAAAGGGGCTGTCAATCCCTCTCGGGTAACAGTGCCAGAAATTGGTGCATTGATGGGGGAAAGTTGTAATAGATTGAATAAATAGATCGCTAATAAAATAAAGTGCAACAAAGTATTTTTGTATTTTTGGTTTAATAGATCTGAAAATAAAAGCAAAGGAAAAGTAGATCGCAAAGACAAATATATGAGAAAGAGACCCGGGGGCCGTAGGTTTCACTAGTGGCTTCTCTCGAGAAAAATAGCAAACGGTGGGTGAACAAATTACTATTGGGAAATTGACATAACTTCAAATACTCATGACGATATCCAGGAAATGATCATTATATAGGCATCACGTCCAAGATTAGTAGACCGACTCCTGCGTGCATCTACTACTATTACTCCACACATCGACCGCTATCCAGCATGCATCTAGTGTATTAAGTTCATGGAGAAACGAAGTAATGCAATAAGAACGATGACATGATATAGACAAGATCTATCTATGTAGAGATAGACCCCATCATTTTATCCTTAGTAGCAATGATACATACGTGTCGGTTCCCCTTCTGTCACTGGGATCAAGCACCGTAAGATCGAACCCACTACAAAGCACCTCTTCCCATTGCAAGATAAATAGATCAAGTTGGACAAAAAAACCAAATATTGGAGAAGAAATACGAGGCTATAAGTAATCATGCATAAAAGAGATCAAATAAACTCAAATACTTTCATGGATATAAAAAGATAGATCTGATCATAAACTCAAAGTTCATCGAGCCCAACAAACACACCGCAAAAGAGTTACATCATATGGATCTCCAAGAGACCATTGTATTGAGAATCAAGAGAGAGAGAGAGAGAGAGAGAGAGAGAGAGAGAGAGAGAGAGAGAGAGAGAGAGAGAGAGAGAGAGAGAGAGAGAGAGGAAGCCATCTAGCTACTAACTACGGACCTGAAGGAGATGCTGCATGTTTCATTATGTGGTGTTGTTTTGTTATAATCTCATCCTTTTGTGTTCACAGACTGGAAAGTATGCATATTTATCTTCCAAGGAGACGAGTAACTAGTTTGTGTCACCTTGCAGAGGGGGTGCAATGAAGATAAGATTGAGGATTTCCAAGTACAAGATGTTAGGAAGGAGCCTTGCAAGAGAAGTAGGAGCTGCGCTGAGCCTCTTCAACATGTTAAGGTAAGTCAGTGTATCCAACTCAACAGTTCAATTCATTGTTTGTTTCAGGCATAGTTAATTTGCTCTTTTAAATTGCTTTATTTGTCCTCAGTTAATGAGATGCCCAAAGAATGATGCCTGATGTTGGGTACTTGTATAACTACTCCCTCCATTTCTTTTTACTTCATGTATAAGATTTGGTCAAAGTCAAACTATACGAAATTTGACCAAATTTATATCAAAAAATATAAACATCTACAATACTAAAACTATATAGTATGAAAATTCACTTCATGATGCATCTGATAATGTTGATATCATATTGTGCATGTTCATATTTTTTAATATAAAGTTAGTCAAACTTTACAAAGCTTGACTTTGACCAAACCTTATATGTAGACTAAAAAGAAACGGATGGAGTATTAGTTGACATAATTGAAGGCCTTACCATTTAATTACTCTGCCGAAGTGTACCTGAAGCTTTGAAGTCTATTAACCAACTATTATTGTATGAGGCTCACAATCTAGTTTATACTAGGCTAATGATTGCATAGTTTTGCTTGCTGTAGTATGTTTGTATGAAACCCTGTGTTGTTCATTATGCTCCCTAAGACTTTAATTGAGTTACAGAATGGCCAACTGCTTGCTTACTTCTACACGACGTGCTGTCTAAATTTGTAACTTGTCTGTGTTTTGGATTGGGCCCCAACATCATGCTCCTCTGGTGAGTTAAGAGAGATTTCTGTATGCAGGCTACACAGACTACCTTTTTTACAATTTTTAAAATATCACCTGCTTATGCTTCATACGTGTAACATTATTGTTAGTCCTGTTTTGCCATGTACAAAATAGTCTGTCTTGCTCGCTTCACTGTTGTAACTATATTTTTGCCCTAGTCATGTGTACTTACAGAAACATTTCAGGATGAAGTGACATCAACACAAAGATCTGCGAGCAGTGTGGCATGACCATTACCGAATGATTATGGATTGGAATTGGAATGTGCTGATGTTCTCGAGCATCAACTAGAGGTGGCAAGACAATGTGTACATGATTCTCAACATACAATCAACAAGTTGAGACTGGACATGCAGGTATTAGATGCAGGAGTCAAAAAAATGAAACAAGACACTGAGGTAACAACGAAGGAATTGGAGATTTTGCAGACTAAAATTTGTGCTATCTAAATCTGGCCAATCCTATTTTCTAAAGAGATTATAGTTCAAATGGTAAGTTATGTTGATGCGCGTCCATGATGTAGGAGCTGTATTTGCCCAATGTATGTAATTTGCTGTTTGTGTATGCTTTATTATCACTGGTGCCGAACCATAATGCCCAGTGGGTATAATCGGCTGTAATTTCTTTATTGTATAGTGTAGGATTATTCTACGTTTCTATGCCTTAGTCTCTTTATTGTATAGTGTATGTTTTTTAGAGGTGATAGTATAGAGTAGGATAATTCTTTGAATATGCTATATCGCTCAAACGGGGGCCAACTCGCCCAAACGTTATAGTGACCATGGCCCTCCACAGGCCGTATGATCTATGGGCCATCTATGGGATGGACGATCCATGGCCTTCTATGGTCGTCGGGTCCGTGGGCCTTCTATGGGCTGTCGGATCCATGGGCCTTCTATGGGCCGTTGGATCTATGGGCCTTCTATGGGCCGTCAGATCAATGGGCCTTCTACGGACCGTCTCATCTATGGGCCTTGTACTTGCGGATGCTTGCAATAGAGGTTAATCATAAGTGGGATGCTTGTCCAAGTAAGGACAACACCCAAGCACCGGTCCACCCACAAACCAAATTATCAAAGTACCGAACGCGAATCATATGAACATGATGAAAACTAGCTTGACGATATTCCTATGTGTCCTCGGGAGCGCTTTTCTCTATATAAGAATTTGTACAGGCTTGTCCTTTGCTACAAAAAGGATTGGGACACCTTGCTGCACTTTATTTACTTTTGTTACTTGTTACTCGTTACAAATTATCCTATCACGAAACTATCTGTTACCTATTATTTCAGTGCTTGCAGAGAATACCTTGCTGAAAACCGCTTATCATTTCCTTCTGCTCCTCGTTGGGTTCGACACTCTTACTTATCGAAAGGACTACAATAGATCCCCTATACTTGTGGGTCATCAAGACTCTTTTCTGGCACCGTTGCCGGGGAGTGAAGCGCCTTTGGTAGGTGGAATTTGGTAAGGAAAAATTTATATAGTGTGCTGAAATTTACTGTCACTTGTTACTATGGAAAGTAATCCTCTGAGGGGCTTGTTCAGGGTATCTTCACCCCGACCAGTAGAGCAAAGATTTGCTCCTCAACCTACTGAACCTACTAAAAATGAAAATGTCTGCTTTGAAATTCCTTCGGGTATGATAGAAAAACTGCTAGCTAATCCTTTTGCAGGAGATGGAACAAAGCATCCTGATGAGCACCTAATACATGTGGATGAAGTTTGTGGATTATTTAAGCTTGCAGGTGTGCCCGGAGATGTTATTAAGAAGAAGGTCTTCCCTTTATCTTTGACGGGAGACGCATTGACATGGTATAGGCTATGTGATGATACGGGGTCATGGAACTACAAACGATTGAAATTGGAATTTCAGAAGTTTATTCCTATGCATCTTATTCATCGTGATCGCAATTATATATATGATTTCTGGCCTCGCGAAGGATAAAGCATCTCTCAAGCTTGGGGGAGGCTTAAATCAATGTTATATTCATGCCCCAATCATGAGCTCTCAAGAGGAATGATTATTCAACAATTTTATGCTCGGCTTTCTGATAACAATCGCACCATGCTCGATACTTCTTGTGTTGGCTCTTTTATGATGAAGACTATTGAATTCAAATGGGATTTATTGGAATGAATTAAACGCAACTCTGAAGATTGGGACCTCGACAAAGGTAAGGAGTCAGGTATGACACCTAAGTATAATTGTGTTAAATCTTTTATGGATACATATGTTTTCCGTAAATTTAGCACTAAATATGGACTTGACTCTGAGATAGTAGCTTCTTTCTGTGAATCTTTTGCTACTCATGTTGATCTCCCTAAGGAGAAGTGCTTTAAATATCATCCTCCCATAGAAGTAAAAGTAGATGCACCTATTAAAGTTGAAGAAAAGACTGTCACCTATAATGATCCTATTGTTCCTACTGCTTATGTTGAGAAACCACCTTTTCCTGTTAGGATAAAAGATCATGCTAAAGCTTCAACTGTGGTTCATAAAAGCAATATTAGAACCTATACACCTCCTGAGAAAATTAAAGTTGAACCTAATATTGCTATTGTTAAAGATCTCTTGTCTGATAATATTGATGGGCATGTTATTTATTTCTGTGATGAAACTGCTAGAATTGCTAAACCTTGTGCTAAAGATAAACCTAGACCTGTGGTAGGCATGCCTGTTATTTCTGTTAAAATAGGAGATCATTGTTATCATGGCTTATATGATATGGGTGCCAGTGCTAGTGCAATACCTATTGACCTATACAGAGAAATTATGCATGATATTACACCTGTTGAGTTAGAAGATATTGATGTCACAATTAAACTTGCCAATAGAGATACTATTTCACCAATGGGAATTGTTAGAGATGTTGAAGTCTTGTGTGGGAAAACTAAATATCCTGCTGATTTTCTTGTTCTTGGTTCCCCACAAGATAGCTTTTGTCCCATTATATTTGGTAGACCCTTCTTGAACACAATTAATGCTAAGATAGATTGCAAAAAAGGATGTTGTTACTATTGGTTTAGGTGATATGTCTCATGAATTGAATTTATCTAAATTTCATAGACAACACCGTGAAGAGGAATTGCCTAGTAAAGATGAAATTATTGGTCTTGCTTCTATTGCCGTGCCTCCTAGCGATCCTTTAGAACAGTATTTGCTCGACCATGAAAATGATATGTTTATGAATGAAATAAGGGAAATAGATGAAGTATTCTTTAAACAGGAACCCATCCTGAAACACAATTTGCTTGTTGAAATCCTAGGGGATCCTCCTCCACCCAAGGGTGATCCCGTGTTGGAGCTCAAAACGTTACCTGATACTCTTAAATATGCTTATCTTGATGAGAAAAAGATATATCCTGTTATTATTAGTGCTAACCTTTCAGAGCATGAAGAAGAGAGATTATTGAAAACTCTGAAGAAGCATCATGCTGCTATTGGATATACTCTTGATGATCTTAAGGGCATTAGTCCCACTCTATGTCAACACAAAATAAATTTGGAGGAAGATGCCAAACCAGTTCGTGATCATCAACAACGGCTGAATCCTAAGATGAAGGAAGTGGTAAGAAAGGAAATACTAAAGCTTCTTGAGGCAGGTATAATTTATCCCGTTGCTGATAGTCAGTGGGTAAGTCCTGTCCATTGTGTCGTTCCTAATGATAAAGATGAGTTGATCCCGAAAAGAATTATTACAGCTTATAGGATGGTAATTGATTTCCGCAAATTAAATAAAGCTACTAAAAAGATCATTACCCCTTACCTTTTATCGATCAAATGCTAGAAAGATTATCCAAACATACACATTTTTGCTTTCTAGATGGTCATTCTGGTTTCTCTCAAATACCTATGTCAGCCAATGATCAATCAAAGACTACTTTTACTTACCCTTTTGGTACTTTTGCTTATAGACGTATGCCTTTTGGTTTATGTAATGCACCAGCTACCTTTCAAAGATGCATGATGGCTATATTCTCTAACTTTTGTGAAAAGATTTGTGAGGTTTTTATCATGGAATTGTCACGACAGATGTCCTAGCAAAAGGACTTAGTCGTAGGGCCATCGCAACTAGGAAGCTTAAAGGGGTAAATCGGGACAAAGGACACGAGAGGTTTATACTAGTTCGACCCCTTATGATGAAGGTAAAAGCCTACGTCTAGTTGTGTTGGATTTGCTGGGGTTTCGAAGACCAGGGAGCGAATTCGCTTTGCCTGGCTTTGAGTTGTTGTTTTCTTGTTCTAAGCCGCCGCCGGGTCGTCCCCTTATATACATGGGTTGATGCCTGGCGGCCTGCAGAGTGCCGACCGGCTCATAAAACGTGTCCGGCTCGGTGACCTCTTTATATGCCTTTCTTTACAAGTCTTTCTTTTCATACGGCGGGTTATAATATTGGGCCTCAAGCCGCCTCTGGGCTTTAGGCCTTCTATAAGTCTTAATAAACTATCGCCTTGAATATTACTGGGCTTCTTTTGTAACCCGCCATTGGGGTTGACCCGGCCCCTCCTCGGTGGGTCATACCTGGTAGCTATATTCCCAACATTAGGCCCCAGGTTGACTTGAACTTTGTTCTTTGTCAATCTTCAATACTTAGACAAAAACTATCTTCCTCTCTCTGTAAAAAGTCTGTAACCCGCCATGACGTCATCTTCTGAAAACACAAAAAACTGTTATGACTTCATCCTCAACGGATCTTTATCTTTTAATCTCTTCCGAGAATCGAGGCGTCTGTTTAATTGGATAATCATTATTTGGGTCTTCCTCGATTTTCGCGCCTGCCTGTCTGCTTATCCTCTTATAAATAGGCACGACATGGTATTTCTCATTCTTCCCTCTCTTCGTCTTCTTCCTCTCGCAACCCCACTGCTGCTCGAGCTCCGTCGTCGTTGTAGAGCACCTCGTCTTCATCGGTCTTGGCCGCTGCATCAACCGGAATCGGTCCAGAGAACGGCGGCGACTCTCCGCAGAAGATTTGTGGCTGTAAGTGTTTGCCCTCCTGTTCCTCAGATCCACATTAGGGTTTCTAGGTTTTCTGCGTGTTCTTCACAGTTCATCTCAGTTTCTTCGTAGTTCGTCCACTGCAGCTTCTTCTTGATCCAAAAAGAACACATACTCATGCGGTAGTTGTTTTGTACCCATTCTTGATACCAATAGATCCCTTTTTCTGGTACAAAGACCTCATTAGAACTCATGAACTCATCTGTGCTAGATTTTTAGGTCTAGAATATTTTCCATTTTGAACGGCCATTTGATCCATAATAATATCAAAATTTTATGAAACTTGTTTGTCTCAACACTTGGCCAATTCTATTTCTGGCATTTCTCAAATATCTGTAGTCATGGCAGCTTATTATGCCGGCTCACTTTTCCTTATATGACATTAGCCCTTATTTAAGCCGCCATTACTCATTTGCACCATCATCATTTAACTTCACCATTACCATTGAATTGAACCGGCACATTACTTTCTTTTCAGTTCATCTTTTGATCATCATACCGTCAAAAGCACCGACTGACTGCAACTGGGTCCCCTCCACAGTAACAGAGGATAACTTGAAGGAATTCTTCACCATATGATTTTTGCCAGGGGAGAATGCTATGTCTTACCATGCACCTGACCCGGAGGAGGAACAGCCTAATCCCAAAGACGGTGAAGTTATTGTCTTCTCTGACCACATGAATCGGGGTTTTTCACCACCCGGCTCAAAGTTCTTTAGAGACGTTCTTCATTTTTTCAAACTCCACCCTCAAGATCTTGGTCCCAATTCCATATCCAATATCTGCAACTTCCAAGTTCTCTGTGAGGTGTATCTTTAAGAAGAGCCGACTGTGGAACTCTTCAGAGAGTATTTTTATCTGAACCGCCAGAACGAGTGTACCAATGGCCCTAGCTTGGAACTTGGTGGAATCTCAATTCAGCGCCGACATGGCGCTATCTTTCCCTTAATATTCTTACTGAGCCATCCCAAGGATTGGAATCAGACTTGGTTATATTGTCAAGATACGTCTCCAGCCAACGAAAAACCACTGCCGGGTTATCGCGCGGAGCGTCTGGTTTCCAAGTTTGTGCTCCCTGATAAGCTTACTGCCGCTGAACGCAAGAAGCTTATTCCATCTATTAAAAGGATTAACGCCTTATTGGGGAATGGCTTAACCGGAGTTGACTTGACCCGTTACTGGATCTCGTGACGGGTCATCCCTCTAAGCCGCTGATCCAAATTGATGTATGACTATGGCGGAGGCCCAGATGACTCTCTTCGTCACAGCTCCGTTCAACTAACTGAAGAAGATATTGTTTGAATGTCAACCCTCCTAGTGAACGGCAAATATGAAGACTACAGTAAAGTCGGGTTAAACCCCTTCTACAAACTTAACCCGGCGCCAGAGGTAAAAAAACTCCTAACCTCTTTCTCTTTGTATTTTCCTCAGCAGTTTTAAATACTTGCATGACCTTTTATCTTGTTTTACTTGTTTACAAGCCAAATCTGACTTCTGGAAAGCCAAGTATGACCATGAAGCGGCCAGGAAGACGACCCGGAGGTCCAAGAAGAAAAAGAGCACTACTGAGGACCTATTAAAGCTTGACGATGATTCTGAGTCGGAGGTAGCCCTTGACTCCCTTGGCCAGTTTTTTAGTAACCTTATTGACACTGACTATTGCCAGGATGACACGGGGGCCAGTCGGGCCATAGAAGAAGAGGTAACTATTTCCTCTGACTCAGCCCATTTGCCAAGACAGAAATTTTGACCGGTAACCCGGAAAGTAAGGTTTTCGCACCCTTTAGCTTATTTGGACCCTCATTTTCTTTTGAAAAAGCAGCAACATGAGAGCCGCCGTCAGGCCCGAAACAATGATGAACCGCCTTCCATTGTACAACAAACTCCTCAAAAACGCCAGAATGAGGTCTCTTTTATCTTCATCTTCTGCTTTCATTAATGAGTCTATTCTCTTGTATTACTGACGTTATTTTACCTTTTGCAGGAGGTTTCTCGCTCTTCTGGCGACTCATCGCAGACTCAATTTCCGGCTTTTAAGACTGCCCCTGGGTAAGGAAAAATCGTCTTTCCTCTGCATCTTAAAAATTGCATCATTGTACTAACTGTCTCATAAAATCTTTCTTTAGTGGTCAAGCCAAGTCCAAGAAGGCCAAGGTGATTAGGCCAGCGGAAGACCCGTCAGTTCTTGCACCTGAACCGGCCATGCCAACTCCCCCCCTTCGAACTGAAGCACCAGAAGACCCTGCCGTTGATACTCAATTGGATCCTCCTGAGCCGTCAGCTGATGATACCATTGTTAATCCCTCTACCGCCAGACCATCCAGTTTAACTAACCCGCCATCATCTTATGATCATGACGTTCTGATCACTGGTAGCCGTTTTGTTGAACCGGGGACTCCCTCTGTCTTAGATCGGCACACTGCTAAACAAGAAGCCTTGGAGAAATAGAAAGTGCATTTTGATATCTCTCACTACACTCATCTGAATGCTAGTGATATACTTTCCGGCTATCTCAGTCATGTTCATTCCAGCCGTGACTCAGAAATTGAGATGGTCAAGCAATTGCAGCTGAAATATGAGGTATGTTCTCCGGTTCACTTAAACTCTGCCAGCCCCCAAATCTTCAGATGATGAACCTAAATGATCTGTAGATTTTATGATATAGGTTGATACTTTGTCTCTAAGTCCAACGAAGTAGCATAAACTTCACCTGTAGTCCCCAAGGACCGGCTCAATTTATCATAAATGAACCGGTACTTAACTTCATAACTGTCCTTTACTAGTCTATTGCAACCCGACTCAATCCTGAGAAACTTTCTGAATGTCATGCATTAGCCCCCAAGTGCCAAGTGTTATTACTTTGTAAAACACTTGGGACTTGAAACATATAAGAGTCATAAAAGATTGTTTTGGCAGACTTTATCCCCCAAGTGTCAAGTGGTATTGCGGTGTAAAGTACTTGAGACTTGAATCTTTATAACTTCTAGTTTAAGCCTTGACACACCTGTGTATGTTTTGTAGAACACCCTATCTGAATTGGGCTCCCAATTGACTGAGGCAAAGACCCGACTGGCTGATCAGGAGGCAGAAATCAAGACTGCTGACTCTAAACTCCAATTGAGTCTTTCTGAGATGGAAAAATTGAAAACTAGCTTGATTGCCAAAAAGAAATCCTGGCCCGAAGAAAAGACGCTGCTGATACAACATGCTGAAAAAGCTGAAGCAGCTCTTGAAGAGGTTACCACAGAACTCACCGGCTTAAAGAACCGGGTGTCTCAAATGGTCTCCGCCATCTTTGGTAAGTCATCTGTGTTAATCACTTATGCCTTCTTGTGATCCGGAATATAAACCACAAGCTGACCCCTTATTTAAAAAATATGCGCAGGTCCGCAAAGCAAAAATCTGAGCCAAGATAGTGTGACCAAACTGAAGGCGGTTTACACCTTAGTGGAGCAGTTGTATACTAGCACTCAATGAGCACTTGCTGCTATCTCTCCTGCCAACCAAGGACCCAATCGGCTGAGCGATGTCTTAAAGAAATTGTCAATCTTACCCGCCAGGTTTCAAGAGGTCAAACGATCCTGTGCCAGAGCCGGAGCCCTGACTGCCCTGAGCCGCTCCAAAGCCTGGGTGCCAGATCTAGATCCGGCGGATGTAGCTAGGGGGTACCCTACCATGAAGGAAGACGGGTCTCTATTTGAGTAGGATGACTTCATTGCCTGCATGAGGGGAGTTCGACCTCAAGCCACCGTTCTTGGAGATGAGACCAACGTTGATAAATATCAGCCGGGTTTTGATTTGGAGAATAAGAAGATGGTGACTCCCTCTTGTAAAGTGATGGATCTTATCCTGCCGGTTCGCCAACATGCATTTGCCCCAGAGATTGACCCGTCCGGCTTAATTGATGATAAGGCCGAATTCATTGCACTGAATGGCTTTGACTGGTCAAATTCCGGCTTTCAACTAGTGGAGGGAGATGAATCGGCCAGGGGGAGTCGTAACCATCTGAACAATCTTGCTTTTAGCTTAGGACCTGTCTTAAGAGAGAAAAACAGTATCCTTTTGGGATCTTAATGCGTTGTAATAGGTTAGTTTAAAAAACTGCATATTTTGCCTATGCCATCATGCATAAGATGCTGTGTGTTTGCTTTGAATGTCAATATATGCGTCACATCTATGGTTACATCTACAATGTTTTAACTTTGCTCCTACAAAAAATGAAAGAGTTGGTCTGGCGGCTTAACACCGGACGGGTCAAAAAACCCAGTATAATTCTTTTTTTGAAAATATAAATAAGTAAGAAAAAACCTGTTCGTTAACAACACTGTCATACCTGTGTTTCTGGACTGCCGGTTTTCATGATCTGGATGATGAGGTTGATGACTATCATGCCTTTGGCAACTTATTGTCAAATAATCAAGCCGGCTTAAATAAAAACCATACTGATAATTTAAATTTGAGACAATAAAAAACCAGTACGACAAAATAGCAGATCACAGACAATATAAATTTGGGGGTTTTTGATTCGAATATGATCAGTAAACCGGACCAAAGGGGTTAAGCTAAGATTCAAATACGATCATATAGCCCCCAGTGGCTTTGGCGTTGTGCCGATCAAGAGGGTACCGACAGCTATGTTCTCTTTGGTTCTAATACGACCTATGTTTGAATAGGAAGCCCCCAAATGACCTTGAGAGGTTTTTAACGACCCTGATTCAAATACGATCCAAGTCAGATCCAAAAGGGGTTAAGCTATGATTCGGATACGATCAATAAGCCCCCTAGTGAGTTTGGCTTTGAACCGATCAAGAGGGTTACGACAGCTATGTTCTCTTTGGTTCGAATACGACCTATGTTTGAACAGGAGGCCCCCAAGTGACCATGAGGTTTACAGCTAGTTTTGAATATGATCATAAGCCGGACCAAAAAAGGTGAAGCTAGATTCGGATATGACCAGCCTCCTTTCTGGTCATTTTTAAACAATAAAAACAATAAGGATATATGATCATTGAAAAGGGAAAAAAGGACAGAGGTCCTGCTTTATTACTTATCATGATATATACAACGTCAAAGTATGTACATGACGAGAGCCGGTGGCTTAAGTATAGTATGGCCGAAGTTGAGCAATGTTCCATGGTCGGCGGGTCTCCTCCTCCGACTTACGTGAGTCTTTGTGCTCTCGAACGTCAATGAGGTAATATGACCCGTTGTTTAAATTCTTGCTGACCACAAAGGGTCCTTCCCAAGGCGGGGATAATTTGTGTGCATCAGACAGATCCTGGATGAGCCGGAGTACCAGGTCACCTTCTTGAAAGGTTCTGGACTTAACCCGGCGGCTATGATAACAGTGCAGGTCCTGTTGATAAATTGCTGATCGAGCCGCCGCCAAGTCTCTCTCCTCATCTAACAAGTCAAGTGCATCCTGTCGGGCTTGTTCATTATTAACTTCAATGTAAGCTGCTACATGAGGCGAGTCATGATGGATGTCATTGGGTAGCACTGCTTCCGCCCCATAAATCATGAAGAAAGGTGTATAACCTGTAGACCTGTTAGGAGTGGTGTTGATACTCCACAACACCAAGGGTAATTCCTCTACCCAACAACCCGACATCCGTTGTAAGGGAACCATAAGCCGAGGCTTGAGACCTTCTAAGATTTCCTGATTTGCTCTCTCAGCCTGACCATTGGATTGAGGGTGAGCTACGGAAGAAACATCAAGCCAGATATGCTCACGTTGATAAAACTCCTCCATAGCACCTTGGGACAAATTAGTGCCATTATTAGTGATAATGCTGTGTGGAAAACCAAAGAGAAAATCACCTTTTTCATGAACTGAACCGCCGTGGCTGCATCACACTTACTCACTGGCTCTGCCTCAACCCATTTCGTGAATTTGTCAACTGCCACTAAAAGATGTGTATTTTTATCCTTAGACCTTTTGAAAGGTCCAACCATGTCAAGCCCCCAGATTGCGAACGGCCAAGTGATTGGAATCATCCGCAACTCTTGAGCCGGCACATGCGCTCGTCGTGCAAATTTTTGACATTCATCACACCTACTGACCAGATCCTTTGCATCAGCGTGAGCCGTCAACCAGTAAAAACCATGATGAAAAGCTTTGGCCACAAGAGACTTTGACCCGGCGTGATGACCACAATCCCCTTCATGAATCTCACAGAGTATCTCTTGACCTTCTTCAGGAGAAACACAATGCTGAAACGCTCCAGTGACACTGCGATGATACAACTCCCCGTCAGAAATCGTCATTGACTTGGACCGCCGGGTTATCTGTCGGGCCAGGGTCTCATCCTCTGGCAACTCGCCCAGGGTCATGTAAGCCAAGAATGGTATTTTCCAATCTGGAATAACATGAGTAGCCGCCACTAACTATGCTTCTGGGTCAGGAATGGCCAAATCTTCCTCTGTAGGCAACTTAACAGACGGGTTATGTAAAACATCCAAAAAGGTGTTAGGGGGTACCAGCTTACGCTGAGATCCCAACCGGCTTAAGGCATCGGCCGCTTTGTTCTTTCTGCGGTCAATGTGTTCCACTTGATAACCCTTAAAATGCCCTGCAACAACGTTGACCTCGCGGCGATAAGCCACCATGAGAGGATCTTTGGAATCCCACTTGCCTGACACCTGTTGAGCCACCAAATCTGAATCTCCAAGGCACCGGACCTGGCTCAAACTCATCTCTTTAGCCATTCGAAGACCATGGAGCAAGGCTTCATATTCTGCAGCGTTGTTAGTAGAGGGAAACATCAATCGCAACACATAACAAAACTTGTCACCTCGAGGAGAAGTTAAAACAACTCCAGCCCCCGAGCCTTCCAACTATTTGGACCCATCAAAGTGAATCGTCCAATATGTGTTGTCTGGTTTCTCCTATGGCATCTGCAACTCTGTCCAGTCATTAATGAAGTCAACCAGCGCTTGAGATTTGATCGCAGTACGTGGCACATACTTCAAACCATGACACCCAAGTTCAATAGCCCACTTGGCGACTCATCCTGTGGCTCCTCTATTTTGAATGATGTCTCCTAGAGGAGCAGAGCTAACCACAGTGATTGGGTGACCCTGAAAGTAATGTTTGAGCTTCCGGCTTGCCATGAACACCCCATAAACGAGCTTCTACCAATGTGGATATCTTTGTTTAGATTCAATCAGCACCTCACTGACGTAGTAAATCGGCCGTTGGACCGGATGTTCCTTGCCAGCCTCCTTGCGCTCCACCACAATGGCCACACTGACAGCACGTGAGTTAGCAGCTACATATAACAACAACGGCTCTTTCTCAACCGGAGCATCAAGAACCGGCGGCTCAGCGAGCTATTTCTTCAGATCCTCAAAGGCAGAGTTAGCAGCATCACTCCAGACAAAATCATCCGCCTTTTTCATCATTTGATACAAAGGCATCGCCTTCTCCCCTAACCAGCTTATGAACCGGCTTAAGGCAGCGACGCGACCTGCCAGCCGCTGAACATCATTGATGCACACTGGTTTAGCCAGAGATGTGATTGCCTTAATTTTCTCCGGGTTAGCCTCAATACCTCTGTTAGACACCAAAAAACCCAAGAGTTTGCCAACTGGGACTCCAAAAACACACTTGGCCGGGTTAAGCATCATCTTGTAGACCCGGAGGTTATCAATGGTTTCCTTCAGATCTGTTACCAAGGTTTCCTTCTCTCTGGACTTCACCACTATATCATCCACATAAGCATGAACATTACGCCCAATTGACTGTGAAGGCAATTCTGCACACACCGTTGATAAGTCGCTTGGGCACTCTTAAGCCCAAAAGCCATAGACACATAGAAGAAGGCTCCGAACGGAGTGATGAAAGCTGTCTTCTCTTGGTCCTTGACTGCCATCTTGATCTGATGATAACCTGAATAAGCATCCAGAAAACTCAAACGCTCACAACCCGCTGTAGCATCAATGATCTGATCAATAGGAGGGAGAGCAAAAGGGTCAGCCAGAAAAGCTTTGTTCAAATCGGTGTAATCCACACACATACACCAGGTGCCGTTTTTCTTGAGTACAAGCACCAGGTTAGCCAACCACTCTGGGTGAAAAACTTCCACAATGAAACCGGCCGCTAAGAGCCAGGCCACCTCTTCTCTGATGGCCTTGCGCCTTTCCTCCTTAAACCGCCGAAGGAACTGCTTGGCCGGCTTAAACTTCGGATCAATGTTAAGAGTGTGCATAGAGAGTTCTCTCGGGACACCCGGCATGTCAGAAGGTTTCCATGCAAAGATGTCCCAGTTCTCATGGATGAACTTGATGAGCGTGCTTTCCTATTTTGGATCCAAGTTGGCACTGATGATGAACTGCTTGGATGAGTCGCCAGGCACAAAATCAACCATCTTGGTGTCATCAGCTGACTTGAATTTCAACACCAATTCATGCTCCATAGTTGGCTTCTTCAAAGACGTCATGTCTACCGACAACATATTCTTTATAAAACTTTAACTCCTCTATTGCACAAACAGACTCAGCATAAGCGGCACCTCCTTCTTCACACTCCAGGGCTATTTTCTGGCTTCCATGTACTGTGATGGTGCCTTTATAACCCGACATCTTGAGCTGCAGATATACGTAACACGGTCGAGCCATGAACTTGGCATAAGCCGGCTGTCCAAACAAAGCATGATACATGCTTTTGATCTTAACCACCTCAAAAGTTAACTTCTCAGCCCTGGAATCATATTCATCCCCAAAAGCTACTTCCAGTTCAATCTTACCAACTGGGTACGCCGACTTACCACTAACAACACCATGAAAAATAGTGTTGGATTGTTTAAGACTCTTATCAGTCAACCCCATCCGACGAAACATCTCATAATAGGGGATGTTGATGCTACTGCCTCCATCCATGAGCACCTTAGTGAATTTATATCCACCAACCTGAGGCGCCACCACCAAGGCCAAGTGACCCGGATTATCAACCCGGGGAGGGTGATCTTCCCTGCTCCACACAGTAGGCTGTTCTGACCACCTCAAATAACGTGGAATCGCCGGCTGAACGGCATTGACAACCCTCTTATGAAGCTTCTGGCCCCCCTTGCATAAACTAGTGGTAAATACATGGTACTGCCCACTATTCAACTGTTTTGGGTTGCTCCAATACCCGGACTGTTGCTGCTGTTGCTGCTAATTACCTTGGCCGGGTTGCTGATTATAACCACCCTGGTTACCCGGATGACCCTGGCCGTGAAAACTGCCCCTGCCTGAACCGGTGCCCGGGCCATGAAAGCCGCCTCCGCCTGAACTGCCGCCAGGCCCGTGACTACCATCAAACATGTTGGAATTTTTAAATGCCTTCATGATCGTACAGTCCTTCCACAGATGGGTAGCTGGCTTCTCCTGGGTGCCGTGTCTTGGACAAGGTTCGTTCAATAGTTGTTCGAGGGTGGGACCTGACCTGCCTGACCGAGGAGGTGGCCTACCCTTGTGCCATTGGCTGTTGCCCTGTGTATTGGTGTTAGCCACAAACTCGTCAGCCTTACGTTTATTACCTCCTTGATTTGCCGGGTTATGCTGGTGACCCTTTCCGTTCTTCTTTCCCTTCCTTGTTTTCTCTTCATCAGACACGGGATCCTTGGTACTGTCAGAATCAGCATATTTGACCAGGGCCTCCATCAACTAGCCCATGCCATTACAGTCACGCTTGAGCCGCCCCAGCTTCTGCTTTAGAGGTTCAAAACGGCAATTTTTCTCCAACATTAAGACTACAGAGTCGGCATCCATCTTATCAGATGAATGTATTATCTCCTTGACTCGGCGCACCCAATGGGTCATGGACTCACCTTCCTCTTGCTTACAATTAGTTAGGTCCACGATTGACATAGGTTGTTTACATGTGTCCTTGAAGTTCTGAATGAATCGGGCCTTTAACTCCGCCCATGAGCTGATGGAATTGGGTGGAAACCCTTTCAACCATGTGCGAGCCATTCCATCCAACATCATAGTAAAATACTTAGCCATTGCTACATCGCTGACCTCCAACCATTGGCATCTCATAACTTTCAATCCATGCCCCAGGTTGCAAGTCGGCCGTGTAATTAGGCACCTTACGAGGCCCCTTAAAGTCTTTTGGCAAGCGCTCATTACGTATAGTCGGCACCAGGCAAGGGACACCTCCTGTTCTTGTGGCTACTCCTGCCTCAACAGAGGTTGCTGGGTAAACCGGGAAAGCCTGATGAGCCACCTGCTCAGATGCCAGTTGAGCCACCCGCTCAGCCTCTTGACGGATTCTCTCCTGATCCGCCAGGTTAAGGGCTCCACCCTACGCCGGCTCATGCCTACGCGGTTGATTACGGCGTTGAGCGTTGCTCGACATAGCGGCTGAGTCCATATGCCTACTATAGCTTAGGCTCTAGCTTGGGCGAGGGGTTGAATGGATTCTGCCTCGACTGTGAGAGTATGCATCCTGCTGCGCCAGAGCCGCCTGAAGAAGTTCTCTCATCCTTCGTGTTTCAATTGCTGGCGGAGAGTCGCCTTCCATCGGGAGAGCCGCCAAACGAGCCGACGCAGCAATGAGATTCTCCAAAGGGTTAGAAAAGTGACCCGGTGGTATTGGTGTGTAATGAGGCAGAGCGGTATTCATACGAGGTGGCTCGATGGTCCGCGGTTGAACCGGCGCCCCGGGTGTCGTGATCCGGTTTGCCTCCGGCGGGTTACTTGGACCGGCCCCCGGTGTGTGGAAGAGGTTCCTAGGATCGTACGCCAGAGGCAGTCGTGACTGAGTTTTCTGGTGACTTCTCCTCATGACCTCGTTTGACGCGTTCAGATCCACCGAGAGCCGGAAAGTCTCCGCTTGAAGCTGCTGAGCACAAGCATCCAAAGCCGCCTGCTCCGCGGCCATCCTGACCTCTTCTGCTGCTAAACTTTCCTTGGCCTATGCCATCTCTTCGCGTACCCGTGCCACCTCTGCGTCATGTTGAGCCTTATCCACCAGCTCCACCACAACAGTCAATAGAGCCGTCAACTTATCCATGAGGTCCATTAGCATCTCAGCCGGGGGGCGCGCGGGGTCTCCTGACCCGGCTGCTGCCGACCTGGTGGTTATTGCTGCCGCAGCCGTAGAGTTCTGCCCAGGTTGAGTGCCTGCCATGAAAACTCCGACCCGATTCAGCGGCTTAGAGAGGTCCGGAATACTGCTGCCATCGGAACTGCCCCCAAGCACATCGTCTTGTAGCTGATACAAAGAATCTGTCTCGCCTGAGGATGACTCACGTCAGAACAGATGGCCGTCTCACTGCCATCCACTGATCCTTCAGAGAACTCACCTCCATGGATGCAACCCACGAAGGCATGCTTTACGACAGGTTGGGCCCGGGCGGATCTCGCACGCTGAGCCATCTCGATGAGGTTGGTGTAGACGTCTGGCTTAGGGCCCGACTCGTCGATCCGGCCGATGAAGACATGGATTCCGCTGAAGGGGACCCGGTACCCGTACTCAATTGAGTTGGCCTCGGGGCCCCAGCCTTCTTCGTCGATGTAGAGCTTGCCGCGACGACGCTTGGTCATCCGACCCACAACGTATCCCTTGAGCCCTTTGAAGTTTCCCTTCAAGAACTCAAATCCAGCATGCGCTGGCCCCACGGTGGGCGCCAACTGTCGTGGAATTGTCACGACAGATGTCCTAGCAAAAGGACTTAGTCGTAGGGCCATCGCAACTAGGAAGCTTAAAGGGGTTAATCGGTACAAAGGACACGAGATGTTTATACTAGTTCGGCCCCTTACGATGAAGGTAAAAGCCTACGTCTAGTTGTGTTGGAATTGCTGGGGTTTCAAAGACCAGGGAGCGAATCCGCTTTGCCTGGCTTCGAGTTGTTGTTTTCTTGTTCTAAGCCGCCGCCGGGTCGTCCCCTTATATACATGGGTTGACGCCTGGCGGTCTGCAGAGTCCCGGCCGGCTCATAAAACGTGTCCGGCTCGGTGACCTCTTTATATGCCTTTCTTTACAAGTCTTTCTTTTTCATACGGCAGGTTATAATATTGGGCCTCAAGCCGCCTCTGGGCTTTAGGCCTTCTATAAGTCTTAATAAACTATCGCCTTGAATATTACTGGGCTTCTTTTGTAACCTGCCATTGGGGTTGACCCGGCCCCTCCTGGGCGGGTCATACCTAGTAGCTATATTCCCAAAAGTTTTGATGGATGATTTTTCCGTCTATGGATCCTCTTTTGATGATTGCTTAAGCAACCTTGACCGAGTTTTGTAGAGATGTGAAGAAACTAATCTTGTCTTGAATTGGGAAAAGTGCCACTTTATGGTTAATGAAGGTATTGTCTTGGGGCATAAAGTTTCTGAAAGAGGTATTGAAGTTGATAAAGCTAAAGTTAATGCTATTGAAAAGATGCCTTGTCCCAAGGACATCAAAGGTATAATAAGTTTCCTTGGTCACGCAGGTTTTTATCTGAGGTTCATTAAGGACTTCTCAAAAATTTCTCGGCCCTCTGACTAATTTATTATAAAAAGATATACCATTTGTTTTTATGATGATTGTGTAGAAGCATTTGAAATACTTAAGAAAGCATTGATCTCTGCACCTATTGTTCAGCCACCTGATTGGAATTTACCTTTTGAAATTATGTGTGATGCTAGTGATTATGCTGTAGGTGCTGTTCTAGGTCAAAGAGTTGATAAGAAATTAAATGTTATTCAATATGCTAGTAAAACTCTAGACAATGCTCAGAGAAATTATGCTACTACTAAAAAAGAATTCTTAGCAGTTGTATTTGCTTGTGATAAGTTCAAACCTTATATTGTTGATTCTAAAGTAACTATTCACACTGATCATGTTGCTGTTAAATATCTTATGGAAAAGAAAGATGCTAAACCTAGACTTATTAGATGGGTTCTCTTGCTACAAGAATTTGACTTGCATATTATTGATAGAAAGGGAGCTGAGAACCCCGTTGCAGACAACTTGTCTAGATTAGAAAATGTTCTTGATGACCCACTACCTATTGATGATAGCTTTCCTGATGAACAATTAAATGTCAAAAATGCTTCTCGTAATAATCCATGGTATGCTGATTATGCTAATTATATTGTTGCTAAATTTATACCACCTAGTTTCACATACCAGCAAAAGAAAAAGATTTTCTATGATTTAAGACATTACTTCTGGGATGACCCACATCTTTATAAAGAAGGAGTAGATGGTGTTATTAGACGTTGTGTACCTGAGCATGAATAGGAATAGATCCTACGCAAGTGTCACTCCAAAGCTTATGGAGGTCACCACGCTGGAGACAGAACTGCACACATAAGGTATTGCAATCCGGTTTTTATTGGCCTACTCTCTTCAAGGATGCCCGTAAGTTTGTCTTGTCTTGTGATGAATGTCAAATAATTGGTAATATTAGTAGACGTCAAGAAATGCCTATGAATTATTCACTTGTTATTGAACTATTTGATGTCTGGGGCTTTGATTATATGGGACCTTTTCCTGCCTGTAATGGATATACACATATTTTAGTTTCCGTTGATTACGTTACTAAGTGGGTAGAAGCTATTCCAACTAGTAGTGCTGATCATAACACTTCTATTAAAATGCTTAAAGAAGTTATTTTTCCGAGGTTTGGAGTCCCTAGATATTTAATGACTGATGGTGGTTCACATTTTATTCATGGTGCTTTCCGTAAAATGCTTGCTAAGTATGATGTTAATCATAGAATTGCATCTCCGTATCACCCGCAGTCCAGTGGTCAAGTAGAATTGAATAATAGAGAACTCAAATTAATTTTGCAAAAGACTGTTAGTAGATCTAGAAAAAATTGGTCCAAGAAACTTGATGATGCATTATGGGCCTATAGAACTGCATATAAAAATCCTATGGGTATGTCTCCGTATAAAATGGTTTATGGAAAAGCATGTCACTTACCTCTCGAACTAGAACATAAGGCTTATTGGGCTATTAAAGAGCTCAACTATGATTTCAAACTTGCCAGTGAGAAGAGGTTATTTGACATTAGCTCACTTGATGAATGGAGAACCCAAGCCTACGAAAATGCCAAGTTGTTTAAAGAAAAAGTTAAAAGATGGCATGACAAAAGAATACAAAAGCGTGAGTTTAATGTAGGTGATTATGTATTGCTATACAACTCTCGTTTAAGATTCTTTGTAGGAAAACTTCTCTCTAAATGGGAAGGCCCTTACGTTATCGAGGAGGTCTATCGTTCCGATGCCATAAAAATCAACAACTTTGAAGGCACAAATCCGAAGGTGGTGAACGGTCAAAGAATTAAACATTATATCTCAGGTAATCCCATAAATGTTGAAACCAATGTTATTGAAACCATAACCACGGAGGAATACATAAGGGACACTTTCCGGAACGTTTCAGACTCCGAAAAGGAATAGGTATGTGGTACGGTAAGGAAACCAACTCCAAAACAATTCTAATGGCAATTTTCTTCCGTTTTGGAATATTTAGAAAAATAGAAAAATAAGAAGCAGTCCAGGAAGGACACGAGGGCTCCACGAGGGTGGATGGCGCGCCCTACCCCCTGGGCGCGCCCCCTACCTCGTGGGCACCTCATGTGCTCTCCGGACTCCGTTTTCTTACACGTTACGTATTTTGGTCGGTAAAAATTCATTATATAATCTCCCGGAGGTTTTGATTCCCGTATCATGCAATTATCCTCAGTTTGTGTTTCAAGCTGTTGCTGCTGCAGATTAGAGCAAGATGTCTTCGCAAGAGTCAGTCGGGGAGAGTCGGGTGTCTCATCCGGCACCGGGATCAATGACAAACAACAATGTTGACCACTTTGGGCCAGCAACGGAGTAAGAGATGGAGGCTGATTTGAAGAGGATAGATGCCATGGAGGAGGATCAAGAAGTCACTTCCCGCTTCCGAGCTGGATTCACAATGGGGGAACTGCAGAGCTCGGCTATCCCAAACTCGGTTATCCCTTCCAATGTTAGATTTCTTTCTTATGAAAATATGAAAAAGAGTGTCACTGGTTCTCTCGCAGCTATGCAACACCCTTGGGTGCAGGGAGCTTTGGCTGTTATAGGAAAACTTCGAAA
Organism: Triticum dicoccoides; assembly: GCF_002162155.2. NCBI lineage: Eukaryota > Viridiplantae > Streptophyta > Magnoliopsida > Poales > Poaceae > Triticum > Triticum dicoccoides. Next base: position 507,965,536 of record NC_041384.1, on the reverse strand, counting down.
GGAAATAATGGACCTCAAGCAGCAAGTTAGTAAGCTCAATGAGGAGAATCGTATCCTGAGGGGCATCATCGCCAAGAATATCACATCACCATCCCTGAAAAAGGAAACATAATCACATGGGTATGGGCACTCCCCTTGGCAACTGCCAAGCTTGGGGGAGTGCCCCGGTATCGTATCACCATCACTTTTATCTTTACCGCTTTTATTAGTTTGATCCTTTTAATAATATTTTGATCTAGTATAATAAAAGTGTTAGTATGATCTAGTTGTGAGTTTTGCTTTATGATCTTTCTATGTAATCGAGTCCGTGAGCTATATATAATAAAGAATAGTGTTGCATCAAGGGCTTGATTATTTTGCCATGATCTTGAGGGAATAAAATAAAAGAGAAAGAATAAAAAGAAACAAAGAGATCATATGGATCTTATGGAGAGTAATGAGCTCACATATGAAGAGTGTGATGAATAAAAGTTGTTGAGAGTTGACAAACATAGTTTTGGTCATCGTTGCAATTAATAAGAAGTAATAAAGAAAGAGAGGTCTTCACATATAAATACACTATCTTGGACATCTTTTATGATTGTGAGCACTCATTAAAATATGACATGCTAAAGAGTTGACGTTGGACAAGGAATACACCGTAATGGGTTATGTTTTCTTACATCTGAGATAAATTATATTATCATGGATCACCCAACATGATTGAGCTTGCCTTTCCCTCTCATGCTAGCCAATTCTTTGCACCAAGTAGAGATACTACTTGTGCTTCCAAATATCCCTAAACCCAGTTTTGCCATGAGAGTTCACCATACCTACCTATGGATTGAGTAAGATCCTCCAAGTAAGTTCTCATCGGTGCAAGCAATAAAAATTGCTCTCTAAATATGCATGACTTATCAGTGTGGGAGAAAATAAGCTTTATACGATCATGTGATATGGAAGAAATAAAAGCGACGGACTGCATAATAAAGGTCCATATCACAAGTGGCAATATAAAGTGACGTTCTTTCGCATTAAGATTTTGTGCATCCAACCATAAAAGCGCATGACAACCTCTACTTCCCTCTGCGAAGGGCCTATCTTTTACTTTCATTTTCTACCTTACATAAGAGTCATGGTGATCTTCACCCTTCCTTTTTACATTTTATCTTTTGGCAAGCACAACATGTTGGAAAGATCCTAGTATATATGGCTAACTGGATGTGAGTTTTCATGAACAATTATTGTTGACATTACCCTTGAGGTAAAACGTTGGGAGGCAAAACTATACGCCCCTATCTTTCTCTGTGTCCAATTAAAACTCCATACCCATAAGTATTGAGTGAGTGTTAGCAATTGTGAAAGACTATATGATAGTTGAGTATGTGGACTTGCTGAAAAGCTCTTATATATTGACACTTTCCTATGTTATGATAAATTGCAATTGCTCCAATGACTGAGACTGTAGTTTGTTAGTTTTCAATGAAGTTTATAATTCATACTTGAAATTGTGATTGAATTGTTACTCTAGCATAAGAGATCATATAACAAGAATTATATAAGCTGTTGTTCTAAGAATGATCATGATGCCCTCATGTCCGTATTTTATTTTTATCGACACCTCTATCTCTAAACATGTGGACATATTTTTCGATTTCGGCTTTCGCTTGAGGACAAGCGAGGTATAAGCTTGGGGGAGTTGATACATCCATTTTGCATCATGCTTTTATATCGATATTTATTGCATTATGGGCTGTTATTACACATTATGTCACAATACTTATGCCCATTCTCTCTTATTTTACAAGGTTTATGCTACCTCTTGAGCACTTGCGTTGGTTTTCCCTTGAAGAGGAAAGGGTGATGCAGCAGAGTAGCGTCATTATTTCCCTTAGTTTTTGAGAACCAAGGTGTCAATCCAGTAGGAGGCTACCCGCGAGCCCCTCGCACCTACACAAAAAAATAAATCCTCGCAACCAACGCGATAAGGGGTTGTCAATCCCTACATGGTCACTTACGAGAGTGAGATCTGATAGATATGATAAGATACTATTTTTGGTATTTTTATGATAAAGATGCAAAGTAAAATAAAAGCAAAGGAAATAACTAAGTGTTGGAAGATTAATATGATGAAGATAGACCCGGGGGCCATAGGTTTCACTAGTGGCTTCTCTCAAGAGCATAGGTATTTTACAGTGGATGAACGAATTACTGTTGAGCAATTGACAGAATTGAGCATAGTTATGAGAATATCTAGGTATGATCATGTATATAGGCATCACGTCCAAAACAAGTAGACCGACTCCTGCCTGCATCTACTACTATTACTCCACACATCGACCGCTATCCAGCATGCATCTAGAGTATTAAGTTCATAAGAACAGAGTAACGCCTTAAGCAAGATGACATGATTTAGATGGATAAATTCATGCAATATGATAAAAACCCCATCTTGTTATCCTCGATGGCAACAATACAATACGTGCCTTGCTGCCCCTACTGTCACTGGGAAAGGACACCGCAAGATTGAACCCAAAGCTAAGCACTTCTCACATTGCAAGAAAGATCAATCTAGTAGGCCAAACCAAATTGATAATTCGAAGAGACTTGCAAAGATAATCAATCATGCATAAAAAAAATCAGAGAAGATTCAAATATTGTTCATAGATAAACTTGATCATAAACCCACAATTCATCGATCTCAACAAACACACCACAAAAGAAGATTACATTGAATAGATCTCCATAAGAGAGGGGGAGAACTTTGTATTGAGATCCAAAAAGAGAGAAGAAGCCATCTAGCTAATAACTATGGACCCGAAGGTCTGAGGTAAACTACTCACACTTCATCAGAGAGGCTATGGTGTTGATGTAGAAGCCCTCCGTGATCGATGCCCCCTCCGACTGAGCTTCGGAACAGGCCCCAAGATGGGATCTCGTGGATACAGAAAGTTATGGCGGTGGAATTAGGGTTTTGGCTCCGTATCTGATTGTTTGGGAGTACGTAGGTATATATAGGAGGAAGAAGTACGTCGGTGGAGCAATAGGGGGCCCACGAGGGTGGAGGGCGCGCCTGGGGGGTAGGCACGCCCCCTACCTTGTGGCCACCCTGTTAGTTGCTTGACGTAGGGACCAAGTCTCCTGGATCATGTTCGGTGAGAAAATCACGTTCCCGAAGGTTTCATTCCATTTGGACTCCGTTTGATATTCCTTTTCTTCGAAACCCTAAAATAGGCAAAAAAAATAGCAATCCTGGGATGGGCCTCCAGTTAATAGGTTAGTCTCAAAAATAATATAAACGTGGATAATAAAGCCCAATAATGTCCAAAACAGTAGATAATATAGCATGGAGCAATCAAAAATTGTAGATACGTTGGAGACGTATCAAGCATCCCCAAGCTTAATTCCTGCTCGTCCTCGAGTAGGTAAATGATAAAAAACAATTTTTTTGATGTGGAATGCTACTTGGCATATTTTCAATGTACTTCTTCTTAATTGTGGCATGAATATTCAGATCCGAAAGATTCAAGACAAAATTTTAATATTGACATAAAAATAATAATACTTCAAGCATACTAATTAAGCAATCATGTCTTCTGAAAATAACATGGCCAAAGAAAGTTATCCCTACAAAATCATGTAGTCTGGCTATGCTCTATCTTCACCACACAAAGTATTTAAATCATGCACAACCCTGATGACAAGCCAAACAATTGTTTCATACTTTTGACATTCTCAAAACTTTTTCAATCTTCACGCAATACATGAGCGTGAACCATGGACATAGCACTATAGGTGGAATAGAATGGTGGTTGTGGAGGAGACAAAAAAGGAGAAGATAGTCTCACATCAATTAGGCGTATCAACAGGCTATGGAGATGCCCATCAATAGATATCAATGTGAGTGAGTAGGGATTGCCATGCAACGGATGCACTAGAGCTATAAGTATATGAAAGCTCAAAAAGAAACTAAGTGGGTGTGCATCCAACTTGCTTGCTCATGAAGACCTAGGGCATTTTGAGGAAGCCCATCACTGGAATATACAAGCCAAGTTCTATAATGGAAAATTCCCACTAGTATATGAAAGTGACAACATAGGAGACTCTCTATCATGAAGATCATGGTGCTACTTTGAAGCACAAGTGTGGTAAAAGGATACTAGCATTGTCCCTTCTCTCTTTTTCTCTCATATTTTTTATTTGGGCCTTTTCTCCCTTTTTTATGGCCTCTTTTTTTCGTCCGGAGTCTCATCACGACTTGTGGGGGAATCATAGTCTCCATCATCCTTTCCTCACTTGGGACAATGCTCTAATAATGATGATCATCACACTTTTATTTTCTCACAACTCAAGAATTACAACTCGATTCTTAGAACAGATATGACTCTATATGAATGCCTCCGGCGGTGTACCGGTATATGCAATGACTCATGAGTGACATGTATGAAAGAATTATGAATGGTGGCTTTGCCACAAATACGATGTCAACTACATGATCATGCAAAGCAATATGACAATGAGGAGTGTGTCATAATAAATGGAACGGTGGAAAGTTGCATGGCAATATATCTCGGAATGGCTATGGAAATTCCATGATAGGTAGGTATGGTGGCTGTTTTGAGGAAGGTATATGGTGGGTGTATGATACCGGCGAAAGGTGCGCGGTATTAGAGAGGCTAGCAATGATGGAAGGGTGAGAGTGCGTATGATCCATGGACTCAACATTAGTCATAAAGAACTCATATACTTATTGCAAAAATCTACAAGTTATCAAAGCAAAGTATTATGCGCATGCTCCTAGGGTGATAAATTGGTAGGAAAAGACCATCGCTCGTCCCCGACCGCCACTCATAAGGAAGACAATCAATAAATAAATCATGTTCTGACTTCATCACATAATGGTTCACCATACATGCATGCTATGGGAATCACAAACTTTAACACAAGTATTTCTCAATTTCACAACTACTCAACTAGCATGACTCTAATATCACCATCTCCATATCTCAAAACAATTATCAAGCGTCAAACTTCTCTTAGTATTCAACACACTCATAAGAGAATTTTATTATTAATCTTGTATACCTAGCATATAAGGATTATTTAAGCAAATTACCATGATATTTAAGAGTCTCAAAATAATCTAAGTGAAGCATGAGAGATCAAAAGTTTCTATAAAACAAATCCACCACCGTGCTCTAAAAGATATAAGTGAAGTACTAGAGCAAAACTATATAACTCAAAAGATATAAGTGAAGCACATATAGTATTCTAATAATTTCCGAATCATGTGTGTCTCTCTCAAAAGGTGTGTACAGAAAAGATGATTGTGGTAAACTAACAAATAAATACTCAAATCATACAAGACGCTCCAAGCAAAACACATATCATGTGGTGAATAAAAATATAGCTCCAAGTAAAGTTACCGATAGAAGTAGACGAAAGAGGGGATGCCTTCCGGGGCATCCCCAAGCTTTGGCTTTTACGTGTCCTTAGATTATTTTGGGGGTACCGTGGGCATTCCCAAGCTTAGGCTCTTGCCACTCCTTGTTCCATAATCCATCAAATCTTTACCCAAAACTTGAAAACTTCACAACACAAAACTTAAAGAAGAAAATCTCGTGAGCTCCGTTAGCGAAAGAAAACAAAAGACCACTTCAAGGTACTGTAATGAACTCATTCTTTATTTATATTGGTGTTAAACCTACTGTATTCCAACTTCTCTATGGTTTATAAACTATTTTACTAGCCATAGTTTCATCAAAATAAGCAAACAACACACGAAAAACAGAATCTGTCAAAAACAGAACAGTCTGTAGTAATCTGTAGCTAGCGCAAGATCTGGAACCCCAAAAATTCTAAAATGAATTGTTTGACGTGAGGAATTTATCTATTAATCATCTGAAAAATAATTAACTAAATATCACTTTCCAAATAAAAATGGCAGCAGTTCTCGTGAGCGCTAAATTTTCTGTTTTTTACAGGAAGATTAACAAGACTTTCCCCAAGTCTTCCCAACGGTTCTACTTGGAACAAACACTAATTAAACACAAAAAACACAACCAAAAAAGAGGCTAGGTAAATTATTTATTACAAAACATGAGCAAAAAGGAAGGAATAAAAATAAAATTGGGTTGCTAACGCCCCTAGCTAGGCATAAAAGGCAAGGATAGATCTCGGTATGGCCATCTTTGGTAGGTAATTCTTCAATGAGGCATCTACCGTCCTTAGGAATTTATTTCCTTTTATTTATTATCAAACTTTTAGGCACAAGATCAAAGAAATCATTAGCAACAAATGGTTCCTTAATAATAGCAAAAAGATTAGGGTGAACACTTATAGATTTGAGATCCGCAGTTTCTTTGCTAGAGGATTCACCTTTATTTTTAGGAACATACATAAGTTTGGAAATTTTAGTTGGAGGACTTGGAGTGTTCTTTACGGAAGAAAAAGTGGTTCCCAAGTTGGTAATGATACCCTCAAGTTTATCGATTCTAGTGGAATCATGATTTATTCTTTCATTAACTATAGGTTCCTTCTCTTTAATATATTTCAAAGTTACCCCTACTTTAGATCCGCATTGGGTAATTTGGTTGTGGATCTTTTTATCGAAATTTTCAATTAACTCAACGGTACCAACTTTATTTTCAATAATTTCAAGTTTTTGCATTAAATGCTCCAAAGTTAACATAGTTCCATTAACCAAAAGAGGTGGTGAGCCAAACAAATCTATCATAGCATTGTAAGAGTCAAAAGTATGGCTACCCAAGAAGTTCCCTCCGGTAATGGTATCAAGGATATATCTGTGCCAAGGAGTAACACCTACATAAAATTGCGAAGAAGAATGGAAGTAGATTGCTTCCTGGTAGATTTATTTTGAGCATTGCAAATTCTATACCAAGCGTCCTTTAGCTTTTCTCCCTCCCGTTGCTTAAAATTTAGAAGTTCATTCTTGTGAGACAACGGAGAAGATAGAGGACTCTCCATAACGACAAGAAAATGGGGAACATGCAAAATAGAGAAAGAGAGGGAGGATAGAGAAAGAGAGGGCGAATAAAATGGCAAGGGTGAAGTGGGGGAGAGGAAAACGAGAGGCAAATGGCAAATAATGTAATGCGGGAGATAAGGGTATGTGATGGGTACTTGGTATGTTGAATTTTGCGTAGACCTCCCTGGCAACGGCGCCAAAAATCCTTCTTGCTACCTCTTGAGCACTTGCGTTGGTTTTCCCTTGAAGAGGAAAGGGTGATGAAGTAGAGTAGCGTAAGTATTTCCCTCAGTTTTTGAGAACCAAGGTATCAATCCAGTAGGAAGCTACGTGCGAGTCCCTCGCACCTACACAAAACAAATAAATCCTCGCAACCAATGCGATAAGGGGTGGTCAATCCCTACATGGTCACTTACGAGAGTGAGATCTGATAGATATGATAAGATAATATTTTTGGTATTTTTATGATAAAGATGCAAAGTAAAATAAAAGCAAAGGAAATAACTAAGTTTTGGAAGATTAATATGATGAAGATAGACCCGTGGGCCATAGGTTTCACTAGTGGTTTCTCTCAAGAGCATAGGTATTTTATGGTGGGTGAACGAATTACTGTTGAGCAATTGACAGAATTGAGCATAGTTATGAGAATATCTAGGTATGATCATGTATATAGGCATCACGTCCAAGAAAAGTAGACCGACTCCTGCCTGCATCTACTACTATTACTCCACACATCGACAACTATCCAGCATGCATCTAGAGTATTAAGTTCATAAGAACAGAGTAACGCCTTAAGTAAGATGACATGATGTAGAGGGATAAATTCATGCAATATGATAAAAACCCCATCTTGTTATCCTCGATGGCAACAATACATGCCTTGGTGCCCCTACTGTCACTGGGAAAGGACACCACAAGATTGAACCCAAAGCTAAGCACTTCTTCCATTGCAAGAAAGATCAATCTAGTAGGCCAAACCAAACTGATAATTCGAAGAGACTTGCAAAGATAACCAATCATACATAAAAGAATTCAGAGAAGATTCAAATATTGTTCATAGATAAACTTGATCATAAACCCACAATTCATCGGTCTCAACAAACACATCGCAAAATAAGATTACATCGAATAGATCTCCACAAGAGAGGGGGAGAACTTTGTATTGAGATCCAAAAAGAGAGAAGAAGCCAGCTAGCTAATAACTATGGACCTAAAGGTCTGAGGTAAACTACTCACACTTCATCGGAGAGGCTATGGTGTTGATGTAGAAGCCCTCTGTGATCGATGCCCCCTCCGGCGGAGCTCCGGAACAGGCCCCAAGATGGGATCTCGTGGATACAGAAAGTTACGGCGGTGGAATTAGGGTTTTGGCTCCGTATCTGATCGTTTGGGGGTATGTAGGTATATATAGGAGGTAGAAGTACGTCGGTGCAGCAACAGGGGGCCCACGAGGGTGAACGGCGCGCTTGGGGGGGGGAGGCTCGCCCCCTACCTCGTGGCCTCCTTGTTAGTTGCTTGACGTAGGGTCCAAGTCTCCTGGATTATGTTCGGTGAGAAAATCACGTTCCCGAATGTTTCATTCCGTTTGGACTCCATTTGATATTCCTTTTCTTCGAAACCCTAAAATAGGCAAAAAAACAGCAATTCCGGGCTGGGCCTCTGGTTAATAGGTTAGTCCCAAAAATAATATAAAAGTGGATAATAAAGCCCAATAATGTCCAAAACAGTAGATAATATAGCATGGAGCAATCAAAAATTATAGATACGTTGGAGACTATGAGTTTACATAAAGAGGGAGAATGCCGGCAACTGGGATTCTGGGCTGGAAAAGGAGCAAATATTAGAGACCTATTCTACACAGCTCCAAAAGTCCTGAAACTTTACGGAAGTCATTTTCAGAATATATAAAAAATACCGAGCACAAGAAGTTCACCAGGGGGGCCACACCCTGCCCACGAGGGTGGGGGCGCACCCTACCCCCCTGGGCACGCCCCCTACCTTGTGGGCCCCCTGGTGGCCCTCCGATGGCCATCTTCTGCTATATGAAGTCTTTTGATGAGGAAATAATCATAAGCCATCTTTCCGGACGAGACTCCGCCGCCACGAGGCGGAACCTTGGCAGAACCAATCTAGGGCTCTCACGGAGCTGATCTGCTAGGGAAACTTCCGGGAGGGGGAAATCATTGCCATCGTCATCACCAACGCTCCTCTCATCGGGAGAGGGAAATCTCCATCGACATCTTCACCAGCACCATCTCCTCTCAAAACCCTAGTTCATCTCTTGTATCCAATTCTTATCTCCAAGTCCGGGATTGGTACTTGTGGGTTGCTAGTAGTGTTAATTACTCCTTGTAGTTGATGTTAGTTGGTTTATTTGATGGAAGATCATATGTTCAGATCCTATATGCATATTAATACCCCTTTGATTATGAACATGAATATGCTTTGTGAGTAGTTACATTTGTTCCTGAGGACATGGGAGAAGTCTTGCTGTTAGTAGTCATGTGAATTTGGTATTCGTTCGATATTTTGATGACATGTATGTTGTCTCTCCTCTAGTGGTCTTATGTGAACGTCGACTACATGACACTTCACCATTATTTGGGCCTAGAGGAAGGCATTGGGAAGTAATAAGTAGATGATGGGTTGCTAGAGTGACATAAGCTTAAACCCTAGTTTATGCGTTGCTTCGTAAGGGGCTGATTTGGATCCACATGTTTCATGCTATGGTTAGGTTTACCTTAATACTTTTGTTTTAGTTGCGGATGCTTGCAATAGAGGTTAATCATAAGTGGGATGCTTGTCCAAGTAAGGACAGCACCCAAGTACCGGTCCACCAACGTACCAAATTATCAAAGTACCGAACGCGAATCATATGAACGTGATGAAAACTAGCTTGACGATATTCCTATGTGTCCTCGGGAGCAATTTTCTCTATATAAGAATTTGTATAGGCTTGTCCTTTGCTACAAAAAGGATTGGGTCGCATTGCTGCACTTTATTTACTTTTGTTACTGGTTACTCGTTACAAATTATCCTATCACAAAACTATCTGTTACCTATTATTTCAGTGCTTGCAGAGAATACCTTGCTGAAAACCGCTTATCATTTCCTTCTGCTCCTCGTTGGGTTCGACACTCTTACTTATTGAAAGGACTAAGATAGATCCCCTATACTTGTGGGTCATCACTCATGTTCAAGTTTCTTGAAATTCATGATTTGGGTTCTAAGGGAAATAATTTTTGCGGGCGGAAAATACTTAGTGATAAAAACATCTTTGCACTTATTCCAAGAATCGATACTATCGCGAGGCAAAGAAGAGAACCAAATTTTTGCAGACTCACGCAAAGAAAACGGAAATAATTTCATCTTCACCCCATCATTGTCCACATCTTTTTTTCTTTTGCATATCTCATAATTCCATGAAGGTATTAAGATGGGACACGGTGATAACCCACAAGTATAGGGGATCGCAACAATTTTCGAGGGTAGAGTATTCAACCCAAATTTATTGATTCGACACAAGGGGAGCCAAAGAATATTCTCAAGTATTAGCAGCTGAGTTGTCAATTCAACCACACCTAGAAATTTAATATCTGCAGCAAAATGTTTAGTAGGAAAGTAATATGATAGTAGTGGTAACAATAGCAAAAGGTAACAGTAGCAAAAGTAATATTTTGGTGTTTTGCAGTGATGATAACAATAGCAACAGAAAAGTAAATAAGCGAAGAACAATATATGGAAAGCTCTTAGGCAGATCGGTGATGTAGAATTATGCCGGATGCGGTTCATCATGTAACCGTCATAACATAGGGTGACACAGAACTAGCTCCAATTCATCAATGTAATGTAGGCATGTATTCCGAATATAGTCATACGTGCTTATGGAAAAGAACTTGCATGGCATCTTTTGTCCTACCCTCCCATGGCAGCGGGGTCCTATTGGAAACTAAGGGATATTAAGGCCTCCTTTTAATAGAGTACTAGACCAAAGCATTAACACATAGTGAATACATGGACTCCTCAAACTGCGGTCATCACCGGGAGTGGTCCCGATTATTGTCACTTTGGGGTTGCCGGATCATAGCACATAGTAGGTGACTATAGACTTGCAAGATAGGATCAAGAACTCTCATATATTGATGAAAACATATAGGTTCAGATCTGAAATCATGGCACTCGGGCCCTAGTGACAAGCATTAAGCATAGCAAAGTCATAGCAACATCAATCTCAGAACATAGTGGATACACTACAAAAAAATACACTTCCATGATGATACGTGTTTGTCACAGTAGGTCGCTTTTTTTGTCATGCATGCACATCCATGACAAATTTATGACATAATCGAGATAGTCATACCTGTGTTGTCGTAGAAGTGTTCCATGACATTACCAAAATTATCATCACGGAAGTGTCCACTTCCATGACGATAAATCGCGCGTCATAGAAGTGCTTTCGTCAAGGGTGACCGACATGTGGCATCCACCGTAATGGAACACCATTTAACTACCGGGTCGGGTTTTGGATCCGATAACCCGTTCACAGCCCCGACCAATGGGGATTTTCCATGTGTATAATCATCATTGGCTAGAGGAAACACGTGTCGGCTCATCGTTGGGACAGATGTCATCCACTCATTGGACAGGAGGCGCCTATGATAGGTCGAGACGTGGCATGGCCCAACAGTGGTCCATTCCGGTGAAAAAGGCCGGCCTAGTAAAAATTAGCAGGCCGGCCCATATAAGGCCTACTTGTGTCAGGTACATTTATGCCCACGGCCCATACGAGATGTGCCAATTCGGCCCGTTAAAGATTTCACACCATTGCAGCCCATCGTCAGTTCGAGCCTGTTAACAACCCGTTATATATTTGGGATCAATATCGGCCCGATGAGATTTTGGCCTGTTAACGGCCCATTTAATTGATGGGCCAATTTTCAGGATGTACATCTTTTGGCCTTTTAGCGACCCATTTAAATGTTGGGCTAATTTCCGGCCCGGTGTGTCTTTCAGCCTGTTGACGGCCCATAAATCTGATGGGCCATTTGTAGTCAGACCTGAGTTTCGGCCTTTTAGCGGCCCATTTAAGTGTTGGGCCAGTTTCTGGCCCGGTGTCACTTTCAGCCTGTTGACGGTCCATAAATCAGTTGGGCCAATTGTAGTCGGACTTGAGTTTGGGCCTTTTAACGATCCATTTAAGTGTCCCTTTCGACCTGTTAACGGACCATAAATGAGTTGGGCCATTTGTAGTCAGACCTTAGTTTTGGCCTCTTAACGGCCCATGCCCTTCATGGTCCAATACCAGCCCGGTTTCTCTTTCGGCCTGCTAAAGGCCCACAACGCAGTTGGGCCGTTTACAATATGACCTGACTTTCGGCCTCTTAGCGGCCCATGCTCTTCATGGTCCAATACAAGCCCACTGTCTCTTTCGGCCTGCTAAAGGCCTACAATATAATTGGGCCATATGTAGCCCAAACTTAGTAACGGCCTGTTAACGGCCCGTGAAATAAATTGGGGCCACCTGTTGCCCGCTTCGATGTCAGCCTGTTAACGACACGGGAGGTAAGAGGGCCGACCATTAACTTTTGGCCTATTAACGGCCATTAACTTAATGGGCCCACTAAGGTTCGTTCATGTCTTTAGGCCAAATTAGATAATTTGAGCCCATTACGACGAGCAAAGGTACGACATATAGGGAATAACATTGCACATCTAGAATATATTACAGGAAATTACATCCACTGGGCAATCAAAGATTGATGCCAGTGCAAATAAATGAGCAGAACCTAACCATCTACAACATCACAATCCGCAACCTCAGCACAGATGACGCCCATAAGCATGTGGGCAAGTTCTTGCTGCTTTGCCACACAGTCTCTGAAAACATTGATCAGTTGTTGTGTCACACGACTCTGCACCTCTGATTCATCCACCATTTTCATCATTGCTTCAGCCATTAATTGGTTCACAAACATACATTTATTCCATCGCATTCGAGATAGAGGATACTAAACAGATTCAGATGGCGATTTTGGCAGGCTTGTATTATTGATAGTGGAGAGTGTCTTGAGCACTGCATCATAACATAAATTAGGACGGGAACCAAACAGATTAATCATGAGTTATTGCCATATTACCTGGCCTAGATTTACTGGAAAGAAACAATGGGGTTGCCTTGCTGTTTTCAGAGTTTGTCTTCTTATCTTCAGCAGCCTGCACAAAATTAACACACTAGCATTGCTATCATTGGCCAAGTTAGATAATAGGAAAGCAACATTGACACAACGAACGTTTGGGAAACTAGCCTACACCAAATTAACACAATATGGCATAGCTATCATCAGCCAGGTAAGGTAATACGAAAGCAACATTGACACAATGAATGAATGGGCAACCAGAGAAGCACTACAATTCAGTAATGTGTGTGATATGAGATAGCACATTCATGCAGCTCAGTATGCAAAACTACCAGGCAGTGTTCCTTACAAAAATCAACATTGGCGCCTTTAACATTTTTCTACAACTAATTTTAGATCAGATAAAGGTTAGATTTAGGCCGATTAACAAAATACATGCTGATGTAAAAATACAGTGATATACAACAGGTACTTACATCAGCATTGGAGCATAGAGAATTCCCACAAGATATTTTCCTCGAATACGATCCCAATGGAGGAAGTCTTGTATCATTTAACCTTATTTTCTAAAAGAGAGACGGGTAAGAAACATGTAGAAAATATGATCAGAATGCTATAAAATTTCATGATGCGAGGATACACACACGCTTCTTAGAATGGAGTTGACATTCTTTTGCTGGACTGGAGCGGACTAGTTCTTTGGCCACCGGAATCTGCTTATTATCAGTGGGAGTTGGGTTTCTCTGTGCTGGAGCAGTATCTATGAAAAATGGAGTTGGTTTATTATCTCCTGGCATTTGGATCTTTTGCAAAGACCTGGTTTGTAACCCTTCAGATTCTAACATAGTCGTCTTCCCCTTGCATGCCTTATATAGAAGAATGGTGCTTCAATTATAAAACATGCTATAGCAGAGATGGAATAGGTACTGAATAATAGAAAGACATGACATATTGACATGTATTCCCTCCATCCGAAAATAAATGGATGGGTCTAGGCGTATTTTAGTTCTAGATACATCCAGTTTGATCCATTTCTGCGACATGTAATCCGGGCGGAGGGAGTATGACGTAAGAGCTAGGGATACGACAGGACAACATAGTAAAAAACACTGAAAACCCACTGCAGAACCAAAGTAATCAAACCCACTGATATGAGATAGTACACTCATGCCGCTCCGGATGCAAAACTACCAGGCAGTTTTCCTTACAAAAATCAACATTGTGGCCTTTAATCATACATTTTGCTACAACTAAATTTAGATCAGATAAAGGTTGGATTCACGCCGATTAACAAAATACATGCTGATGTAAAAATATAGTGATATACAACAAGTACTTACATCTGCATTGGAGTACAAAGAATTCCTGCAAGAATCTTTCCTCACAGACGATACCAGTGCAGAAATTCTTCTATCTGTTAAGCTTATTTTCTAAAAGAGAGATGGGTAAGAAACATGTAGAAAATATGATCAGCATGCTATAAAATTTCATGATGCAAGGATACGCACACGCTTCTTAGAGTTGAGTTGACATATTGTTGCTGGACTGGAGCGGACTAGTTCTTTGGCCACTGGAATCTGCTTATTATCAGTAGGAGTTGGGTTTCTCTGTGCTGGAGCAGTATCTTTAAAAACTGGAGTTGGTTTATTATCTCCTGGTGTTTGGATCTTTTGCAAAGGCCTTGTTTGTAACCCTTCAGATTCTAACATAGTCGTCTTCCCCTTGCATGCCTTGTATAGAAGAATGGTGCTTTAATTATAAAACATGCGGCAACAGAGAGATGGAATAGGTACTGAAGAATAGAAAGGCATGACATATTGACATGTATTCCCTCAATCCGGAAAAATGGATGGGTCTAGGCGTATTTCAGTTCCAGATACATCCTTTTTTATCCATTTCGGCAACATGTAATCCGGTCGAAGGGAGTATGGTGTAAGAGCTAGGGATATGACATGACAACACAGCAAAAAAACACTAGTTGAATGTAAAATTGTATGCTAGCGGAATACATACAGAAATAACTAAGGCAACATACACGTGTATGATTGGGAAAATAAGATGGCATTGCAACAGAGCACTAGAACAACACTTCAATGTAAAAAAAACGTGGTATGGTAGACAGATGAAGTACATACTGATGAATAACAATGCATAAGATATTCAGAAGCATGATGTCCAAATTAAGCAGATGGCATTGCGATAGAGTAGAATGGCAGTACTTAAATTTGAAAACATGTTATCATGAATGGAATAGGTACTGAAAAACAGGAAGGCATGACATATTTACATGCATGATCAGCATGCTAAGCACATGGCATTATAACAGAGTAGATACACTCCAGGACATTATATGCATGTTGTACCCATATCATAGGCCAAGTTAGAGCAAGGACCTTGTGGGGTGAAGAGGATTCATCATCTTTCTGCAAGTCTTCTGAAGAATTACCTTTACATGTCCCATCATATTGGGTATCATTGACATCAAGTTTATTGGCCTTTACATTGCTCCGTGAGGTTCTTGTGGATATATCAGTGTGTGCAATTATATCTAACATGCATGGAAGACAACTAGTTAGATTTATGTAATGAGTGCCTCTGGAGACGACATAAATAGTAGGACTGGGGTTAACTAACAGCAACAGGTCTCATAAACTAAAGGGAGAACACAGATGAAAGCTACAGAATATGTATCGTTTGTACTCGAGATTAACTAGATGGCACACAAAAGTATTAAAGAACAACATAGGAAATACTAGAAGTGGTATAATACTATAATCACCAGCCCGTGGGATAGCATTGGCTGATGGATGATAACTATGGAACAGTGTTACCTAAAGAACAAGTATCTTAGCTGAACTATGGAACATCGTTAACTCCTGAACAAGACCCGCAAGAGATCAGCATGAATATATAGTGAAATGTGATGATCTATTTTCCATGCTTAGATGAATAACAAAGCCATAAATGTTGCACACAAGTAAGATGAGGGTACAACCTAGTTGGCTGCCATCCATAGGAGTGAGCATCATGTGCTGACTTGTGGATGGCCCTGCAGTTGTTGTGGCTGTGCATGTCGGGCACGCGCATTCGATGCAGGGAACCGTTGAGTGGGGACTATAGCTCCCTTCTGGTGTATGCTTCCCTTGTTGGAGCAGCTGCGGTGAGTCGGAAGACGGTGTGTCTGAAGATGCAGATAACGCATAATGTTAAGAACGACATATCTCTTTGATCTGAAGAAATACACTAAGAGATCAACAGCAAGGTACGAGAGTGGTCACACGTCTGTTGACTGAAGACTAAATTGGGGTCACACGATTTTATTTTATTTTGGTACTGTCCGATCTACGCCGGATGGCTGGCCGTCTTGTGCCACCCGGATGACACTGTTCGGAATCTTCCCCGAAGAGCCAGCGACCAACGATAGAGCAGCCTGCCTCCGCCGTCTGTGGCCCCGGCCAAAACCCCACTCCCCGCCGCACCGCACTGCCGTGGTTGCGCCGCCCCCGGGCCAATCCACAAAGACTCCCTGTCATCCAGATCCGGCGGCGGCAGTACCTTCAACCCATGCAACTCTAAAAGATAGCCATCTAAGCGCTGCTTCCGCGATGAACTTTGCGGCCCCGCACCCTTATGTTAGACACCAACCAACCGGCAGCCTAGGAGCTCCGCCGCCTCGAGGGGTGCTGCTTCCCATTGCAAATCGATTGGCCCAGAATAAAAATTCAGACAACTGACGCCTAAATAAAGTGATTTGAGATGAGGGTGCGACCTATCTGGCGGCATGGTGAAGTAAGCAGGTCTAGCTGTCGAGTCGGTGAGGCCGGCGCAGTTGCGGTGGCGACCGGCAGCAGGGAAAGAGCGATGTCGCGACGGTCGACGGCTACGCCGAAGCAGCGCCAGGACTCTGGACGGATCCAAAGTTGGAGCCGCTCCGGCGCCGTGAACAACGGCGGGGGTGAATCGGCTCCGGTACGGTTCACGCGGCCGTTGTCGAGGCAGCACCAGCAGCACGGAGTAAGAGGCGCACGACCCAGTGCACGACGACAAATGGACAGTGTCTCCGGCATTAGGGAGGAGGGCGGCTATGAAATTGGTGCGGTGGGGGGCGCCATGGAGGTGGGGCTGAGGTTTCGCGGCTCAGGAGAAGGGAGCTTCCCGGGGAGAAGGTGATTTGGCACCCACGAGGTATGAATGGGGGCGGGCGGGGGAAATTGGGAGGGGAGTGGAACCATGTCTTACAGACGCATTTGTCTGAAATGTGAGGGGGAGTTACAGTTCTACCCTTGCCTATAGGCTTCTCGGCTTGGGTCTGTGTACTGAGGGCCGGGGATAGTACAGTAACTTTGCTTCTCTGGGCGGGAGCGATTTCGGGCGAGGAGGGCGTGTTTTGAACTATAGTGGGCGCGAGCGATTTCGGGCGAGGAGAGCGTATTTTGAAATAGTGGGTGCGAGCTATTTCGGGCGAGGAGAGCGTGTTTTGCCGACCATGGTTTATGAATTATTCGGCACATGTCATTTCGGCCGAGGAGAAGGCGCGCTTGGATGAAGTTACGAACCTACCCTCGATGTACAACGGGCCAATTGATGCGTGTCCCACATAGGACGATAATTTTGCGTCTCCCATTTATTTGCTCGGGTGAATTCCACCGAGCAGAGAGGATGTTTAACGGTTCGTTCAAATTTTGGGAGAATGAGCATCCACGTCTACCTTACCAAGTTGATTCGGATCAAATTTTGAAATATTAGCTTGCCACTTCTTTTTTTGATGGAGAGATGATGCTCGGGAGTAATGTGTTTTTACATGCTCGTTGCTAGCGATTTACTATATGACAAATAGTTGACCCACTCAAAAATGCGAATCAAACCCAAAATGAAATATCTCGATTCAATGAAATAGCTTGTTCAGTAGGTCAAAATAGTGAACTAAATCCAAAATTGAACACCTCAATCGTGTAGCATGTTGTACAGTATTATAGTACTCCATGAACATGTTGAAAGTCAAATTAATGAACTTGTTTGATATACGCATATATCCGTTCATGTGTGGATTGCAGACAACATGTTCTCTAATTTAAATATTTGAATGCAAGTTTATATCGAAACATGGTTTATATCAGTCTTTGATGCATAAAATGCGACCTCCCCCTCTCCCGGACTCCTGTTCTCTCTCTCTCTCTCGCCGAAAATCTTCAATTCCGTCGCACGCATCCGACACAAAAACCTTGTTCGTCCCTCTCCATTTCTCTCCATCTCTCTCTCTCTCTCTTTGTGTGTGTGTGTGGGGGGGGGGTCTTTCTAGTTCGCATGCATATATACACCATCTATAGGTCTCTCTCGCACACTATGTATGATACTCTAGCTAGTCCAAGCTAGATATCTTGGGTGCACTCATCGTACGCACACAGATTCCTTGGCTCTTTGCCTGTAACTCTCTCACGCACCACTATGTTGTCTCGGAACTCTTCCCCCCTCTCTCAAACTCTCCATCCACCTGGGTCACACATACACATGCATATCTCACTCGCACTCGATAGGCTCATCTAAAACTCTATCTCCCCCCTCGTTCTCTCTCCATCTCACACGCGCACACACACAATCTCATGCCCAGCTAGCCAAGTATGATGGTCTCTCACTCAATTGTAGGCACACGCAGTCCCCCCTATATGTATATGACTAGCTAATCTTAGTCTCCATCACAAACATGTGCATGGTCTATCTCGGTTTCTCTCGGGGCATCTTTCTATCGCGCATGCACTCCCTCGATCTCCCACCCATATAGTCCCCTCATGATCTCGACGGGAACTCTCTATCACAAACACACCCTCTCTCCCTCCTCATGCGTCCATGCCATCCATGTGTCCCTCTCGACCTTTGTTCCTTGTTGGCCACACCTCTATTGGACATGTGCTACAGGGGTGTCTCTCTCTGTTGCAAACAATCACACACTAGCTATCTTCATGTATCTCCTCGCCTCGCTTTTCCTTCTCGGAGATGCATGCATGATATGTTCGCATAAGAAACGAACACACACACACACACACTCTCTCTCTCTAATTTATCGTTTGTTGTCAATTTCTCTTTCACACACATACTCTTTTTGCACACTTACTCATTCTCCTTCACACGCACTTGATCTATCTCGACTGAGGCACTCTCCTCGGTCCATAGCATATAGATTTATTGAAAAGTCAAACATCACAAAGTTTGACCATGTACGTGGAGAAAAAGAATTACATCTAGTAGGGCAAACATATGCCATTAGATTCACCATGGGATGTAGTTTTGTATGATGTATCTTTCGTATTGTAGATATAAATAACATTTGCGTAAACCTGATCAAAGTTTCCAAAGTTTGACTTCTAAAAATTTTACATGCACTGCATTATCGAGCGGATGGAATATCTCTTTCCCCCTCTCAGCTATCTGACGCACCACTCAACATTATCGGGGCTCCTCAATCTCTCTCAAACTTTATTGGTCAGTTTGGTTCGTGACCTTACCCTCATGCCTTGATGGCCGGTACTGCCTGGTGTGGATGTGAGATGTAAAATATTTCTGCCTGGCCAGGCTTGTGTGGTGCTGAAGCGTTTGGCTCATGCTTGGGCCAGGAAAAGCATCAACGTCCCATCAATCAATCCATGCATCAATTATTTAATGCTAATATCCATCCATGTTGCTGTTAGCCTCGTGGCCACACGACTAGGCATGACCAGGCGTTCGAAATTGGTCGCCTGGGCCAGGCTACTTGCAGTGTCTGGAGTTCAGCCAGGCTAATTAAAGTGCAAGGGAACCCAGGCCAGGCGGCCTTTCTTTTTCATAGGGTAGCAACCAAACAAGCGTGCATGAAATCCAGCCACAACCCCAGGCCAGGCAAAAGATGCTCATGACGCAAGCCAAACTGGCCTTATATCTCCCTGGTTCACACATACACATGTCTCGCTCGCGCTATACATATAGACCCATCCAACACTCTCCGCCCTTGTTCTCTCTCCATGTGACACGCACCCCCCTAAGTACCATAATCCCTCAATCCATCATAGGCGCAAGCACTCCCCCCCTCCTAAGTATGATTATCTCTTACTAGCCAACAGGAACACACGTATTGTCTCCTTCCATCCATACGTCTCTCTCGATATCTCTCGGGGCATCTTCTATCGCGTACACACCTTGTCACTCGATCTCCCACCCATGTAGTCCCATCACGATCTCCAGGGGATCTCTCTATGACAAACATACACTCTCTCCTCCCCATGTCTGCATTTTCTCCGTACGTCTCTCTCGACCTCTCTCCCTTGTTTTTCAGACCCCTCTTGGCCACGTGCTAGCTTAGGGGTCTTGCTCTCTCGGTTCCAAACAACCACACACTATCTCCTCACCTTACCTCCGTTGTCGAAGATGCATGTGTGATATGTTTGCATAAGACACACACGCTTTTTCTCTATGTCACACCCTAGCTAGTTCAAGCATTAGAGTGTGCATCATGTTTAAATTTTTCTTAAATTTGAAATGGGGAAAGCAGAAACCTCCAACACCCCCTGGAAACAAATAGGGTTTACTAAAATTATTTTCAATGAACCTGAAATGCCCTTCTAAAAAGTTCACCCTCTTTGTCTTGGGTTAGAACCCCTGGCAAAATTGCTGCACATTTTTCTAGGTCAATAGAAGGTCATTGAATTAAATCATAAGTATTTGAATTTGGGCATTTAAATGCTATAAAATAATTTAAATGCTCAAATAATTCTGGAAATAAATGTTTGCTGTTGGAAATATTCTAAACAGAGCCCACAATTATTTTCAGGATTTTTGGAAACGTTTTAGTATTTTTAATAAAGCCCAACCTTTGCAGTTAAATAGAAAAACAGAAACAATTAGAAAAAAAAGAGAGAGGGAAGCCACCTGGGCCTTACCTGTGCTGGCCCAGCCCACCCGGCTCGGCCCAGACGACTGGCTTGCCAGTCGTTGTCCTCCTCCCACCAGATGGACGCGGAGCGCGTGGCCGGCGCCCGCGGCCACACGCCGGCCACCTCATGCTTCTGCCGACGCCCTGGAGACGTCCAGGAATGCCACGCGACCCCCACGTCCCCCTCTCATCCTCTCTCACTCTCCCCCTCATCTCTCTCACTCTTCCCCGCGATGGCCGAGCGCGTTCCTCGCCGCCGTTTGCCGTAGACGCCACCAGAGCCACCCCCTCGCCCCTCCGACGAGCCCAATAGCTCTGCCTCGTCGCCCTGGACCTCTCCGCTGACTCACGCGACTCCAAACCCCGCCGAACACCGTCTTCGCCCTCGTCTTCAACCTCTGGCACCCAAGCCAACTCCGGTCGATTCACCGCCGCCAGGACCTCCCCGAGCTTGCTGACCCCCTCTCCGACCCTGTTGTGAGCTCCTCTTCCTTTCCCCTAGCTCCCGTGATTGTTTGGCCCCTATAACCGCCACTTCCACCGCACCCGAGAGCTTCCCATCGCCGGCCATGGCGCCGTCATGGCCACAGCCACAGTGGCTCGAAGCCAAGCTCGCCGTTGTGCTCAGCGCAACACCAGGAACCCGTAGCCACCACCAGCTCCTTCTCCCGTGCACCGTAGCCTCGAAACCAACCCCGCCCGAACTCCGGCCGCCGCCACGAGCTCAATTCCGGCGAGCTCGCTCCACCCCAGCTCCTCCCATTTGCCCCACTAGATGCGCGCGAGCCCCAGCTACGCGTAGCACGTCTCCGCCGTTGATTTGGTCACCGGAGGACCAAATCCGAAGCCCTCCGCCATCTCGGCCTCGCCAGCGACTCAACGCCAGCGGGATTAGCCCCGCTGACCAGGGGTTTGACCCCAGTTTGACTTCCCTGAGTCAATGACAAGTGGGCCCCCTCTGTTAACTAAATCAGATTAGTTTTAACTAAAAATAATTAGCTTAATTAACTACTGACATGCGGGACCCACCAGTCAGGTTTGACCTGGACGTCCCCGTTGACCACTGACGTCACCCTGACGTAATGCTGATGCAGTAATTAAATTACTGGAATTATTCTTACACAGGAAATTCCAGAAAATAGTCAAAACTTCTAAAAATCATAGAAAATCAACCATAGCTCCAAATGCAAAGATTTATATATGAAAAATGATTAGAAAAATTCAATCTATGCATCTGTAATGGTTTCATGCATGACAAAACAAGTTTACCTTGCTGTTTAAGCAGAATAAGGTAATGCACTATTAAGGCCATGTTTAATGAGCTAATATTTGAATCTTTGATTCAAATGAGTTCAATGTTTTCTGTTATAGCTTGCATTAGGCCAAGACACATTCATATTGCCATGTCATAGCATGCATCATATTGTTGCATATCGTCATGTGTTGATTGTGTTCCGATGTGTTCTTCGTGGTAGGTTCTGCCTCCGAGGATATTCACGAGTATCCAACTGAAGGGTAGTATCCCACTACCACTCCATCAGGCAAGCAGCCCATTGATCATTCCGATACAAACCCATGTTCTCGCTTCTGCTCTTATTTACTGCATTAAGACAACGCGATTCAAACTGCTGTGTGCTACGGTAGTTGAACCCTTATCCTCTGCATGACCTGTCATTGCCACAGTAACTAGATGAAACCCACTAGCATGTGTAGGAGTTGATTGAGCCATGTATGTGATTCCTACCTTGCTATGCCTGCTATGCTTAGAGTTGTGTCAGGTCTGGTTCATCTGGCTGATGGGCTAGAGTGGAATGCTTATGCCGGTAATGTGAGGGATGTGTTGAACATGTTTTGGTAAAGGTATCGATGAGAGGCCATGTGGGAGTACATGGTGGGTTGTTTCATTGAGGCCGTCCATAAGAACTGAGATCTGTATGTGTGATTTAAGATGTAGTTACTACCGTACATTGGGCCCGAAACCCATGGACCCTCTCGGCTTCTTAATCACCCTAGTACTCTGTCCAGGAGTTGCAAATAGTTTCTGGTGTTTGTAGGTTATGTGTTGGCGGCCGTGCGTAGCGCTGACCCTAGGGGTGGGCTATGTTGCGGTAGATACACCATGGCACAGTGTACCGAGTCACCCATTTGGTGTCTCGGGAACCCTGTTCACATCGTTCGGGGCCGTAAGTGGAAACCTCGGCCGGACTCCCTGTGGATGGAACCTGGATAGGCGATAAACCTGGACTAGAGACTTAAGTGTTTAGGTAGGCCGTGGCCGACACCCTCGCTGGGCTTCCACTTGAAGGTTGCCGAGTACATGTCGTGTAAACGGCGGTAAGTGGTGAAAGCGTGTATGAAGAAGTACACCCCTGCAGGGTATAAAACAATTCGAATAGCCGCGTCCGTGGTAAAGGACTACTGGGTTGCCTATACAGTTCATAGACAACTTAATGGATACTACTAAAAGACTCAAGATAAGTGTGAGTACCGAGGATGGCCCTCTCGTAGGATGACGACGGAGGATCCCCGGTGGAGTATTGTGTTGGTGAGTAGTGGACTCGTGTGCGAAAACTATTTTACCGGTGGAGTTCCGTAGGATAGCTTAGTCAAGAGTCAAAGCTGGCTTGCTGCATTAACCCCACCACCTTCTTGAGAATAAGCATGTATAGTAGGTTCTGATGTAAGACTTGCTGAGTACCTTTGTACTCATGTTTGTTTAATTACTGTTTTCAGATGACATCGCCCCCTCCGATGGGTTCTACGTAGACATTGATGTCGACGAGTGACTAGCCACCCAGGTGGTGATCCTGGCCATGGAGGGCCCTATGTAGATAGACAGGCTTCGAGAAGCCTTCTTTCTTTCTAGAGTCTGTACTCAGACTAGTTGCTTCTGCATGTGCTTGTATGATTGTATGACTTGAGTGTCGGGTCATGTGACCCCTATCTGTATGAACTTGTTATGTATGGCTCTCTGGAGCCTTTAAATAAAGTAGTTGAGTTGTAGAATTTTGTTGTGATGCCATGTTGTGTGTACTCATATCGGGCATATTGTGTGTATGATTGAAATGCTTGGTATGAGTGGGATCCGACAATCTAGTTGTTTATCCTTGGCAGCCTTTCTTATGGGGAAATGTAGTCTAGTGTTCCTCGAGCCATAGTAGTCCGCTACAGCCCGGTTCACCGGAGTCCTGCTAGCCCAGCACTACTGTTCAGGACACTTGATTGGCCGGCATGTGTTTCACTTCGTTCCTATGTCTGTCCCTTCGGGGAAATGTCACGCGGTGATATCCGGAGTCCTGCCTAGCCTGCTACAGCCCGGGTTCCCCGGAGTCCTGTTAGCCCAGTGCTACAGCCCGGAATCACTCGCTGATGACCGACATGCTTGATGTGATTCATGTATGCCTGTCTCCATAGGTCTGTGCCGCTTTGGGTCCATGACTAGCCATGTCGGCCCGGGTTCTCTGTCATATGGATGCTAGCGACACTATCATATACGTGAGCCAATAGGCGCAAACGGTCCCAGGCCATGGTAAGGCAACACCCGTGGGATACCGTGCGTGAGGCCGCAAAGTGATATGAGGTGTTACCGGCTAGATCGATGTGGCTTGGAATCGGGGTCCTGACAGCGTTGGCATCAGAGCCGGACTGCCTATAGGTTCGTTGAGCCAAACTGGTCGATGTTGAGTCTAGAAATGCTTTAGTTATATGTAGGGGAATTGATTGTGGGAGGGAACGTAAGGCTCCTTTACTCCTTTACCCTATGCCTCTGATCCGAGTCATTCTTTTCTCATTCAACGTGAGTTAAGGACTAGACTCTCTTCTTCTATCAGGTTCATGTGTTACTAATCCGTAGTAGCTTATAGGATTGTTGTTACAAGTCCCAGTTCAGTTTCTACTATTCTTAGTATGTTGCTAATTGAATCAGAACCTGGATATGATGTTGTTGAGTGGTATTGCGAACTATTGTGGATGTCTCAAATCTTTTTCTGAGCATTTACAGCTGTTATGCTGTCCAATTTTCCCTAGAAATTCTGATGTCTTTGCATTGTGATTGTGCTTTCAGATGGCCAACCGTGTTCAAAACCAATTGGTTCGCCTAACCCGGTGCCTCGACGTGCCCGGTCATACTGCTATGTTAGTCCAGGTAATGATCCAGACGGGTTACCGTTGGTATCCCGAATACACCGTCGAAGAGCAATTCCGAGACTTTAATCAAAGCCAATATTTCTGCACTGTCAGGATATTTCCTTCTTATCGTGGATCTACCGAGCCCCTTCACTGTTCCTATGGACTGGGGGTTACTGTTGAGATGGCTGTGCAGGATGCTGCCTATTCCATGATGACCATCATGCGAGTCCGGACTGGCCTGCTTCGGAACACCGACTTCCGTTACATGCCAGCTTCACTTCCGGGAGCGCAAGGGTATCTTCAGGCTGTCTATGCTGACTCCACTCAGGAGGACTCATTAACTCGTACCACTGCCGAGATGCTCGAAGATAAGGACCGAGAGAATCGGGCCTTGAGGCTGGAGCTTTTCAATACCCGTGCTGATCATTGGGCCACATTGACTCGGTTTGCACCTGCGGTGCAAGATGGATGTATGGATACAAGGGATCTGTATCCTGTGAGATCAGCTCTGCCAGACATGGTGGATTGGCGTGATGTGGGAGGCATCACCCCACCCCGTGGTCCCCGCAGGCCACTGTTTGTTGGTCCAAGACCTCATCCTAGCCCCTATGGTCCACAGGCTCCTCAGGACCGTCTGCTCCCAGATGGACACGTTGAACTTCCAGGCTATGGAGGTGACTTCTATGAGGACTACTACGGAGCTGTCTGAGTTAGTAGTAGTATCACTAGTATTGTAATAGTTGTATCTCCACTGTCCTGCGTGACCTGTGGAATATGACTTTGTGTGTAGTCAATTCCGAAGGTGTAGACAAATAATGTATAGGAGCTTGGAATGCCTCCGATGAGATGTAACGTCTTTCATCATAGTTGTACTGTAGCCTGGGCTTGTACTAAACTATGTATGATGTGTATGACCGTTGGTATATATATGGCAGTTTTATATTACCATGACATACGGATGAACATCTTTGCATTCTGCGTTATCCATTACATACTGCAGTTCCTTGCTAAGTTTGAGCCATCCTTATCTAAACCATTGTATTGTTTTCTCCTAGGATGGTCAACACCCGTAGCAACCCTGCTGCCTCGGAGCAGGGGGAAGCCAGTGCAGCTAGGGGTGAAAATCTGCCTCACCCGCCTTCTCTGGCCGAAGTGATGCTGGAGGCGGAAAGAAACAAGCGTGAGACTAACCGCCTGCTAGAGCGGATTGAGCAGAACACTGCACACCACCCACGAAATGACTTGGTGTCAATCAATGACTTTATCAAGCTGTACCCACCAAAGTTTAACCATTCCGTCGAGCCCCTCGACGCGGATGACTGGCTTCGCAACATCACCCACAAGCTACGTTCTGCCAATGTAGCCGAAGCCGACAAGGTTACTTACGCTGCCTACCATCTCGAAGGCCCTGCTAGCCTTTGGTGGGAAAACTTCGAAGCTATGCGCCCGGTCGGCCAAATCACTACTTGGGCTGAATTCAGTTAGGCTTTCCGTGAGCATCACATTCCGGAAGGTCTCATGGATCGCAAGAGGGAGGAGTTCTGCAATTTCACCCAAGGAAGACTGACTGTGGATGCTTATAGTCGTGAATTTGGGAATCTGGCACGCTATGCCCCTAAAGAGGTATCTACTGACGCTAAGAAGCAGGCAAGGTTCCGCAAGGGACTTAGCCCTGAGCTTCGCGCGATCTTCGTCTGCATGAGTGCACCTCCTTCCAGAAGTTGGTCAATAAAGCCATCAGTGCTGAGACAGACCAGACTGATTATGACGCTTCACGCAAGCACTCCCGTGATTTTGGCTCTTCACCCGGCTCTGGAGCTCAGAAGCGCCGGGTGTGGATCCCAAGCACGGCACTGCCACCCAGGTTCATCCCGAGGCCATCCTTTGAGGCGCCTCGTCCCAACCAGCAATTTGCACCGCCCAAGCCCTATGGTGGCCCCGCTGCTAACGCTGCTCCACGCCCCAATATGGTGACATGCTTTAAGTGTGGAGAGCCGGGTCACTATAGCCGAGAGTGTCCCCAGAACAACAACCCCATTGAAACTGGAAAGTCCGTTGGCCGTGGTAAGCCCGCGGAAAAGACATTCTACGCCAAGCCGGTCACCACTGCCCGTGGCCATGTCAACTATGTTTCAGCCGAGGAGGCTCATGAGGATCCTAACGTCGTCCTTGGTATGCTCCTTGTTAACTGCCATCCGACATCTGTTCTTTTCGATACTGGAGCATCTCATTCATTCATATCCGAGAACTATGCTCGATTGCACAACACGACATTCTATGACATGCCCACTTCCATGGTAATTCAAACTCCGGGTTCCAAATGGCAGACTTCTAGAGTAAGCCATGGGAACGAAATTCTTGTCGATAGACTTGTCTTCCTTGCATCCTTAATAGCTCTTAAGTCCATGGACATAAACATCATCTTGGGTATGGACTGGATGTCAGCTCATTATGCCAAGATTGATTGTGCCACTAGAACCGTTCAACTTACTCACTCATCGGGCAAGACAGTCAATGTCTTAACTCGAGTGGCCAAGCGCCAGCTTTACTCCTTAAATGCCAACCCCCTTCCAGACCTTGAGGATGTTCCGGTAGTCCGAGACTTTCCGGATGTCTTTCCAGAAGAACTGCCAGGTGTTCCACCTGACAGGGATGTTGAGTTTGTGATAGACCTTGTTCCAGGAACCGTTCCAATTTCTAGAAGACCCTACAAGATGGCACCCTTAGAACTAGCCGAGCTTAAGAACCAACTCGACGAGTCCTTGAAAAAGGGTTTCATCCGTCCTAGTTCCTCTCCTTGGGCTTGCCCCGTCCTCTTCGTTAAGAAGAAGGATGGAACAGATCGAATGGTTGTGGATTACCGACCTGTCAACTTGGTCACCATCAAGAACAAATACCCGCTTCCCAGGATCAACGATCTGTATGATCAGCTTGCTGGATCCTCAGTCTTTTCCAAGATGGATTTGAGGTTGGGCTACCATCAAATCAAAATCAGAAACGGGGACATTCCCAAAACGGCCTTTGTTACTCATTATGGCCAATACGAGTACACCGTGATGTCCTTCGGTTTAACCAATGCCCCAGCCACCTTCTCTCGGTTAATGAACTCGGTTTTCATGGAGTACTTGGATAAATTCGTCGTAGTATACCTCGATGACATACTCATCTACTCCAAGAATGAAGAGGAACATGCCGAACATCTAAGGCTGGTATTGATGAAACTTCGAGAGCATCGCCTTTATGCCAAATTCTCCAAGTGTGAATTTTGTTTGCCAGAAGTGACCTATCTAGGCCATGTAATCTCTGGTAAGGGTATTGCTATCAATCCCGAACGAGTTCAAGCCGTCCTTGATTGGACTCCACCTGAGACGGTCAAGGAAGTTCGGAGCTTCCTTGGCTTAGTGAGCTATTGCCGCCGCTTCGTCGAGAATTTCTCCAAGGTTGCTAAACCTCTAACTGAACTCCTCAAGAAAGATAAAAAGTTCGAGTGGACTCCACAGTGCGAGTTTAGCTTTCAGGAACTGAAAAGACGCCTGACATCTGCTCCCGTACTGGTACCACCAGATTTCTCCAAGGACTTTATTATCTATTGCGGCGCCTCGCGACAAGGACTAGGTTGCATACTCATGCAAGATCGTCAGGTAATTGCCTATGCTTCATGGCAATTACACCCACATGAGGAAAATTATCCCACACATGATCTAGAGCTTGCAGCTGTAGTCCATGCACTTAAACCTGGCGACATTACCTTCTCGGTAATCGTTGCGAGATCTTCACCGATCACCAAAGTTTGAAATATATCTTCACCCAACCAGATTTGAATCTCAGGCAAAGACGTTGGGTTGAGTTGATCTCGGATTACGACTTAGGAATAACTTACACCCCAGGCAAAGCCAATGTCATGGCTGATGTGCTAAGCCGTAAGTCCTATTGTAACAACCTGATGTTACAACAAAGTCAACCACTTCTCCATGAGGAATTTCGTAAGCTTAATATTCACATTGTTCCTCGAGGATTCCTATCCACCCTGGTGATGAAACCTACCCTTACGGATCAGATCATCAAGGCACAGAAGGTAGATCCGGGAATCTCCCATATTAAGAGAAACATTAAGAAAGGGGTTGCGAATTGTTTCTCCATCGATGATCAAGGTGTCGTATACTTTGGGAATCGCCTAGTGGTTCCAAAGGCACGAAACCTGAGGCGGCTGATCCTTAAGGAAGCTCATGAATCCCCTCTCACCATTCATCCCGGTAGTACTAAAATGTATCAAGACCTACGCCAGAGGTTTTGGTGGACTAGGATGAAGAGAGAAATCGCTCAATACATTGCTAATTGCGACGTTTGTCGTCGTGTTAAAGCAGAGCACCAACGGCCTGCTGGCACCCTTCAACCTTTGGCTATGCCTGAATGGAAATGGGATAAAATCAGTATGGATTTCATCACTGGGTTTCCCAGGACCAAGAGAGGGAATAATGCCATCTTCATCGTGATTGACCGACTTTCCAAAGTAGCCCATTTCCTACCTGTTCATGAGAGTATCACCGCTAGCCAGCTAGCCGATTTATACATCTCCCGAATAGTGTCTCTTCATGGTGTCCCATTGGAAATTAACTCAGACTGTGGGAGTCTCTTCACCTCTCGATTTTGGGAAAGTTTCCAAAATGCTATGGGAACTCGTCTCTCTTTTAGTACACCTTTCCATCCTCAATCAAGTGGTCAAGTAGAGCGAGTCAATCAAATTCTGGAAGATATGCTTCGAGCCTCTGTCATCTCGTTCGGAATGGGTTGGGAGAATTGCCTCCCATTCGCGGAGTTTGCTTATAACAATAGTTATCAAGCCAGCTTGGGCAAGGCTCCTTTCGAAGTTCTCTATGGACGAAAATGTCGAACGCCTCTTAACTGGTTAGAAACTGGGGAAAGACAACTCTTTGGCCCGGATATGATTCAGGAAGCAGAAGAGCAGGTTCGCATTATTCGTGAGAAATTGAAAACAGCCCAATCTCGTCAAAAGAGTCAATATGATCGTAAACATAAGCCAATGACTTATGAAGTCGACGAGAAGGCTTACCTTCGGTTTACTCCGTTAAAGGGAACCCATCGTTTTGGTATCAAAGGCAAATTAGCACCTCGTTACATTGGACCCTTTCGCATTCTTGCCAAACGAGGAGAAGTTGCCTACCAATTGGAACTACCTCCGCATTTTTCCAGAGTTCACGATGTCTTCCACGTTTCACAACTCAGGCGTTGCTTCGCGGATCCTATCCGTGGAGTGGACCACGAAACGCTTGATCTACAAGATAACCTCTCCTATCGAGAATATCCCGTCCGTATCCTTGATCAAGCCGAGCGTACCACTCGATGTCATAATATCAAGTTTCTTAAGGTTCAATGGTCACACCATTCCGAGAAAGAAGCCACTTGGGAAAGGGAGGATCGTCTTCGACTCGAGTACCCCACCTTCTTTCCAGAGGATCCTAAATCTCGGGACGAGATTCTTTTGAGTGGGGGTGAGTTGTCACACCCTAGCTAGTTCAAGCATTAGAGTGTGCATCATGTTTAAATTTTTCTTAAATTTGAAATGGGGAAAGCAGAAACCCCCAACACTCCCCCTGGAAACAACTAGGGTTTACTAAAATTATTTTCAATGAACCTGAAATGCCCTTCTAAAAAGTTCACCCTCTTTGTCTTGGGTTAGAACCCCTGGCAAAATTGGTGCACATTTTTCTAGGTCAACAGAAGGTCATTGAATTAAATCATAAGTATTTGAATTTGGGCATTCAAATGCTATAAAATAATTTAAATGCTCAAATAATTCTGGAAATAAATGTTTGCTGTTGGAAATATTCTAAATAGAGCCCACAATTATTTTCAGGATTTTTGGAAACGTTTTAGTATTTTTAATAAAGCCCAACCTTTGCAGTTAAATAGAAAAACAGAAACAATTAGAAAAAAAGAGAGAGGGAAGCCACCTGGGCCTTACCTGTGCTGGCCCAGCCCACCCGGCTCGGCCCAGACGACTGGCTTGCCAGTCGTCGTGCTC
This sequence comes from Triticum dicoccoides, assembly GCF_002162155.2. Taxonomy (NCBI): domain Eukaryota; kingdom Viridiplantae; phylum Streptophyta; class Magnoliopsida; order Poales; family Poaceae; genus Triticum; species Triticum dicoccoides. Next base: position 507,934,361 of record NC_041384.1, on the reverse strand, counting down.
CTCCCGCCAGAAGGACGCAGAGCGCGTGGCCGGCGCCCGCGGCCACAAGCCGGCCACCTCCTGCTTCTGCCGACGCCCTGCAGACGTCCAGGAATGCAACGCGACCCCCACGTCCCCCTCTCATTCTCTCTCACTCTCCCCCTCGTCTCTCTCACTCTTCCCTGCGATAGCCTAGCGCGTTCCTCGCCGCCGTTCGCCGTAGACGCCACCAGAGCCACCCCCTCGCCCCTCCGACGAGCCCAGTAGCTCCGCCTCGTCGCCCTGGACCTCTCCGCTGACTCACGCGACTCCAAACGCCGCCGAATGCCATATTCTCCCTCGTCTTCAACCTCTGGCACCCGAGCCAACTCCGGTCGATTCGCCACCGCCAGGATCTCCCCGAGCTCGCTGACCCCCTCTCCGACCCCGCTGTGAGCTCCTCTTCCTTTTCCCTAGCTCCCGTGCTCGTTTGGCCCCTGTAGCCGCCACTTCCATCGCACCCGAGAGCTCCCCGCCGCCGGCCATGGCGCCGTCGTGGCCAGAGCCACAGTGGCTCGAAGCCAAGCTCGCCGTTGTGCTCAAGACAGCACCAGGAACCCGTAGCCACCACCAGCTCCTTCTCCCGTGCACCGTAGCCTCGAAACCAACCCCGCCCGAACTCCAGCCGCCGCCACGAGCTGAATTCCGGCGAGCTCGCTCCACCCCAGCTCCTCCCATTTGCCCACTAGATGAGCGCGAGCCCCAGCTATGCGTAGCATGTCTCCGCCGTTGATTTGGTCACCGAAGGACCAAATCCGAAGCCCTCCGCCATCTCGGCCTCGCCGGCGACTCAACGCCGGTGGGATTAGCCCCGCTGACCAGGGGTTTGACCCTAGTTTGACTTCCCTGAGTCAATGACAAGTGGGCCCCCTCTGTTAACTAAATCAGATTAGTTTTAACTAAAAATAATTAGCTTAATTAACTACTGACACGCGGGACCCACTAGTCAGGTTTGACCTGGACGTCCCCGTTGACCACTGACGTCACCCTGACGTAATGCTGACGTAGTAATTAAATTACTGGAATTATTCTCCCCCCTCGTTCTCTCTCCATCTCACACACGCACACACACAATCTCATGCCCAGCTAGCCAAGTATGATGGTCTCTCACTCAATTGTAGGCACACGCAGTCCCCCCTATATGTATATGACTAGCTAATCTTAGTCTCCATCACAAACATGTGCATGGTCTATCTCGGTTTCTCTCGGGGCATCTTTCTATCGCGCATGCACTCCCTCGATCTCCCACCCATATAGTCCCCTCACGATCTCGACGGGATCTCTCTATCAAAAACACACCCTCTCTCCCTCCTGATGCGTCCATGCCATCCATGTGTCCCTCTCGACCTTTGTTCCTTGTTGGCCACACCTCTATTGGACATGTGCTACAGGGGTGTCTCTCTCCGTTGCAAACATTCACACACTAGCTATCTTCATGTATCTCCTCGCCTCGCTTTTCCTTCTCGGAGATGCATGCATGATATGTTCGCATAAGAAACAAAAACACACACACACACACACACTCTCTCTCTCTCTAATTTATCGTTTGTTGTCAATTTCTCTTTCACACACATACTCTTTTTGTACACTTACTCATTCTCCTTCACACGCACTTGATCTATCTCGACTGAGGCACTCTCCTCAGTCCATAGCATATAGATTTATTGAAAAGTCAAACATCACAAAGTTTGACCATGTACGTGGAGAAAAAGAATTACATCTAGTACGGCAAACATATGCCATTAGATTCACCATGGGATGTAGTTTTGTATGATGTATATTTCGTATTGTAGATATAAATAACATTTGCGTAAACCTGATCAAAGTTTCCAAAGTTTGACTTCTAAAAAATTTACATGCACTGATTATTGAGCGGATGGAATATCTCTTTCCCCCTCTCAGCTATCTGACGCACCACTTAGCCTTATCGGGGCTCCTCAATCTCTCTCAAACTTTATTGGTCAGTTTGGTTCGTGACCTTACCTTCATGCCTTGATGGCCGGTACTGCCTGGTGTGGACATGAGATGTAAAATATTTCTGCCTGGCCAGGCTTGTGTGGTGCTGAAGCGTTTGGTTCATGCTTGGGCCAGGAAAAGCATCAACGTCCCATCAATCAATCCATGCATACATTATTTAATGCTAGTATCCATCCATGTTGCTGTTAGCCTCGTGGCCACATGACTAGGCATGACCAGGCGTTCGAAATCGGTCGCCTGGGCCAGGCTACTTGCAGTGTCTGGAGTTCAGCCAGGCTAATTAAAGTGCAAGGGAACCCAGGCCAGGCGGGCTTTCTTTTTCATAGGGTAGCAACCAAACAAGCGTGCATGAAATCCAGCCACAACCCCAGGCCAGGCAAAAGATGCTCAGGACGCAAGCCAAACTGGCCTTATATCTCCCTGGTTCACACATACACATGTCTCGCTCGCGCTATACATATAGACCCATCCAACACTCTCCGCCCTTGTTCTCTCTCCATGTGACATGCACCCCCCTAAGTACCATAATCCCTCAATCCATCATAGGCGCAAGCACTCCCCCTCTCCTAAGTATGATTATCTCTTACTAGCCAACAGGAACACACGTATTGTCTCCTTCCATCCATACGTCTCTCTCGATATCTCTCGGGGCATCTTCTATCGCGTACACACCTTGTCACTCGATCTCCCACCCATGTAGTCCCATCACGATCTCCAGGGGATCTCTCTATGACAAACATACACTCTCTCCTCCCCATGTCTGCATTTTCTCCGTACGTCTCTCTCGACCTCTCTCCCTTGTTTGTCAGACCCCTCTTGGCCACGTGCTAGCTTAGGGGTCTTGCTCTCTCGGTTCCAAACAACCACACACTATCTCCTCACCTTGCCTCCATTGTCGAAGATGCATGTGTGATACGTTTGCATAAGACACATACGCTTTTTCTCTATGTCACACCCTAGCTAGTTCAAGTATTAGAGTGTGCATCATGTTTAAATTTTTCTTAAATTTGAAATGGGGAAAGCAGAAACCCCCAACACCCCCTGGAAACAAATAGGGTTTACTAAAATTATTTTCAATGAACCTGAAATGCCCTTCTAAAAAGTTCACCCTCTTTGTCTTGGGTTAGAACCCCTGGAAAAATTGGTGCACATTTTTCTAGGTCAACAGAAGGTCATTGAATTAAATTATAAGTATTTGAATTTGGGCATTTAAATGCTATAAAATAATTTAAATGCTCAAATAATTCTGGAAATAAATGTTTGCTGTTGGAAATATTCTAAACAGAGCCCACAATTATTTTCAGGATTTTTGGAAATGTTTTAGTATTTTTAATAAAGCCCAACCTTTGCAGTTAAATAGAAAAACAGAAACAATTAGAAAAAAAAGAGAGAGGGAAGCCACCTGGCCTTACCTGTGCTGGCCCAGCCCACCCGGCTCGGCCCATACGACTGGCTTGCTAGTCGTTGTCCTCCTCCCGCCAGAAGGACGCGGAGCGCGTGGCCGGCGCCCGCGGCCACACGCCGGCCACCTCCTGCTTCTGCCGACGCCCTGCAGACGTCCAGGAATGCCACGCGACCCCCACGTCCCCCTCTCATCCTCTCTCACTCTCCCCCTCATCTCTATCACTCTTCCCCGCGATGGCCAAGCGCGTTCCTCGCTGCCGTTCGCCGTAGACGCCACCAGAGCCACCCCCTCGCCCCTCCGACGAGCCCAATAGCTCCACCTCGTCGCCCTGGACCTCTCCGCTGACTCACGCGACTCCAAACGCCGCCGAACGCCGTCTTCGCCTTCGTCTTCAACCTCTGGCACCTGAGCCAACTCCGGTCGATACGCCGCCGCCAGGACCTCCCCGAGCTCGCTGACCCCCTCTCCGACCCTGCTGTGAGCTCCTCTTCCTTTTCCCCTAGCTCCCGTGCTCGTTTGGCCCCTGTAGCCGCCACTTCCACCGCACCCGAGAGCTCCCCACCGCCGGCCATGGCGCCGTCGTGGCCAGAGCCACAGTGGCTCGAAGCCAAGCTCGCCGTTGTGCTCAGCGCAACACCAGGAACTCGTAGCCACCACCAGCTCCTTCTCCCGTGCACCATAGCCTCGAAACCAACCCCGCCCGAACTCCGGCCGCCGCCACGAGCTCAATTCCGGCGAGCTCGCTCCACCCCAGCTCCTCCCATTTGCCCCACTAGATGCGCGCGAGCGCCAGCTACGCGTAGCACGTCTCCGCCATCGATTTGGTCACCGGAGGACCAAATCCGAAGCCCTCCGCCATCTCGGCCTCGCCGGTGACTCAACGCCGGCGGGATTAGCCCCGCTGACCAGGGGTTTGACCCCAGTTTGACTTCCTTGAGTCAATGACAAGTGGGCCCCCTCTGTTAACTAAATCAGATTAGTTTTAACTAAAAATAATTAGCTTAATTAACTACTGACACACGGGACCCACCAGTCAGGTTTGACCTGGACATCCCCGTTGACCACTGACGTCACCCTGACGTAATGCTGACGCAGTAATTAAATTACTGGAATTATTCTTATACAGGAAATTCCAGAAAATAGTCAAAACTTCTAAAAATCATAGAAAATCAACCATAGCTCCAAATGCAAAGATTTATATATGAAAAATGATTAGAAAAATTCAATCTATGCATCTGTAATGGTTTCATGCATGACAAAACAAGTTTACCTTGCTGTTTAAGCAGAATAAGGTAATGCACTATTAAGGCCATGTTTAATGAGCTAATATTTGAATCTTTGATTCAAATGAGTTCAATCTTTTCTGTTATAGCTTGCATTAGGCAAAGACACATTCATATTGCCATGTCATAGCATGCATCATATTGTTGCATATCGTCATGTGTTGATTGTGTTCCGATGTGTTCTTCGTGGTAGGTTCTGCCTCCGAGGATATTCACGAGTATCCAACTGAAGGGCAGTATCCCACTACCACTCCATCAGGCAAGCAACCCATTGATCATTCCGATACAAACCCATGTTCTCGCTTCTGCTCTTATTTACTGCATTAAGACAACGCGATTCAAACTGCTGTGTGCTACGGTAGTTGAACCCTTATCCTCTGCATGACCTGTCATTGCCACAGTAACTAGATGAAACCCACTAGCATGTGTAGGAGTTGATTGAGCCATGTATGTGATTCCTACCTTGCTATGCCTGCTATGCTTAGAGTTGTGTCAGGTCTGGTTCATCTAGGTGATGAGCTAGAGTGAAATGCTTATGCCGGTAATGTGAGGGATGTGTTGAACATGTTTTGGTAAAGGTATCGATGAGAGGCCATGTAGGAGTACATGGTGGGTTGTTTCATTGAGGCCGTCCATAAGAACTGAGATCTGTATGTGTGATTTAAGATGTAGTTACTACCGTACATTGGGCCCGAAACCCATGGACCCTCTCGGCTTCTTAATCACCCTAGTACTCTGTCCAGGAGTTGCAAATAGTTTCTAGTGTTTGTAGGTTATGTGTTGGCGGCCGTGCGTAGCGCTGACCCTAGGGGTGGGCTATGTTGCGGTAGATACACCGTGGCACGGTGTACCGAGTCACCCGTTTGGTGTCTCGGGAACCCTGTTCACATCGTTCGGGGCCGTAAGTGGAAACCTCGGCCGGACTCCCTGCGGATGGAACCTGGATAGGCGATAAACCTGGACTAGAGACTTAAGTGTTTAGGTAGGCCGTGGCCGACACCCTCGCTGGGCTTCCGCTTGAAGGTTGCCGAGTACATGTCGTGTAAACGGCGGTAAGTGGTGAAAGCGTGTATGAAGAAGTACACCCCTGCAGGGTATAAAACTATTCGAATAGCCGCGTCCGCGGTAAAGGACTACTGGGTTGCCTATACAGTTCATAGACAAGTTAATGGATACTACTAAAAGACTCAAGATAAGTGTGAGTATCGAGGATGGCCCTCTCGTAGGATGACGAGGGAGGATCCCCGGTGGAGTATTGTATTGGTGAGTAGTGGACTCGTGTGTGAAAACTATTTTACCAGTGGAGTTCCGTAGGATAGCTTAGCCAAGAGTCAAAGCTGGCTTGCTGCATTAACCCCACCACCTTCTTGAGAATAAGCATGTATAGTAGGTTCTGATGTAAGACTTGCTGAGTACCTTTGTACTCATGTTTGTTTAATTACTGTTTTCAGATGACATCGCCCCCTCCGATGGGTTCTACGTAGACCTTGACGTCGAGGAGTGACTAGCCACCCAGGTGGTGATCCTGGCCATGGAGGGCCCTATGTAGATAGAGAGGCTTCAAGAAGCCTTCTTTCTTTCTAGAGTCTGTACTCAGACTAGTTGCTTCCGCATGTGCTTGTATGATTGTATGACTTGAGTGTCGGGTCATGTGACCCCTATCTGTATGAACTTGTTATGTATGGCTCTCTGGAGCCTTTAAATAAAGTACTTGAGTTGTAGAGTTTTGTTGTGATGCCATGTTGTGTGTACTCATATCGGGCATATTGTGTGTATGATTGAAATGCTTGGTATGAGTGGGATCCGACAATCTAGTTGTTTATCCTTGGCAGCCTTTCTTATGGGGAAATGTAGTCTAGTGTTCCTCGAGCCATAGTAGTCCGCTACAGCCCGGTTCACTGGAGTCCTGGTAGCCCAGCACTACTGTTCAGGACACTTGACTGGCCGACATGTGTTTCACTTTGTTCCTATGTCTGTCCCTTCGGGGAAATGTCACACGGTGATATCCGGAGTCCTGCCTAGCCTGCTATAGCCCGAGTTCCCCGGAGTCCTGTTAGCCCAGTGCTACAGCCCGGAATCACTCGCTGATGACCGACATGCTCGATGTGATTCATGTATGCCTGTCTCCATAGGTCTATGCCGCTTTGGGTTCATGACTAGCCATGTCGGCCCGGGTTCTCTGTCATATGGATGCTAGCGACACTATCATATAGGTGAGCCAATAGGCGCAAACGGTCTCGGGCCATGGTAAGGCGACACCCGTGGGATACCGTGCGTGAGGCCGCAAAGTGATATGAGGTGTTACCGGCTAGATCGATGTGGCTTGGAATCGGGGTCCTTACACTCTACTTTTATCATGTGTTGTCCATGTCTCTTTCACATACGCACACACACTTTTTTCACTCTCTCTCTCTCTCTCTCTCTCTCTCTCTCTCTTGTTAGGGGCTCTGTCACGTCCATAAGCATATGGATGTTTTGAAAAGTCAAACCTCAGAAACGTTTGACCAGGTATATGTGGAGAAAAACATTTACATCTAGAACGATCATTAGATTCATCACAACATGTACTTACTTCATACTATCATTTTTCTTTGATATTGTAGATATAAGTAATTTCTTTATAAACTTGGTTAAAGTTTCAAAAGTTTGACTTAAAAAAATGTTGGAACTACATTATCGAACGGAGGGAGTAGCTCTTTCTCTCTCTCTCTCTCTGCTATCTCTCACGGGCCTCCCCTCTTACTCGAACTCTCTATACCGACGGATTATACGCTCACTGTGTCAGCATATAGCTCCGTATATTGTTTAGTTGACCGGTCAACCAATCCACATGCTGCCTTGTCAGCTCGTGTTCTGTATCTTCGTGTGCTGGCCCATGTGGCAGTGGGTGAAAATAAGTAAGCTAGAGGCCCATCTGACACACAGTGAAGTAATCAAAGTTGAAACCACTCGGCTAGCACCCCGCACGCTAGTAAATTGAGGGCGCATTGAGGACAAACTTCTTGCGTGCGAAGGACGCACTTGCGCACAATTCAACACTGCGCGTCGGCATGCACAGAAGGATGCACTCACGCACACCCAGCACACAACACACACCAGCACACGTCTACACATCTAGGAGTAGAAGGTCGTGGAAAAATCTAGCGCGATGGCCGCTGCCGGAGCCGTCCACCCCCAATCTTGGTGTTCCGTGTAATGCACGGGCATCTACGCACGGGAAATTATGTCGAACAGGGCTAGTTGTAAGCAGGCTAGCTCTACAACCATGATGACAGTGACTGCAGACGGTGAGGCTGACTATGGTATGCCGAACACGGCGCCTATACTCAGATGTCATCTCCGGTGCAAGGTCTTGTCACTTCACTGTGAGGAGCAACACGTAATAATTTGACCAACGGGTAGTATAGTGCTAGTACTCCTACTACTACATTGGTAGTACTACTACTAGTACTAGTAGCACCATCGTCTGGATTTAGGAGTACTACCACGTCCACCGGCACCGAGGAACGTCTCCAGGTAGTATTGCTTGAGGCCGCCAGGGTGAGGGGCCTCTTGGACGACAGCTTCGTCTCTTGTTCGACGAGGTCCTTGTCGGTTTCCTCGACAAGTTCACCGTTGTCAAGAAGCTTGCGGACGACTTTGACGTAAGCCTCCAGCCGACGCGCCCAGGCTCTGCGATGCCCGCCACCCTCAACGGCCACTATGGTAACAAACTCTTCGACGCACTGGTGGCCCTGCGACTTCCCGCCGTCGCGCCGGAGAATGTCCACCTCGAGGTCGCGCTCGCCGCGCAGCGCCTGGCGCAGCAAGACACCATCGACATAATCACCCACGTCTACGCGCAAATCGTCCACAAGGACTACTACATGCAAGAGGAGGACGATAGGACGCTGGCCTTCTTGGAGCGCAGGGCAACCTTGGACGGCACTGTTCAGAAGCACGTTGAGCTCGCCGCCAACGCCGCTACTCCTCACACGTCAGTTGGTGACCCGACGCACTAGGGCATGAGGATGTTGTTGAACGTTGATGGATCCGTATGTATTTTTATCTTTCCGTCAAATCCATGTAGTAGTATATGATACTATAGTAATTATCTTACCTTTCACATCAACTTCATAATTTTCGTGCGTACTCCATGCATGAACGGCGCCAGAACCAAACTTCTCATTACTCTAGGCAAAATCGTTATTTTCTATCTATCGGTCACGCCATGGAGCAGAACCAAATTTTACAAGTTACGAGTTCAAAAGGAAAAGCCTGCGGTGTTCGCGTCGCACCCCCACACGGTTGGTCTGGCACGCCGCTCAAGCGGGAATGCGTGCGGTGTTGCATTTTCACTTACAAGTGGGACCACAGTTGAGCAAACCAACTATCGGCAAACCCCCACCCCGTCCACCGCGCGATGGCTGAGAAAACAGGAGGGGGAAGAGATGGTTGTAGCATGGACTCCAAGAAAATTGGTGTCGGATGGGACTCGTGTGGGTGGCGTGTGCCGTACTGCTAGACGTGAATGCTAGTTATGGCCCATGCCACCCCACTATATCGAGCCTATATCGAGGTACGCAGAACAAATTTCCTGCAGTCCGTGCTCAGCCCTCCTCTATCTCTCTTCTCAGCCAGCCAGCGGACGCGCGGAGCCCATCGTCTGTTTGCTCACATGCGGCCCCACATGTCAGTGAAAACGCAAGAGGACCCACTGCACCTGCACATCTTTCACCTCGACGTGCTGGTGATGAAAAACAAATCCAATAAAGATCTTCGGTGGCTGCTTTTGGAGTTACTCAAGAGTAGTAAGATTCTATTTATAGTTTAACCCAAGATGCACATCTCGTGGCTTCAACTACCACTCTATTTTCTTTCGTGGCACGACCTGGATGCTGGATGTCCCACGTGTCGGCAAAAGGAGGAAGAACCCGACCAAATCTTCGGTTCTGCTCTCGGATTAGACTAGTTGTGCTAACTTAAAATTTTTATTGTGTACTCCCTCCGTTCCAAAATACTTGACTTCCATTTGTCCAAAAATGGATGTACCTATATACTAAGACATGTCTAGATACATATATATTTTGACAAATAGAAGGCATGTATTGTGCAACAAAGGGAGTAGAATGGATGCAAGTTTTTGTATTGGGAAGAAGAGTACATCCATATATTGATAGAGCGCAATTTAGTAGATGTTCTATCACTTTTAGCTAGCACAGACGCAAGATCGAGCCTCCGCAGATCAACAATGAATGCATCGAGAAGGCACTAATCCAACTTACAGGAGTAGTAAAATGTATTCTTGTGGTTCTTGTTTTCTTTGGTCTTGCTTTTCTAGTCAAAATTATTGTTGGAGTCCGTGCAAAACGAAGGTGCGTTTGGGGTCGTGCGTTGGAGTTGGCCTTACAAGTGGGACCGCAGTTAAGGAAACCGACTATCGGCAAACCCCCACCTTGCCCGCTGCACGATGGCTGAAGTTAGAGAAATGTCGAGGTTGAAGAGATTGCTCTAGCACGGTCTCCAAGAAATAATATGGTGTCAGATGGATGTCATGGTGGTGGCGTGTGCCGTACTCCTGGACGTGAATGCTTGTTCTATCCCATGCCACCCTACTATTCCCTACTACTTACTCCTACTATATAGTACGAGTATCGAGGATTCGAGGTGCTGGTTATGTACAACGAACACATTAACATATGGCTACAGTAAAAACACCCGCCCGACGCGTGAAGCATGTGAAGCTAGTACAAATAGTGTACTACTATTGTTGATTGGCCTCATCCGATAACCTGTTGCAATGAACGTGCAATTATGTATTCGGAAAATATTTTTTGCCTCGTCGCACCACTCACTCAGAGAAGCAACTCAAAAGCCATTCATAAATTTAGTAAGTTTATCACACGCATATCATTTTATTACATACAACAGGTCATCAACCCACATCGACAATGAGGATACATTATAAATACTAAAGTTTTCACCACACAACAAATAACAAGAAATGAAATGAACTTCAACTCAACCATTCCTCGGCGTTGAAAACGCTTGCTTTGAACCACAAGTGATTCTCTGGGACGGGCCATCGATTGTCGATCTGGAAACCAACGCAGGACTGATCATCCAGGCTGAAGCGGCCTACTATATCCCTACCAGGGTAGGGAACCACACAAATGTCCGAGGTATAGACACAGTTGCTTCTCATAAATGTGTCAACAGCAGTTGGATCACCTTTCACCATCATCGGATAGTTTTGTCCAAGGAAGAGCGAGTTTTCTCCAAGACTATCAATTCTGTACCAGGGAGAAGGAGTTGGCGCTAGCACACTAGTATCCATCCCGAATACCATGCAACGGGTGTTGGAATAGGTCCAGAGAGTGCGACCATGGGAGACACCTGCTTCCTTACCAGTAACATCATCAGTGGGCTGTATACACACAAGAAGAGGTGATCCATCAGAGTTAGTTGCCAGGCGCCACAGAGTATATGGGCGCTGCTCGTCCTCATGCTCGTGATCATCACCATCGTCATCTCCCCCTTGGTTATAAAAAATTTCAAGTATAGGTGGTGGGATGTTCACGGGACCTTGGAAACACAAGAAGAAGGTTAATTAGTAAAGGGAAACTTGCTAACCCGCATGCATGTGGATGAAACAATTATAGTTACGGTGGAAGACAAACGTACCGAAACTATGAGGATGCCATGCAAAAATAGTGCCACGAGTGGTGGCAGCAAACACAAGGCGCTCATATTGAATTGCATCACAGTACTCATCCGTGTACAGAAGCTGATTTTTGAGCAATATCCATCGAGTGAAACCATCAAGGAAGGCAACAAGCTTGTCAAAGATAGCAACAACATCATAGTCGCTGTAATTCCAAGAGCGGTTGGGAACTCGACAAATTGCTATCTTCCGTAGAAGACAGTCACCATGATCGTATTTGAACGTGCGTACATTACCGGTGTGCTCAACCTCTGGGCAGTGTGCTGAGATTTTTGGAAGTGGAACCCGGTGACGAGTGTACACATTCACAAGTTCCCACTCGCAGTTGGACCCAATGTAAACAACCCAATCTCCATTTGCGCCCGCCCAAGCGTTGCCCTCAAGCGATGGCAGCTTAACATCATACGTATCATTATCAAGCGGCATCAACTTGCACAGGGCGAGGCCTCCGTCGTGCCGGCGCCAGTCATCATCAGGGTCACGGCGAAGAAGATAGGGGAGATCAAACCGCTCCTTGACTCTTGGGTTCTTTGTAATGATGTTATTAGTTTAGTCGATAATGGGCTTGAACGAACCTGCCATGCTAGCCGAGGTGATGACATCGCACCGATCAATGAGTTCCTCCACCATGTCATCTTTCAGATCGGGGCAAGAATAACGGGGTCGTTTCTGGCCTTTTCCCTCCATGGAGAAGACGATCGAACAATGGCAGAAGAAAGGGTGAAGGGCTGAAGGAAAATGGAGGAGGGAGAGGAAGAGCGTGCGACAGCAGTTCCAAATCAAGAGGGAAAGGCGAAGAGTCGGTGGACGGTTGCGAGTTTGCCACGGTTCACGAAGAGGCGCCCCGGCCTACACGTCCGTTCGGAAATACTCCTATTACTCGCCATCGTCTCACTGATATGTTGGAATGGGACCACATGTCAATGAAACATGATGTGTAATTTCTCATGCAAAATGCGATCTGGCCGCGTTGGCCCGAGGTGCCGCATTAGTTATCGACCCTTATTTTTCTAATGGCGTGCCGATCAGTTTTGAAGCACGACTAACTGGTACTGTACGCAGAGAAAATATAAACTACTCTACCACTACTCCACCTCCAGTACTAGTAGTATAAAAAAGATATATAGGCTGGAGCTTGAGCGCTTTCTTGCTAAGGGCTGCCCACTTGCTTCTCATACTACCACCCTCTCTCCAGATCTAAAAAAGACGGCCCCTCTCTCCCTCCTCACCAGTGGTCACAGATCCACTGGGGAAGAAAAGGACGTGCAACATTGACGCACTCGTCGTCGGCGAGCGAGGTCACGCACTGACGACAAGGCCGTCCTCTTAGACCTAGCGCCCGCGCGGGATGGCCTCCGTCCCCAAGCTCACTGCCGTAGTGTGTGCGGAGGACGATGACCAAGAGCGAAGCCACTTCCCGCCGACCCTCAGGTATGCTACCTCTTTTCGAACCATAACCTTGTTCTATTGCCCCATCTGCCACGTCGTTGCATGTGGATCTTTTTCCACTCCACCATCTTCCCAATTTGCTATCCTCTGCTCTACTAGCCACGCAGACGAAAACCATAATTTGCACTATTAAAGGAAACCCTACTTCATGCAGACTAATCCATGTCTGGGTTGAATAAGGAAAGGAAGGGAGACTGTACTGTCCAAGAGAGTAGGCATCGAACCCGCATCTAGGTTGAAAAGGGGAAAATCAGTAGGTAAGGAACGAGTCTCGTGTCTCTTGGTTGAAGAAGGGTAGAAAGGCATGACAACGCAATAGAGAATGACCAGGTCGATCGGTTTGTTGTCCTCGCATAGGAAAAAGGTGGCTAAAGAGAGCAAAAATGGGACGTAATCCACATATGCTACCTGGATATTTGTTGCTCTGGGCAACCATACCTCCCTCACCACTCTGCGTCCATGGAGGTACATCATACTGGTGCGCCCACTGTCCGAATGGGCCTCCCATGCTCTTATTGCCACTTTTTTTTGCTGTTAGTATAACGCCAACAGTCAAGTCAAGCAATGCTATTGCTAAAGTGATGCCACATTTAACTAATGCCGCTCTCAGTCTAATGCCACCGATAAATTTAAGCAACGCCAGCAGTCTAAGGCATTCTAATGTTGTTGCACAACTAGTATACCAATGATGAAACTTGTTACTACCTTCAGATTTTTGCACTGTTAATGCTTATAGATTACATACCTCACTTTCATGAGATAAGTTAATTTTTTTGTAAAGTGTCACCAAAATGCCAAGGCGCTAATGTCATTTTATTTTGGTTAAACTGCACAGACAATTATGAAGACAAGAGGAAAGGTCAAGAGTGGGCGCCTCCTCCTCCGGCTGTTTTCTTGATTCGTTCGATCAAGTTTTTATGTTTGATCGATTATCAAGATTGGGATAGCAATTTTTAAGGTCCCCCCGAGTTCGAAATGATATTTACCTTGGAGGTACATGGTTTGCAATTGTTTTATACTGTCATTAGTTAATAATGCTAGTTACCTTCAGACTTTTGTATTTGGTTTAATGCTCATGCAGAGCTAGTATACCAATGCTGAAACTTGTTACCTTTACATTTTGTATTGTTAATTCTTATAGAAACCTTCCAGTGCTAGAGTTTATTGAAATCTGGTCGGTAAAACCATTGTACTGTACCCTGTAATAAACTAACTACTCTACTGTTGCACTAGCGACTGGATTAGTGTATATTAGTAGTATTCGAATGGTGTTGCATTAGCGTATGGACATAAATAAAGTGTGGCAAGCTTTCCCAGATATGTGCTCAAGAAAACTACTACCTGTTTTTCTAAATACTAGACGTTTGGGTACTTTAAATTGAACCAAGAAAATGTCTTATATTAAGGAACAAAGGGTGTAGAGTTCACTCAAATTATCCCGGTAAAGCTAGTCACACCCTTGTTAAAATTAATGTTCATTATGTTATCAGAGGAGATCTGTATGTTTGTCTCTAATGCCAGTCGACTACATACCTGGCATCATGATGTAATGTTAAGTCATTTCCTTTTGTACAGTGTCACTGAATTGTCAAGGCGGTGATGGCATTTTATTTTAGTAGAACTGCACAAAATCTGCTTAAAAGAAGAGGAAAGGTCAGGAATGGCTCAGTTTTTCAGAAAAAACTATGTATGCCTTCCTGACATCAGCCGCTATTGCTTTATTTATTCCTTCAAACAAGTGGTTAGAAACAGTCTTGCTACCTTTTCCCATTATGAAATTGGAATGCTTATATTGGTGAGTCTATGCTTCAACTAGTGCCACTTTTAGAGTAATCACACTTTCAATATCTATGCAAACAGGGATGCTCGATTTTAGTGGAACTGCACAAAAAGTCCAACTAGTTTAACATTAGGAGCATGTTTTTTTCCAAACCTTTATATCCAATTGGTGGCACTATGAGCTGTTCATTACGAAGGTACATGGTTTGCTACTATCTTGCTACTCTTTTTGTACTGTCATTAGATAGTAATACTAGTGGTTTGCATGTGAATTTATTAGCAGGGTGGACCTACATTGGAGGTGCAGGATAGGATTCAATGATTGGATGCTCAATTTCGGTTGTATTGATTTCACCTCTTCCATCACTGCGAACATGGATATCCTTGGTCTGATGAAGAATATGCGCTATATTTTTGCTCTGAACCAACAAATCAATTCAGTATGAAATTGTCCAGGGCAAAACATAACTGTATCAGATTGTCCAGTGCAGAACATGACAGATGCTAAGCAGAAGAGACATGTTTAAACTGAAAATACAAGGTGTGGTATATGTTTACTAGCTGCTTGATATTTGTGCAGACAGAGATGTCTGCCCGTTGCTATTTGGCAAACAAACAAAGTGTCCGCAATTTTGGTTGAACTGCACAAAAGAATAGTATAGTCACTGCATGCAGTGCCATTTGAAAATAGACACAGAAAGATTGGATAGTCACTTCATGGACTGCAGAAAAGTAGTACTGTACTATTTATTGGCCAACACTAGGTGTTTCATTGCTTTGGTCTGATTATACAATGGGCATCATTTTGCCTAAGTTAAAGTTTGTATTCCGAAAATAGTCTCACGGTGTGATCGAGAGAAGACCAAATCATATTGCAGTGGATGTTCCTCCATCATGTGTTGTTCATTCTCATGGTTCCATCTGTTGGTGAAACCACTTACGTTTGCAAGAGGAATTGTAGACTTCACAAACAAATTTGTCTTTCAGTCTGTACTGAATGTTGGCCAAGAGAAGCATCCATGTTAGTAGGAAGAACATATGTTTTTTCTAGATCTCTGCTTTTGAAGCTACATATTTGTATATGATTTTTTATTGTATATCTTAATATTTTTGTTGTTGATTTGTTATTGTATATATTAATATTTTTGTATATAAACTTGGTCAAAGTTTGTAAAGCTTGACTTTGACCAAAGCTAATATGAGAACTAAATAAAAATGGTGGGAGTACCGCCTTTCCGGTTTGCAGGCTTAATTCGAACCTCTCACCAACCAAGGTACTCCCTCCGTCCGGGATTTATTAGTTCCGTGAGCAAAGCAGCAAGATCAAGGCATGGAAATAATTAATGGCATGCAGAAGTTTAAGCCTAATTAATCCCAGTGATTTAAGTGGCTGCATGCGTGCCCTCGGCTGCGACTCGTTCCATGCTGCTTCGTGTACTGCCTGCGAGCGATTTTGAGTGCCTGCATGCAACCGACCATAATTAAGGCAGCTAACTCATGCGAAAAAGATACACTTTAAATCCGTGGAATCATTATTGACAAGGAGGGAGATGATTCGAGTGCACTCGTTTGACTGCCATGCCGGCGTGCGACCCAGATGGGACGGGATGGCACAGTCATAATTTCAGTTTCTCTAGTTTTCCACGGTAAGCTGGCACGCTAAGCCATTATGCATTGAATTCCGATGACCGTCGCGCTACCTTCCGCCTATAAGTACTGTTTCCCGGCCTTCTCAGGTGCCACCGTGACCCAACTCACCATATCCTCATAAGCCCCGACCGGCCCGACGTCGCTCGCCACGTCCGCCATGCCCCCGCCCGTCCGCGGTAGGCGACGCCGGAGGCGGTCACCGCCGGAACTAGTGTTCAGGTTTTCACCGGAAGGCAAACGGAGGGAGGAGGCGTTCTATCTATCTTTAGATGGCAATGCGGAGATCGAGGAGTTGTTGGAGCGCGACCGCATGGCGGAGGAGCAGGAGTTGTTGGAGCGCGACCGCCTGGCGGAGTAGCAGCATATCGCCGATTTGCGCCGCCAGCGGGACATGGAGCAGCAGCGCACCGACGCTCTGAGTCGCAAGCAGAGCGCCCGCAACTGCGCCGACTACGTGGAGGCTGGCGCCCAACAAATAGCCCTGGAGGCTGTCGGACACGCACGCGTTCGCGACCCCGATTTTTCCTACCAGCTCGTCAAGTGGGTTTCCTACTTGGAAGCCGAAGCTTCGGTGGACCACGCCGGCATGGAAAGGGCCAACGTGCGCTAGCAACACGCCCTATCGCACCTCTTGCAGGTCCGAGGCGAGGCACACGACGCCGCTGCCGGCGTTTAGCGTGTACCACAGATGGCGGCCGACATCGTCTAGTTAGCTAAGAGTAAGTTAGTACTTGTATGCTACTAGAGTATTAGTGGGAGTAGATAGTTAACTTGGCTATGATGGTTGTCAACGTGGAAGTTCAGTACTCTATATGTGGATCAGACCTGTTACTTTGCTCTGAATGTTGAACTTTCCGTTTGAATGTATGGAATGGGATGTTATTTTTTGAAATGGGTTGTATTTGTCCTCCACGGGTTTAGAGGCTGACTTGTGGGCCTAGCAAGTTGATGTGTACACAATCAGGAGATGATTGTATGTGGAGAGGATGAGAGCAGGGACCCGCCAAGGTCATGGCAGTATGCAAGAAAGTGCCTCCTTATTTCAAGCCAATAAAAAATGGCTCCTCCTAGTGGATTTCTGACATCTGGGTCCCATGCCATTGTCAACATAGTCAATAAACGAGAGAATCGCACAACGAGCGGCTGGCACCAGGGACCCAGCAGCTCGCCCAGTTATTTTTGTTTTGGGTTAATTTGATAAATTCCACTCCAAATCTGGTGTATCCGAGAAATGCTACTCCAATTTCCAAACTTTGAAAAATGCCATTTCATGCCATTTCTAGTGGCATTTTTCGAAGTCTGGAGTGGCGTTTTTCAAAGTTTGCAAACTGCAGTGGCATTTTTCAAAGTTTGCAAAAATTGCAGTGGCATTTTTCAAAGTTTGGAAATTGCAGTGGCATTTTTATGAATCGCCATAATTGGAGTGGCATTTATCTAATTTGTTTTTGAGACGGAAGCAGGGTGTCAACTGGGCTGCGCGGGACACTCTGGCCTGTCTATACAACCTTTTCTTTTATGTTTACCACAGACCAGCCCAATAGTTTTTTTTTCTTTCTGAAAATGGCTAGCCCAGTTCTTTTGTGATTTGTCAAGTAAGTCGCTTTATCAGGCCTATTGGGCTGCAAATCTTTCAAGAGGAGGAGAGCTTCATTCGGCTGGCCAAGAAAATGTCCTATCAGTAATGAGAAATGGGCTGTACATTTTTAAAACACATCAAACCGGCAATTATTTTCAAATATCTTTTTCCATTTCGAGATTTTAAATTGCATTGATTTTTATGCGTGGAAAATTTATTGGATTTTAATATACATTTATTTTAAAAATCAGTTTGAATGTGACTCGAAATTTCGGGATTAAAAATAGTTCAGACCGCACCAAAATATGCAAAATTTCTTATAATTTTTTAATCGTGCCCACAATATGGGCTGTAATGCTAACATAAAGAATATGGGCTCCAAAAAAACCCGTAAGAATTAGCAAATGGGCTGTAAATTATTTGAAATAATGGCAGATGGGCTGTATGCTGTTTTCCACAGATTTGAGGCTTTCGACAGATGGCCTGTATACTGTTGGATGTCCATCCAACGGCCGTCGTGCTTCTTCAATCTCTGCTCTTCCTGCTCCAGCCGCTCAAACAAGCGCCAGCGGGACTGCCTACTCCCTCCTCCCCGCAGCCGGCTGTGCTGCCACGTAGGCCTCACCGCCCCATCGTACTCCCATCGCTGGCCTAGCCATCCCTCTACTCACCCACACCTGCTGTTATTGTCCGGCGACGGCAGACAAATCAGTAAAACCTCGTACAGTCGTACTCCCCTCCGCGTGGGAAACAAAAACAACGGCCGAGTCTTCCCTGCCTCCGTGTCGTTCCCTTCCTAGGCCTCGCCGTCGTCCACCGCCCTGGTGCTCTCGACGTGGCGTGGTCAGCATGGTCAACGACCGACATGCATCTGAAGTGGACTGTACATGGAGAGGCTGACAGATGGGTCCATGGCCACACGCAAGGAAATGCCTCCTTATTACGCGCAAAATAATGATTTCCTCCACCTGACATCTGGGACCCACCGAAACGACCTCTGTATTTCGCGAAAAAGGCGTTACCGCCGTTGACAGCTCAGACCCACCAGCTATATCTTCGCACGCAAGGAAGTGCCTCCTTATTACGCACAAAAAATGAATACCCCCTGCTAGCTGGGACCCACCTTGGTGAGAGGCTGACTTGTGGGCCTACTAAGTTGACAGGGATGGAGGGCTTTGTCAACTTAGTCAATATGCACGATTCTAGCTCCAGTGACCGTACGATGTCCATCAAACGGCCGTAGTGCTTCTTCAACCTCTGGTCTTCTTGCTCCAGCCGCCCAAACCAGCGCCGGTCGTGCCTCGTGCTCGTGCCTCCCATGGCCGGCTGCGATGCGGCGAAGGCTTCACCGCCCCTACTACTCTCACCGCTGGCCAGGCCATCCCTCTACTCACCCACACCCCCTGTTATTCTGCGGCGACGGCAGCCTCACACCACAGCGAACCCGTGAACCCTTGTACTCCTCTACGCGTGGGCATCCACTGCCGCGTCTTCCCTGGCTCTGCGTCGTCCCCTTCCTAGGCCTTGCCGTCGTCCACCACCGTGGCGCTCTCGGCGCGGCGTGGTCAATGTGGTCAACGACCGACTTCCATCGGAAGAGTACTGTGCGTGGAGACGCTGACAGCTGGGTCCATGGCCGCAGCAAGGAAGTGCTCCTTATTACGCGCAAAATAATTATTCCTCCACCTGACAGCAGGGACCCATCGGACGGGCCACCGTATTTCGCGAAAAAAACGTTTGCCCCTGACTGATGGGACCCACCAGCTACATCTTCGCATGCAAGGAAGTGCCTGACAGTCGGGACCCACCTGGTCGAAGCGTACGTAGCGTTGTCATTCTGGTCATGAACGTGTACGCACATATATACTGGTCGATGTAGAGGCGCGCACGTGTCGTAGTAGAGGCGTGCACGTAGCATGTACACGTACATACATCGGCCAAGGTGCAAGAAAGAAAATACGGCCACGTATGTGCACATACGGGCGGGGTCTCGAACGCCTACTCGCGCATATGTACGGCCAGGGCTCGTGTACACGGCTGGGTCAGAACGGAGAAACAGTGTTATCGTCGTATTCATGGGGAGGCAACGGAATGCGTCGTGTTCATGGGGAGGCAACGGAATGCGTCGTGTTCATGGGGAGGCAACGGAATGCGTCGTGTTCATCGGGAGGGCTTGGACGGAACAGGCGATGGAAACGAGGCCTGGTGTACCGCAGAACGGAGGAAACGGCCTTGTGTTCGACCGGCCACGTTTGAAATGGGATCCTATTGATCGGGAGGGGTCTGGCATACCGCAAAATGGAGGAAACGGACCTCCTACGGTCGAAACGGGGGTCCTGTTGATCGGGAGGGGTGTGGCGTACCACAAAACGCAGGAAACGGACTTATGTTGGAGCGCTACGGTCGAAACGGGGGTCCTGTTCATCGGCAGGGGTGTGGCGTACCGCAAAACAGGACTCCACGGGATACTGTTCATCTCCACCATCGACCCCCTCCAGCCTCCACGAGCTATTGTTCATCCACCGTCGACCTCCTCCAGCCTCCACCTGCGACTATTCATCCACGGGCTCCTGTTCATCCAGCCTCCACCGCGCGCTACTCCACCGGCTACTGTTCAACCTCCCCTCTCCACGGGCTCCTGTTCAACCACCCCTCCATGGGCTACTGTTCATCCTGCCCTCCACCGTCTACTGTTCATCCTGCCCTCCACGGGGTGGTCCTGTTCATCCAGCCCCAACCGGCTCGATCGATCGGGGTCCTGTTCATCCAGAGGCAACACCACGGGGTCCTGTTCATCCACCCTCACCGGGAACTGTTCATCCAACCCCCCCGCAACACTCACTGTTCATCCATAGGCAGCATCGATCGGCTTCAGTTAGCAGCAATAGCGATGGAATCGCTCGATCGGGTTCAGTTAACAACCATCGATTGATCGCTCGGGTTTAGTAACGCGTAGCCTGCAGTGCAATCGCTCGGGTTCAGTTAAAGCCCAACGCCTCACTCGGGTTTAGTTAGAGCCAACGCCTCGCACACACGCGCGTACGTGTACAAGAGAAACGCGCATCGCTCGGCCCCCGACCTCCCACCGTAACCGGGAACTCCCTGAAATTTTCCTCCCCATCGCTTCTACCATGGTTTTTTCCGTCATGGATGGCCCAAAGAATGTCATGCAGCTGTGTCTCTGGCCCGCCCAGGACGAAAATCCCATTTTCTGTCATGATTTTTTGTCATAGAAGTAGGAGCCCACCACATCTATGATGATACCGGGTTTTGTCACAATTATACTCATAGAAGTGTCATATGTATGACAAATTTTTTTTTCGTTCGGCCCAAAATGTCACGGATGTGTCTTTTTTTTTGTAGTGATACTAGGGATCAAACCCTAACAAAACTAACTCGATTACATGATAAATCTCATCCAACCCATCACCGTCCAGCAAGCCTACGATGGATTTACTCACGCACGGCGGTGAGCATCATGAAATTGGTGATGGAGGATGGTTGATGACGACGATGGTGACGGATTCCCCTCTCCGGAGCGCCGAACGGACTCCAGATCAGCCCTCCCGAGAGAGTTTAGGGCTTGGCGATGGCTCCCTATCATAAAACACGATGAATCCTTCTCCCTGATTTTTTCTCCCTGAAAGTAAATATATGGAGTCAGGGTTGAGGTAGGTGGAGTGTCAGGGGGCCCACGAGGCAGGGGGCATGCCCCCCACCCTCATGGACAGGTGGAGGCCCCCCTGACGTGGATCTTCCTTCCAGTTTTTTTATATATTCCAAAATAATATTCCATTGATTTCAAGGTCATTCCGAGAACTTTTATTTCTGCACAAAAATAACACCATGGCAATTCTGCTGAAAACAGCGTCAGTCGGGTTAGTTCCATTCAAATCATGCAAGTTAGAGTCCAAAACAAGGGCAACAGTGTTTGGAAAAGTAGATACGACGGAGACGTGTCAACTCCCTGATGACCAAAAAGTATAGGGGATCTATCGTAGTCCTTTGGATAAGTAAGAGTGTTGAACCCAATGAGGAGCAGAAGGAAATGATAAGCGGTTTCCAGTAAGGTATTCTATGCAAGTACTGAAATAAGTGGTAATAGATAGTTTTGTGATAGGATAATTTGTAACGAGCAACAAGTAACAATGGTAATAAAGTGCAGCAAGGTGGCCCAATCCTTTTTGTAGCAAAGGACAAGCCTGGACAAACTCTTATATAGAGAAAAGCGCTCCTGAGGACACATGGGAATATCTTCAAGCTAGTTTTCATCACGCTCATATGATTCACGTTCGGTACTTTGATAATTTGGTATGTGGGTGGACCGGTGCTTGGGTACTACCCTTACTTGGACAAGCTTCCCACTTATGATTAACCTCTATTGCAAGCATCCGCAAGCACAACAAAAGTATTAAGGTAAACCTAACCATAGCATGAAACATATAGATCCAAATCAGCCCCTTACGAAGCAACGCATAAACTAGGGTTTAAGCTTCTGTCACTCTAGCAACCCATCATCTACTTATTACTTCTCAATGCCTTCCTCTAGGCCCAAATAATGGTGAAGTGTCATGTAGTCGACGTTCACATAACACCACTAGAGGAGAGACAACATACATCTTATCAAAATATCGAACGAATACCAAATTCACATGACTACTAATAACAAGACTTCTCCCATGTCCTCAGGAACAAAAGTAACTACTCACAGAGCATAAACATGTTCATAATCAGAGGGGTATTAATATGCATATAGCATCTGAACATATGATTTCCACCAATTAATCCAACTAGCATCAACTACAATGAGTAATTAACACTACTAGCAACCTACTAGCACCAATCCCAGACTTGGAGATAAGAATTGGATACAAGAGATGAACTAGGGTTTTGAGAGGAGATGGTGCTGATGAAGATGTTGATGGAGATTGCCCTCTCCCGATGAGAGGAGCGTTCATGATGACTATGGCGATGATTTTTCCCTCCGGGAGGAAAGTTTCCCCGACAGAACAGCTCCGCCAGAACCCTAGATTGGTTCCGCCAAGGTTATGCCTCGTGGCGGCGGAGTTTCATCCGAGAAGATGGATTATGATTTTTTCCCACCGAAAGACTTAATATAGAAGAAGATGGCCATCGGAGGGCCACCAGGGGGCCCAGGAGGTAGGGGGCGCGCCCAGGGGGGTAGGGCGCGCCCCCACCCTCGTGGGCAGGGTGCGCCCCCTGGTGAATCTCTTCCGCTGAGTATTTTTTATATATTCTGAAAATGTCTTCCGTGAAGTTTCAGGACTTTTGGAGCTGTGCAGAATAGGTCTCTAATATTTGCTCCTTTTCTAGCCCAGAATCCCAGCTGCCGACATTCTCCCTCTTCATGTAAACCTTGTAAAATAAGAGAGAATAGGCATAAGTCTTGTGACATGTGTAATAACAACCCATAATGCAATAAATATCGATATAAAAGCATGTTGCAAAATGGACGTATCAACTCCCCCAAGCTTAGACCTCGCTTGTCCTCAAGCGAAAAGCCAAAATCGAAAAAATATGTCCACATGTTTAGAGATAGAGGTGTCGATAAAAATAAAATATGGACATGAGGGCATCATGATCATTCTTAGAACAACAACTTATATAATTCTTGCCATATGATTTCTTATGCTAAAGTAATAATTCAATCACAATTTCAAGTATGAATCGTAAACTTCATTGAAAACTAACAAACTATAATCTCAGTCATTGGAGCACTTGCAATTTATCATAACATAGGAAAGAGTCAATATATTAGAGCTTTTCAGCAGGTCCATATACTCAACTATCATATAATCTTTCACAATTGCTGAGACTCACGCAATACTTAGGGGTATGAAGTTTTAATCGAACACAGAGAAAGATAGGGGCTTATAGTTTTGCCTCCCAACGTTTTACCTCAAGGGTAATGTCAACAGTAATAGTTCATGAAAACTCACATCCAATTAGCCATATATACCAGGATCTTTCCAACATACTATGCTTGCCAAAGGATAAAATGTAAAAAGCAAAGGTGAAGATCACCATGACTCTTATGCAATGTAGGAGATAAAAGAAAAAAATAGGCCCTTCGCAGAGGGAAGCAGAGGTTGTCATGCGCTTTTATAGTTGGATGCACAAAATCTTAATGCGAAAGAACGTCACTTTATATTGCCACTTGTAATATGGACCTTTATTATGCAGTCTATCGCTTTTATTTCTTCCATATCACACGATCGTACAAAGCTTATTTTCTCCCACACTAATAAGTCATACATATTTAGAGAGCAATTTTTATTGCTTTGTACCGATGAAAACTTACTTGGAGGATCTTACTCAATCCATAGGTAGGTATGGTGGACTCTCATGGCAAGACTGGTTTAAGGGTATTTAGAAGCACAAGTAGTATCTCTACTTAGTGCGATGAATTTTGCTAGCACGAGGGGGAAAGGCAAGCTCAACCATGTTGGATGATCCATGACAATAAAATTTATCTCAGATGTAAGAAAACATAACCCATTACGTTGTCTTCCTTGTCCAACGTCAACTCTTTAGCATGTCATATTTTAATGAGTGCTCACAATCATAAAAGATGTCCAAGATAGTATATCTATATGTGAAGACCTCTCTCTCTTTATTACTTCCTATTAATTGCAATGATGACCAAAACTATGCTTGTCAACTCTCAACAACTTTTATTCATCATACTTTTTCTATGAGAGCTCATTACTCTCCATAAGACTCACATGATCTCTTTGTTTCTTTTTATTTCTTTCTCTTTTCTTTTATTCACTTAAGATCATGGCAAAATAATCAAGCCCTTGACTCAACACTAATCTTTATTATATAGCTCATGGACTCGATTACATAGAAGAATTATAAAGCAAAACTCACGACTAGATCATACTAAGAACTTTTATTTTACTAGATCAAGATATTACCAAAAGGATCGAACTAAGAAAAACGGTAAAGATAAAAGTGATGGTGATACGATACCGGGGCACTCCCCCAAGCTTGGTAGTTGCCAAGGGGAGTGCCCATACCAGATACTTAATTCTTCTTTGTTGGTGAAGAAGGTGGAGTCGTTGATGATGGATAGTCGCACATCGAGCGTAGGAGGTCTTCTAACTTGCGGATAACGCCCTTGAGTGCGATGATATGCTCCTTCAACAAAATATTTTCACGTGTGAGATATTTATTTTGTATACTAGCTAAATCAATCATCTTGAAAGCTTCGATCTCTGTTGGGGTAAGAAGATTGTGATCAAGTTGAAGGGTGTCTTCTATTGCCGGCACTTGGTCCCCCATGGCTTCCTTGATCCCTTCATCCTTGTTGATCTCCGTGGGTTCTTCTCTCTTCAGCTCTATCTTCATTAGCCATGCATCGTTGCCCTCATGGTTGGAGGAGGAGGGAGACGACATAGTGCCTGGCCTTGACAACCCTGACAGAAAACAGCTTGAAACAAAGACAGGAGATTTTTGTGTGATACGGGAGTCAAAACCCCCGGGAGATTATATAATGAATTTTTACCGACCAAAATACGTGTCGTGTATGAAAATGGAGTCCGGAGAGCACACGAGGTGCCCACGAGGTAGGGGGGCGCGCCCAGGAGGGTAGGGCGCGCCCTCCACCCTCGTGTCCTTCCTGGACTACTACTTATTTTTCTATTTTTCTAAATATTCCAAAACGGAGAAATATTGCCTTAAAAACTGTTTTGGAGTCGGTTTGCTTACCGTACCACATACCTATTCCATTTCGGAGTCTGAAACGTTCCGGAAAGTGTCCCTTATGTATTCCTCCGGGGTTACGGTTACAATAATATTGGTTTCAACATTTATGGGACTACCTGAGATATAATGTTTGATTCTTTGACCGTTCACCACCTTCGGATTTGTGCCTTCGAAGTTGTTGATTTTTATGGCACCGGGATGATAGACCTCCTCGATAATGTAAGGATCTTCCCATTTAAAGAGAAGTTTTCCTGCAAAAAATCTTAAATGAGAGTTGTATAGCAATACATAATCACCTACATTAAAATCACGCTTTTGTATCCTTTTGTCATGCCATCTTTTAACTTTTTCTTTAAACAACTTGGCATTTTCATAGGCTTGGGTTCTCCATTCATCAAGTGAGCTAATATCAAATAATCTCTTCTCACCGGCAAGTTTGAAATCATAATTGAGTTCTTTAATAGCCCAATATGCTTTGTGTTCTAGTTTGAGAGGTAAGTGACATGCTTTTCCATAAACCATTTCATATGGAGACATACCCATAGGATTTTTATATGCAGTTCTATAGGCCCATAATGCATCATCAAGTTTCTTGGACCAATTCTTTCTAGATCTATTAACAGTCTTTTGCAAAATTAATTTGAGCTCTCTATTACTCAATTCTACTTGACCACTATACTGTTGGTGATAATGAGATGCAATTCTATGATTAACATCATATTTAGCAAGCATTTTATGAAAAGCACCATGAATAAAAGGTGAACCACCATCAGTCATTAAATATCTAGGGACTCCAAATCTTGGAAAAATAACTTCTTTAAGCATTTTAATAGTGTTATAATCAGCACTACTAGTTGGAATAGCTTCTACCCACTTAGTAACGTAATCAACAACAACTAAAATATGTGTATATCCATTAGAGGAAGGAAAGGGTCCCATATAGTCAAAGCCCCAAACATCAAATGGTTCAATAACAAGTGAATAATTCATAGACATTTCTTGACGTCTACTAATATTACCAATTCTTTGACATTCAACACAAGATAGGACAAACTTACGGGCATCCTTGAAGAGAGTAGGCCAATAAAAACCAGATTGTAATACCTTATGGGCAGTTCTATCTCCAGCATGGTGTCCTCCATAAGCTTCGGAGTGACACTTGCGTAGGATTTGTTCCTGTTCATGCTCAGGTACACAACGTCTAATAACACCATCTACTCCTTCTTTATAAAGATGTGGGTCATCCCAAAAGTAATGCCTCAAATCATAGAAGAACCTTTTCTTTTGCTGGTATGTGAAACTAGGTGGTATAAACTTAGCAACAATGTAATTAGCAAAATCAACATACCATGGAGTAGTATGAGAAGCATTTATGACATTTAATTGCTCATCAGGAAAGCTATCATCTATAGGAAGTGGGTCATCAAGCACATTTTCTAACCTAGACAAGTTGTCTGCAACGGGGTTCTCAGCCCCCTTTCTATCAACAATATGTAAGTCAAATTCTTGTAGCAAGAGAACCCATCTAATAAGTCTAGGTTTAGCATCTTTCTTTTCCATGAGATATTTAATAGCAGCATGATCAGTGTGAATAGTTACTTTAGAATCAACAATATAAGGTCTGAACTTATCACAAGCAAATACAACCGCTAAGAATTCTTTTTCAGTAGTAGCATAATTTCTTTGAGCATTGTCTAGGGTTTTACTAGCATATTGAATAACGTTTAATTTCTTAAACTCTTTGTCCTAGAACAACACTATCGGTGTCAAAACCGGCGGATCTCGGGTAGGGGGTCCTAAACTGTGCGTCTAAGGCAGATGGTAACAGAAGGCAGGGGACCCGATGTTTTACCCAGGTTTGGGCCCTCTTGATGGAGGTAAAACCCTACGTCCTGCTTGATTTATTCTTGATGATATGAGTATTACAAGAGTTGATCTACCACGACATCGGAGAGGCTAAACCCTAGAAGCTAGCCTATGGTATGATTGTATGTTGTCATATGGACTAAAACCCTCCGGTTTATCTAGACACCGGAGGGGGCTAGGGTTACACAAGGTCGGTTACAAAGGAGGAGATATCCATATCCGTACTGCCTAGCTTGCCTTCCACGCCAAGTAGAGTCCCATGCGGACACGATACGAAGTCTTCAATCTTGTATCTTCATAGTCCAATAGTCTGGCCAAAATATAGTCCGGCTGTCCAGAGACCCCCTAATCCAGGACTCCCTCAGTAGCCCCTGAACCAGGCTTCAATGACGGTGAGTCTGGCACACAGTATTGTCTTCGGCATTGCAAGGCGGGTTCCTCCTCAGAATACACCACGGAAGAATTTGAATATAAGGATAGTGTCTGACCCTACAAAATAAGTTCCACATACCACCGTAGAGAGAATAATATTTCCACAAATCTAATCTGCTGACACGTTTTGGTAACATGACATTATGCCATGGCCCGGTGATTATTTGAACCGTTTCCTTTAACTAGCCCCGCACATAACGCGAGGCAGTTTCTTGACACGTCTTGTCAAAGCAGAGATCGTGTCCCCCTTATTACGGGATTCTCATCAATACGGGCGTGGGTAACCCAACCGCGCCATCGATTACGGCGCTTGGGGGATAAGCGACTTTTACCAGGCTAGTGGGGGCGCATAGTTTCGGCCGACCTTATAAAGGGACACGGGTTAACCTTTTTCTACCCACGCCTTCTTCCTCCTTGCTCATCCATGCTTGCGCACTCGAGCTCCAACACCCAAGTCCACATCCTTCCCTTCAACCTTCTCCAATCATGTCCGGAGCGGGAGGCAAATGGATGGCTTCCTCCATTACGGAGGGACACATCAAGAAGCTACGCGGAGCCGGATACTTAGCCGCGAATATCGTGCATCGGCTGCCCACTGCAGGGCAGATCGTTCCTACCCCCGAACCTCACGAGAGGGTAGTTTTCCTCCACCACTTACTCTGCGGACTGGGGTTTCCCCTCCATCCATTCGTCTGTGGTCTTATGTTCTACTACGGGATGGACTTCCATGATCTGGCCCCGAACTTCATCCTCAACATTTCGGCGTTCATCGTCGTGTGTGAGGCTTTCCTCCGCATCCGACCCCACTTCGGCTTGTGGTTAAAGACCTTCAATATCAAGCCGAAGGTGGTGGGAGGCCAACAAGCAGAATGCGGCGGAGCCATGGTGGGCAAGATGCCCAATGTTATATCGCTTGAAGGCTCCTTCATGGAGACCATAAAGGGCTGGCAATCGGCATGGTTCTACATCACTGAGCCGCGTGACACCAACTGGGTGGCTGCCCTGAGTTTTGATCCGGAATCCCCACGCGGCTCACCTCCTGGAAAGAGAAGTGCATGTCCTGGGGTTCATCGGTGGAGCTGGACGGACTCCAGAAATGTATCCGGAATATGGCAGGCAAGAAGCTCAAGCCTGTCAACATAGTCCAGGTCATGCTCATCCGCCGGATCCTCCCGTGTCAACAACGGGATTTAAACTTGTGGGAGTTCGACCCGGCCCAGCACCAGACTCTGAGCGAGCTCTTCGACACGACGCACAAGGACGTCTGGAGGGTGCTGTTCAAGGGCGCCGAGGTCCCTCCCTCTCTCACCGAGGACCGCGGGCTAAGCACGAAGTGCCTAGTGCATTCGGTGAGTTCTATACATTTGGTAGGATATTTATTTCCCTATCTTAACCATGTGCGGGGTCTGAGCTCCATGCCTTTGACAAGACTGGGTGGAGACGTCGGGGCAAATTAACTGTCCGGCCCCTCTTCCCGAAGACACTGCGGACGCTCTCCTGAAGGAGATGCTGACTCCGGCTCCTTACAAGGTGCCGGAGAAGACCAATAAGGCCAAGGGAACCCGAAAGAGTTCCCGATGCCAGGTGTTATCGGACTCATCATCCGATAACTCCGCGATGCACTCCTCCCCCTAAGACGAGGAGGAAGATGAAGATGCTCCCCCTCCAGTCGGGCGAGACAAGAAAAGGAAGGCCGCCCCAACCGGGGGGCCGAAGGGTCCAAGAAGGGAAGGACTCTCCTTCCGGACTACTCCACCACCGCCGCCGAAGGCAAAGACGAGTGGCTGCTCGGGGCCAAGCCCCTGGCGGAGTCATAAGTATTTGGATGCCAGAATAACTCATAGCATACCTTTGTTGCACTGCTTCTCCTAACGCCGAATTATGATAATGCAGACCGCCACGAGCCCGTATCGACGTATCTTCAGACGGCTCCCTGGGCTCGTCGGATATGGATAGCGATCCACTTCCGACCGCCACCTCCCCTTGCCCTACAGACAACGCCAAGGTATTGTCTCAAGAGGCACCGGGTCAAGGGGAGACAGTTCCGGAGGTGACTCAAGGCGACCTTCCGGATTCCGGGAGTAGAGGGAGCAAGGCTCCCGAGGGCTCCGAGTTCGGCCCTCAGCCGAACACCGCGATGGAACCTCTAGTGGTTCCGGACTCAGGCAGGCGGCCTCCTTCCAAAAGGGGCAAGACGCCTGTGCCGGTGACCTCTGTCCATCTAGAGGCACCAGACAGTCTGCTGGGAGCACTTCGCAACGCTTCCATCGATGAAGAGCACCACACTATTATGAGTGCGGTGGTCCACAAGGTTCAGTCTGCCAAGAGCGGACTGACTGAAGCCTATGCCAGCCTTCTAACAGGCTTTGAGGTAGGTTTTTGAAATATAGGAAAAATATTACCGCATAGATAGTAGCCCCTGATGCTCTGTTCGGTGTTCACAAAGAAAAGCCGAACATAGGATCAAACAATATCGCAGGAGTCTAATATAAGTATGTCTATATGCGTATGCAGGCTTCGCTGTTGGCCTCTGCCCCACTGACAGTGGAGGTCGCCGCACTGAAGCAGGACCTTAAAGGGTCCAAGGACGAGCTCGGCCTTGCCAAGAGGCAGCTCGAGGAGAACAAAGGTAAGTAGTACCTAGTCTATCGATATGTATAAAAAGAATGCGATTGCAAAATGATAGGATCATCGTAAATTTGCTAGGGGCCACGACCGAGGTGGCAACCCTGAAGCAAGTGCTATCCGAGGCCGAAAACAAAGCGGCCAAGGAGCGCACCGAGCGGGAAAGGCATGAGGCTCGGGTGGGCGAGGTGCAGCAAGAGCTCCACGCTCTTGTGACGAAGCACGAGGCATTGGAGCTTGACTTGAAGACACGAGAGTCCGAGCTTGCCACGGCCCTCGAGAGCGCAAAGAATGCCAAGGCTGAAGCCCGAAAGGCCGTCTAGGAGATTGATGCGATGAAGAAGATAGCGGTGGGTAAGGCATTCTATATGCAAAGCAAGCATGTGAAAGTAAATTACTTGTTACTTACTCGAATCCGGAGCTCTCCAGGAGCATTCGCAGATTTTCCCCACAGCGTGTCGGATGCAGCACAGTTTTACCAGGGCGAGGAGGGAAGCTCAACGGATAAGCTGTTTTGTTCTCAGTATACTGGGAGCGAACACCCGATGCCTCTGAGCGACCAGCTGAAGCAACTGGTCGAGCTGCACAAGGCGGCCGAACAGGCCATGAAGGGCTTTATAGTCCGGATGTGGCCTGGCGACGCCCTTCCCAACAGCTACTTCGGCCTGGTGAGGCGGCTTGTGGATGCCTTCCCATGGCTGGAAGTCATCAAGCGGTCCGTCTGCATCGAAGGTGCACGCCGGGCTTTCGCCTGTGTGAAGGTGCAATGGGCTAAGATGGACGCCGTGAAGCTGGTGAAGGAAGGGCCACCACAGGGCAAGGAGCATCGCCACCCCGAGATGTACTATGAGGGTGTCTTGAAGGGTGCCCGTCTCGTAGCAGACGAGTGTACGAAAGATGTAATTTTTGAGTAAACTTGCTCGTGTGATCCTGTATTATGAAAACTTGTTCATATGCGCCATTCAATGCTTGTATGAATTTAAAATATTGCCTTCTGTTCGTCTGTTTATCAAATCTGAGAGATGGCTAGTTGTCGGCTTCTGCCCCCACGCCACTAGTGCTGGGGTGTTCGGGATAAACCTGAGCACTCTTGTTCCCATTGCTGGGTCCTTCGAGGGAGGTGCTCAGCACAACGAACAAGGCAATCAGACCATAATGCGTTATCACTCTCACTTAGCTATAGAATTCTATAATTTTAAATTCTGGTAAAGCCCCTATGAGGGAGTCTTGGATTAGGGGGTGTCCGGATAGCCGGACCATACCTTCGGCCGGACTCCTGGACTATGAAGATACAAGATTGAAGACTTCATCCCGTGTCCGGAAGGGACTTTCCTTGGCATGGAAGGCAAGCTTGGCGATACAGATATGTAGATCTCTGTCGGATTTCGGGTTCCGGCAGACCCTTGAGGTTCGAACACTGGGGTGCACGTGGAGATTTCGCCTCCTACCTGCCTGCACTCCTCCGCCTCGCTAGGATCTATACTATGGAAAGAACAACACAAGAGA
This sequence comes from Triticum dicoccoides, assembly GCF_002162155.2. Classification (NCBI taxonomy): domain Eukaryota; kingdom Viridiplantae; phylum Streptophyta; class Magnoliopsida; order Poales; family Poaceae; genus Triticum; species Triticum dicoccoides. The sequence continues at coordinate 507,902,361 of NC_041384.1, read as the reverse complement.
CACAGGGTTTATACTGGTTCGGGCCACCGTTGTGGTGTAATACCCTACTCCAGTGTGTGGTGTGGTGGATTGCCTCTTGGGCTGATGATGATGAACAATACAAGGAAGAACAGCCTCGCGAGGGTCTGTTCTTGGCTAGGGGGGATGAACTGCTGGGAGGAGTTCAGTCACCCTTCTCTCTCTCTTTCTCTCTGATCGGAACCCCTCTCTAAAGAGCCTCCTCCTTCTCAGCTGCCCCCTCTTGCGGGTGGCTGATCCTATTTATAGAGGCCCTGGTCCTCTTCCCAAATATCGAGCGGGAAGGGAGCCAACAATGGCGGGCTAATTTGAAGGGGGACAACTAGCATCAGCTATCCTGACAAAAGTAGTCTTCGCCTGCGTAATGCTCTGGTGATGACGTCATCTTGGGCTCCACGATGACCTCCGTCTCGTAGTCCTCCTGGTCTTGGTCTCGTTGCACCGAAATGGCAACCTTTGCCTGATGCCTCGGTACTCCGCGGCTGTGCTTGCCCCCTTTGCACCAAAGAGGAAAGGAGAACACTGCGCGGGCTGGCACCCACCTGGCGCCCTTGGTCGTCATGGCTTGTGTCACGGGCACCTCGTGAGGTACCCCGCCTTGGTCTCTCCGCCTCCGCATGAGCCAGCCTGACGAGGCCATGCCTGAGGAAGCTCCGCGTCGTCCGCCCCGTGAGGCTTGGCCCCTCGCGAGGGTCTTGGGTTTGTGTTGGTGAAGATGGGCCGCGCTGGGCCCCCCTTTGAGCCACGCCGCAGGCCGCAGGTAGGCAAGTCTGGGGACCCCCATTCCCAGAATGCCGACAGTAGCCCCCAGGCCCAAGGCGCGCCCAGACTTGGCCGTGCAGGGAGGCGGAAGGGCAAGAGCGAAGCGCCGCGGGCCCTAATAGCCTGCGGCCTTGGGCGCCGCGTGGCGGTTGATTGGACGTGGGCGCCTTAGCAACCGCGCGAGTTGATAAAGGAGCGGCATCCACCTAGGCTTTGCTTCTTGCTTTCCCCGGTTGCTGCTCAGATCCCCTTTCTTGCACCTCTCCTTCCTTCCTCCAAAATTTCTAGATCCACTCCGACCGTGTGACCTAGGAAGCCATGGCGCCTTATCAGCCCCCGGCCGTAGCTTGGTACTCGTCTGCCCTGGACCCGCCGAACGTGTCGGAGGCGAGCCTTGCCCGGTTGCGCCGGATGGCGATGGCACGGGGCATCGACGGGGCGAAGGTGTTTAAAGCCGGCTCCGCCACCCCTGAGGGTCAAGGGAGCACCTTCTATCCGCTCTTCGTAAGTGCCATTGCTGCTGGCCTGGTGCCTCCCTTCTCCGAGTTCTTCTTCTCTGTCCTCCGCCACTATAAGCTACAAGCCCTGCATCTCCACCCCAACTCTGTCCTTCTCCTGGAAATCTTCGCCTATTACTGCGAGGCTCGCGTAGGGGTGCAGCCCTTAGTGGCCTTGCTGCGCCACTACTTCTACCTTCGGACCTCTCGTGGTACTGCTTCCGCATGCACGAGCTTCGTCGCGTACGGTGGCGCCATTGCCATTTCGAACCCCGGGAAAAGGATTGAGGGCTTCAGGAGCAAGTGGGTCTTGGTGGATGCTAGGCGCATCCACCCTTGACTGATCTTGCCCATGGAGCAGCCCACGAGCTCCAGCGATTGGGGTCGAGCGGAGCTCACGGACCCCCACGCGAAGCTGATGTTGGAGAAGATGGACGCGGATCTGAGGCCGGCCAATATGGTAGCGGCGAAGCTGACCGGCGCATCGCTGCTGAGGGAATTCCTGGAGCACCAGCTGGCTCCGCTTCAGCAGTACTCACTTCTGATGTGGAAGCCTCGTTCGAGCCCCGCGGCCTTAGCCGACGGAGATCTGGCTGCGGTCCTCCAATCTCTGGTCGGGGGCGATGTGGCGAGGTTGGCGGGCACTCCTACGCCCTTGTTCCTCCGTGACGACTGGGAGCAGGTAGTGGAGTCCATGCCCGTCTTCAACGGGGATGGGCCCGTGCCCATGGAAACTCCCGAGGAACCGGTGGACGTGCCCTCCGATGACTCCAGCGAAGAGGAGGAAGGAGGGGAGCAGGAAAAAGGGCGTGACTACGAGGTGACTGATGGAGAGTCGAGGGCTCCCCTCCCCCGGCGCAGGTCCCACGTTCTCCGCCTTTCTCCGAGCGATGACGACGAGGATGACGACGAAGACGATGACGAGGACAATGATGAGCAGGATGGCGGGAGCTCGCCCCCGATCCCGAAGAAGGACAGGACCGGGCTGATCTCCCGCGGGTCTGCCCCGGCCCCGGGGCGGACCACAGACGCACCTTCCGCCTCCAAGCTTCCCGAGGTTGACCCTTCCAGCCGGCTTTCAGGCTTCAAATTTGGCCGAAGGCCGCTTGAGCTCACTGGCGGCGACCTGTAAGCTTTCGATTCTTGTCTTTATTTCTTGCTCTGCTTCTGAGGCTTAACGTCCGCATCTCTTGGATAGGCTGGCGCCCGCAGCAAAGAAGCCGAAGGGAGCTCCCGAGGTTCCATCCGTGGCAGCGCCTCTGCCCGCGAAGGAGGGTGACCGCAACGCACAAGCTTCTCCTGCCCGGTCGTCCTCGCAAGGCCTGGCTAGGCCGGCTGGGGCGAGCTCAGCCCCCACGGCCCAAGTGGCTCCCGAGGTGCTCTTGCCTGTCGCCGCCACTACAGCTGTCGGGGCGCGGCAGACTCCGCCTCAGGGTGCTGTGGCCGTGTTGCCGCCTTCTCCTCCTACTCCACCGGCTGCTGTCTCTCCGACTCCTTCTGCCGTTCTGGATTGTGCTGTTGCTGAGCTGGACCGACTGCGGCAGGATCTTCTTGGCGTCGACCCCCGCTTGGTGGTCGGGCGCTTGGAGCTGGCTTCAGGACGGGTTCGCTCCGACGCTTCGATTCGGGCGGCACTGGTCCAGGCCTCGACGGCATGCGACCAGGAGATGCAGGCCGTCCTTGAGGCGAAGGCTGCTCGTGACGCAGCCCAGGGGGAGGTGGTCGACGTCCGTGGACGTTGCAAGGTGCTGGAGGGCGAACTGCAAGATTTGCGGGACCAGCTCGAGAACGAGGTCCGCCTTCGCCAAGTGCAGGAAGAAGGCGTGAAGGCTCGTGAGGCGGCTGTTAAGGAGAGGGAGGTCAAGCTCAGGAAACGCCGCGACCGCCTAGGTGCGCCGGAGCAGGAGTTGGGGGCGAGGAAGGCCAAGCTGGACGACGAGGCCCTGGTTCTCGCCGAGGACCGCGTGGCCTTCACGGAGATGGAGGCGAGGGCTCGCTCCTCACCGAGGATGCTTTATGACAGCGGCCTGGAGAGCCCACTGGCTAGCGCCGAGGACGGCCCCGCCAAGCTGCTTCCCTTCCTGGTTCGCGCTCTTGAAGATGTCGCCCTTGGCCTTGGCCCCATGGCCGAGGCCGAGGCGCGTGTCCTGTCTTCTGCAGCACTGATGCGGGTCCTCACCCACATCTACCTTCGCGATCCCGGTGTCGACCTCAACAGCCTGCTGGAGCCAGTGATTGGCGAGCGTGCCGCTGCCGCTGCCGAGGCCGTGAAGGGTCGCGCAGAGGCCCTGCTGGGGAAGTTCCGGGCCTTCAGCACCAAGCCGAAGCAAGGCGCTGCCGACCCCACCGCTCCATGAGGCGTACCCAATCCGCGCTGCTCCATCGCCGACAAGTGACTCCGTCGTGGCTCCTGCCCTGCCTTTAATTCCTGCACATGTATCATGCCTCGGGGAGGCGTTTAAACTTGCGTTTGGCATTGAGATAACAGTGTGGACTGTAATGTTTGCTTTTGAATTCCTTGAAATTTGCACCTTTCCTTCCTACTTGCTTATGTTCTACGCCGGCAGAGCCCGGCCCCGCGCATGCCTCACCCAGCGTTGGTCCCGACCGGAAACCAGGACGGGGCCAAGGAGTGAGGGGCCACGTGACAAGTTAGGCTCCTGAGTCGCGATGCTCAGGAGTCCCCCTTGGCGCACAAACAGCAAGTAGGGAGGTGTGATGCGGGTGGATCTACCGTTCTACGTCTGCAGAGCCCGGCCACGCGCGTGCCTCACCCAGTGTTGGTCCCGACCGGAAACCAGGACGGGGCCACGGAGTGAGGGCTACGTGACCAGTTAGGCTCCTGAGTCGCGATGCTCTGGAGTCCCCCTTGACGCTCAAACGACCTTCGTACCTTGGCTCCGCTCGGGGAGAGATGCGCGACGAACCAGGCCCGTGGGGACCTGGCTGGGCGGCGTGCGTCTGGGTGTGACCCAGGCGCAGCCCCCGTGCCCAGCCCCCTCGTGTGGCACTCCCGAGGGGAGGCGTTATGATGAGGCTAGACACTGAGCTCTGGGCTCCCTGAGGTTGATGCGGCCCGAGGGCCACCCTTAGTTGTTTATCACCAGCGCGGAGCATAGCGCTTCCGTATGTGTATGGGCATAGCCGCTCCTCGGCAGTGTCGTCAGCCAGCGCGGAGCATGGTGCTTCCACTGGTACGTGGGGAGGCCTCCGGGAGGAGCCCCCGGGGCGTGTACTGCCCCGCCCTAACACGTGGCTGGCCCGGTAGGGCCTGGCGAGGTGTATCTGGGCACCCGTGAGCCAGCGCAGGACTCACGGGGCCCTACCTCTAGGCGGGTTGCGCCTGGCACTGGGCCTTATCTTGTGATGTGTCCCTGCAAATTTGGTTAGATGTCGGCACTCTACGTCCTCGGGTCCCGGCCCTCGAGCTGGTCTCAGCCGTCACTGGTATGCCAGGTCGCGATGCCATGGACAAGGCCAGAGGGTGAGGGCTGGAGAGCCAGTAAGAGCCCTGAGTCGCGATGCTCAGGTACCCCCCCCTTTAACGTGCAAGTGGTCGGCATGGAGAAGAAGAGGTGCCGTGGGCCGGCATCAAATAATCAAGCATGGTGGGTCTAATGCATAACCGGAAATAAACGCAAATGGGATACATGCCGCTGGGCCTGGCCCGAGCGGCTTGGGGATCATGCAGCCTGAGGGGCGCCCCCAACAAGGTAAGCTAACAACATGAAATAAAAAAGGGATACACGCCGCAGGGACGGACCCACGCGACCTGGGAATAATGCAGCCCTGGGGGGCGCTCCCAGCTGGAAATGGAACTCGAAAGATGTCACCTGATGATGTTGAGGACGAAGGAGCGTTGGTGTAGCAGACTCGGTGGGCTGTGGGAGCCGATCCTCACGAGCCCCTAGGCCCAGGGGCCTCGGGAGGATCCAGAGGCGCTGGCGGCTCCTCGCGGGCCATCTCCATCCTTGCCAGGGCTGCGGAACGCCTGGCCTCTCGTGCCTCCGTGATGCCCCTCATGAGGCGCTGGTGCGTGTCAGCCGCGTTCGGCAAGCCGTAAGGCATGCGAACGTAGTTGTAGGGTGGGCCTCCGCAGCGCCCCACTCGCGAGGGCCAGAGGCGCTCCAGAGAGGCGACTCGATTGAGCCCTGGTATGTCGATGCAGACGTGCAGCCCACCATCCTCACCTGGATGGGGAGCCACTGCTGGTAGGTGGCGGCCGCCTTTCATGACTCTTGACTCCTGTAGCTCCTGAATGGCCTTGCTGACGAACTCCTGAGGGTCTGGATCTCCTTGCCTTGCTCCTTCTTGAGGGAAACGTGCTTCGAAACACGCCTCCATGTGGTGCCCAAGCGCCTCCCTCGTGACCCTAGCTAGGTCAGTGGCCCTCCAGGGGAGAGCCCTCGAGCCCTGCCTGAGGAGGGCGCCGGGTGCACTTTCCTAAGCGATGGAAGGAGGTTCCCCCTGGGCAGGCGCGGGCCCAGAGGGGCCTGCCTCCTGAGTGGTCGGGCCGGACGATGTCTTCTTCTTCTTAGGGGCGGTCTCGGGAGGCCTCCTGCTTCCGTGATCTGGGTCTTCGAGTGACGCGGCCTGAAAAGCTCGTTCCAGGGAACACACCACGTCCTTCTCTTCACAGGGCACCGTGATGACTCCGCCACTTCCTGGCATCTTGAGGACGTTGTAGCCGTGGTGAGTTACGGCCATGAACTTGGCCAGCACTGGGTACCCAAGGATGGCATTGTACGGCAGGCGAATGTGAGCGACGTCGAAGTCGATGAGCTTGGTGCGGTAGTTGTCGCGTGCCCCGAAGGTGACAGGGAGGCGGACCTGCCCAATCGGGACCGTGGAGCCATCGATGATACCAGAGAAAGGCTTGGTTGGCTGAAGCTGGCTGTAGGGCACTTGGAGGTTGTTGAATGTTTCCACGGATAGGACGTTGAGCCCTGCCCCGCCATCGATGAGGGTCTTGGTGACCACCACGTTGCTGGCGATTGGGGAACAAAGCATCGGGAGGACTCTGGCTGTAGCCGCACACTTGAGCTTATCTGCTGAGCTGAACGTGATGGCGCACACCGACCACCTGAGAGGGTGCGTGGCTTCGAGCTTGGGGAGGACTGCGTTCACTTCGCGGGCGAACTGCTTGAAGATGCACTGAGAGGCTGGGGCTTGTGCCCCGCCCAGGATGCAGGCGATCGCGCGTGGCTCCTGGAAGCCCCCAGCCCCCTCGTCCTGGTGGCGGTCCTCGTTTCTCCTTGGCTGCGGCGGCAGTAGTGGGAGGTCTGCGTTGCCTTGCGGGCGATCCTCGCGAGGCTGATCCCTCCAGACTCCCTCGCGAGGCGGGTCTTGCCAGCGATCCTCGCGAGGTTGATCGCGCCACCCTTGGCGCGGGCCACGGTCTTTCCAACGTCCTGCGTTCCTTCCTCCTCCTCGACCGTAGCCCCGATCACCGCGGTTAGGGCGACGACCGATCCTTCCTTCTCGCACAGCTCGGAGCTCTTGACATTCGTTGGTGTTGTGGGTGTGGAGGTCGTGGTACACACAGTACCGGCTGCCCTTGGAAGGTTCGGGCTGATCTCTGCCCCGCTTGGTGTCTGGTTCTGCCGCGAGCACGGTAGCCCCCTTGCGCTTCACATCCTTGGCCTTGGGCTTCTTCTCTTCTGGGTCTGCGGCAGGCAGCTCGAGGGGGAGAGACGCCCTTCCTCGGCCCTGGCGCACTTGGTTGCCAGGTTGAACAGCTCCAAGGAAGTGCACAGGTCTTCATGCATCGCCAGCTCCTCCTTCATCTTGACGTCGCGCACGCCGTCGGAGAAGGCCGAGATGATGGCCTCCTCAGTCACCTTGGGAATCTTGAGGCGTGCGTTGTTGAAGCGCTGGATGTACTTCTGCAGGGTCTCCCCGGGCTTTTGTTTGATGCGGCGCATGTCGCTCACGGCGGGTGGCTGGTCACGAGTGCCTTGGAAATTGGTGATGAAGCGGGTGCGCATCTCGTCCCAGGAGGAGATTGTGCCTGGAGCCAGATTCAGGAGCCAGGTGCGGGTCCCGTCCTTGAGCACCATGGGGAACTAGTTCGCCATGACCTTCTCATCTCCGTTGGCAGCTCGTAGAGCTGGAGGAACTCCGCAGGGTCAGCCGTGCCGTCGTAGCAAGGAGGCAAGTCTGGCTTCAACTTGCCGGGCCACGCGACGCTGCGTAGCTCGGCGGTGAAGGCGCAGCAGCCTGTTGTGGCCACATGAGGGCTTGGATGACGGGGAGCTTGGTCTTGCATGTCCCCACGCGCTGCATCTGGGAGCAGCACGGGGTCTTGACGCGCGGGAGCAGGAGCATGGTCGCGACGTGCTGGAGCAGGGAGCGCCCGGGCAGCTTCTTGCGGGCGAGGGACTTCTTGACAGCTCTGCTCTTGCCGCGCTGGCACCTGACGGAGCGGGTTCCGCCCAGGGGCCACGCGCCTTGGAGCCATGGCGCCTTCCTAAGGAGGAGGCAGCCGGGGCGCCGCCGGAGCTTCATCGCCTGCGCGGGGCGGGGTGCGGTGCAGCAGAACGGACGGCGCAGGAGAGCCCCCTGCGGCGCGGACGAGCTTGGCGACGCGGTCGAGCCATTCTTCGTAGACGTCGTCGACGGGACGGTAGCGCAGGAGTTCGTTTGCCGCGATGAGTGCAGCCCGAGCCTCCATGGGCGCGCGGAGCGCGCGGGACGAAGAACTAGCTAGGGTGAGCGAGGGAGTTGCGGTGCGGCCGTCTTGCCGCACGGACGGATGCTGGGACGATGCTTGCTGCTCGTCCCCCACCGGGCCGGTGGCGGTGTTGACGGCAGGTGACGGGGAACGGCGAGGACGCCCGCCGATAGGGGCCGTCTAGGCGACGCGGGAAGCGAGTGCGGCCCGGTGCTCGGCGCGGGCCCGACGAGTGTCAGACATGGGCGTGATGGTCGGAGGAGAACGGGGTGGTGGAAGACAAATCCCGGCGCACCTCTACCTGGCGCGCCCAATGTCGGATTTCGGGTTCCGGCAGACCCTTGAGGTTCAAACACTGGGGTGCGCGCGGAGATTTCGCCTCCTACCTACCTGCACTCCTTCGCCTCGCTAGGATCTAAACTATGGAAAGAATAACACAAGAGACACAGGGTTTATACTGGTTCGGGCCACCGTTGTGGTGTAATACCCTACTCCAGTGTGTGGTGTGGTGGATTGCCTCTTGGGCTGATGATGATGAACAATAGAAGGAAGAACAGCCTCGCGAGGGTCTGTTCTTGGCTGGGGGGCATGAACTGCAGGGAGGAGTTCAGTCACCCTTCTCTCTCTCTTTCTCTCTGATCGGAAGCCCTCTCTAAAGAGCCTCCTCCTTCTCAACTTCCCCGTCTTGCAGGTGGCTGATCCTATTTATAGAGGCCCTGGTCCTCTTCCCAAATATCAAGCGGGAAGGGAGCCAACAATGGCGGGCTAATTTGAAGGGGGACAACTAGCATCAGCTATCCTGACAAAAGTAGTCTTCGCCTGCGCAAAGCTCTGGTGATGACGCCGTCTTGGGCTCCACGATGACCTCCATCTCGTAGTCCTCCTGGTCTTGGTCTCGTTGCACCGAAATGGCAACCTTTGCCTGATGCCTCGGTACTCCGCGGCTGCGCTTGCCCCCTTTGAACCAAAGAGGAAAGGAGAACACTGCGCGGGCTGGCACCCGCCTGGCGCCCTTGGTCGTCATGGCTTGCGTCACGGGCACCTCATGAGGTACCCCGCCTTGGTCTCTCCGCCTCCTCGTGAGCCAGCCTAAGGAGGCTGTGCCTGAGGAAGCTCCGCATCATCCGCCCCGCGAGGCTTGGCCCCTCGCGAGGGTCTTGGGTTTGTGTTGGTGAAGATGGGCCGCGCTGGGCCCCCCTTTGAGCCACGCCGCAGGCCGCAGGCAGGCAAGTCTAGGGACCCCTGTTCCCAGAACGCCGACAATCTCCTACCATTGTAACCGACTCTGTGTAACCCGAGCCCTCTTCGGTGTCTATATAAACCGAAGGGTTTTAGTCCGTAGGATGAACAACAATCATACCATAGGCTAGCTTCTAGGGTTTAGCCTCCTTGATCTTGTGGTAGATCTACTCTTGTACTACCCATATCATCAATATTAATCAAGCAGGACGTAGGGTTTTAACTCCATCAAGAGGGCCCGAACCTGGGTAAAACATCGTGTCCCCTGCCTCTTGTTACCATCCGCCTTAGACGCACAGTTCGGGACCCCCTACCCGAGATCGACCGGTTTTGACACCGACATTGGTGCTTTCATTGAGAGTTCCTCTGTGTCATCACTTTTAGGCCCGATGGCTTCTCCGATCATCAACAGCGATGCAATCCAGGGTGAGACCTTTCTCCCCGGACAGATCTTCGTATTCGGTGGTTTTGCACTGCGGGCCAATTTGTTTGGTCATCTGGAGCAGATCGAAAGCTACGCCCCTGGCCATCAGGTCAGATTTGGAAGTTTGAGCTACACGGCCGACCTCTGCGGAGACTTGATCTTCGATGGATTCGAGCCGCAGCCGAGCACGCCGCATTGTCACGATGGGCATGATCTAACTCTACCGTCGAACAGTGCCCTGGAGGCCGCACCTGCATCAGCTCCGACCCTTAATTCGAAGCCAACTGCGCCAATCGAGGATGGGTGGTTGGACACTGCCTCGGGGGCTGCAATCTCTACAGCGATCGAGCCGAACACCAGCCCTATTCTCTGCGAAGCCCGTGACTCCGAGGAGCCGGACTCCTCTCCAGACTCCGAGCCCTCCGCGCCCCTACCGATCGAACTCGATTGGGCGCCGATCATGGAGTTCACCGCCGCGGACATCTTTCAGCACTCGCCCTTTGGCGATATTCTGAATTCACTAAAGTCTCTCTCTTTATCAGGAGAGCCCTGGCCGGACTATGGTCAGCAAGGTTGGGATGCGGATGATGAAGAAATTCAAAGCCCACACACCACCCACTTCGTAGCCACTGTCGATGATTTAACCGACATGCTCGACTTCGACTCCAAAGACATCAACGGTATGGACGCTGATGCAGGAGATGATCAAGAACCAGCGCCTATAGGGCATTGGAAAGACACCTCATCTCATGATGTATACATGGTGGATACACCCAAAGGAAGCAACAACGAGGAACACAGGGATGCAACGAGGGATCGTTCACTCGAAACGCAATCAAAGCGGCGACGTAAGCGCCGCTCCAAGCCCCGCCTGGACAGAGACAGCAGCCATACAGACCTAGCCATAGAGCAAGACGAGCCGGCAGACGACGAACATGCCTTCGAGCAACCGTCCAAACAGGGCAACTTGGATAAACAAACCGAACACCCCATCCCCGGCGAAAACAACAGTCCGGATGACCTTACGCCGGATAGGCTCATAGAACAGAAGAACCTCCACAAAAGGCTCGTCGCCACTGCGCATAGCCTGAAAAAGCAGAACCGGAAGCTCAAAACTGTGGAAGATGCACTCAGAATCAGATGGAGCAAAGTACGCAACACCGCAGACAAATATGGCGGCAGTCGCCGCACGAAAAGCTATCCAAAGCGAAAGCTACTACCTGAATTTGACGAGGAGGCCTTAGAGCCCCCGCAGTCAAAAAATAGGAAAGCCACCCGGTCGGATAGACGACCGCATGGCCAGCATGGAGCGGCAAGTGGCACCGCACACAAGCTGGCACGCGATCCACCAAAGGATCCGCATCAAAAAGATGGCCCAGCTAGATCTATCTACGGGCCAAGAAAGCAAGCTCTAGTAAGCAATGCAACACAACAAATATCCGAACATCATGGCACACCCAAATACAGGGGTGCCGCACACCCCCTATGTTTCACTGATGAGGTGCTGGACCATGAATTTCCAGCGGGATTCAAGCCCGTAAACATAGAGGCGTACGACGGAACAACAGACCCTATTGTCTGGATCGAGGATTATATCCTCCACATACACATGGCCAGAGGAGATGACCTCCACGCCATAAAATACTTACCCCTCAAGCTTAAAGGGCCAGCCCGACATTGGTTCAAAAGCCTTCCTGAAAACACCATTGGAAGTTGGGAAGAGCTTGAGGATGCTTTCCGGGCAAATTTTCAAGGGACCTATGTTCGCCCTCTGGATGCAAACGATCTCAGTCACATAACTCAACAGCCCGGAGAGTCAGCCCGGAAATTCTAGAACAGATTTCTTACTAAAAAGAATTAGATAGTCGACTGTCCGGACGCCGAAGCCCTAGCAGCTTTTAAGCATAACGTTCGAGACGAATGGCTTTCCAGACACCTCGGCCAAGAAAAGCCAAGAACAATGGCCGCATTAACAAGCCTCATGACCCGCTTTTGCGCAGGAGAGGACAGCTGGTTGGCAAGATGTAGCACCAGTGACCCAAGTACATCCGAAGTTAGGGATGGAAACTGAAAACCCCGACGCAGCAAGGACCAACGCTGGAATAAGAGAAACAGCCCAAAGAGCACGGCGGTCAACGCCGGATTCAAAAGCTCGCGGCAAAATCAGAGAAAGCCGCCCCTCAAGGATAACAGGGATGAGCTATCCAACTTAAACAAAATCTTGGACAAGATATGTCAAATACACAGTACTCCTGGGAAGCCTGCGAACCATACCCACAGAGATTGTTGGGTTTTCAAGCAATCCGGCAAACTCAACACCGAACACAAGGGGCTCGACACACCAAGTGAGGACGACGACGAACCCCACAAGCAGAGCACCAGGAAACAAAAGGATTTCCCACAAGAAGTCAAAACAGTAAACTTACTTCACGTGACGAACAGAATGGCGCCAACAGAGATACGCGCCACACGGCCTATCCCAAAGGAGTCTCGCCAATGGTTGTTAAAACCGATCACCTTCGACCATCAGGATTACTCTAGAAGTATCCGGAATGCAGGCTGGTCTACCTTGGTATTAGATCCAATAATCGGCGGACTCAGTGGTCTAAACCTGCTATACCAGGACACAATCCGCAACATGGGGATAGACCCAACAAAAATTCGCCATAGCAAAACCTCCTTTCAAGGGGTAACGCCAGGCTCGGACGCCCGTTGCATGGGTTCTCTCCGGCTAGAAGTTATGTTCGGCTCCCCCGATAACTTCCGTCGCGAACAGCTAACTTTCCACATCGCCCCATTCTCAAGTAGCTATCAAGCACTGCTGGGACGCGAAGCTTTCGCCCGCTTTAATGCAATACCGTATTATGCATCTCTTATGCTTAAGATGCCCGGTCCACGAGGCATCATCTCATTAAAGGGAAAACATTGAGTGTTCCTCCCGTGCGAAAGACAGCGCGGCTGCCTTGACAGCCCCACAATAAAGCGGCTTCACCAGCCAAAGCACCTAAACAGGCCGTCAAGACCACGAACACAGCTAGACGAGTTCGGCATAAACATACAATTGATACAGGCTTAATAGCCGTATACCCCTGTACTACGGGCTCCGCGCATATAAAACAAGAGACAATAAAGCTCAATTTTATCCATTTCGATTTATACTTTTTTATTTAGTATAACTCCTGTTTGGCACGATCTTTCTTCAACTAAGTTCCTCTCTTTTGCAGATGAACACCGTGCTACGCCCGTCCAGGATACGGCACAATGGAGACACAGGCGTAGACGTGCAGCAGGGACCCGTTCCAAGGATTCTTTTCAGATTAAGACCCTGCATAAACCTTTTTTACTGTCTCTTGTTGATACACATCCCCTGGTTTCTTGGTATGACCAAGGAGGAGGTTGGCGTTTTGGCATGTGGCCACGTCAGAGTTTTGCGCGTACCTGGACATTAGGGGCTTATTACTAAGGGTGTTATCCCGCCCGCCCTCATAAAGACCGAATACCTTAGGGAGTGTTCGGTGTCGCGAGTTTGGCCTTATATGCATCAGCTCCGAATCATGTCTTTGGTTAAATGTTGGGTTTGCCCGGCTCCTGTGTTTTGCTACCTTACATTCCGCTCTATCGGCTAAGGCGGCACCAGGAGAACTACTACGATTGTGCCCCGGTTCGGCTAGGCGAGCACCTCAGTAGAGAAAGCCAAAAACCGACTGTCATGATATAGCGTGAGACTGGTCAACCACTCGATGACTTACCGGAATCTTTAGGATTCCTCCGCATTAATGAAGGGCCGCTTCCCGGCCAGGCACATACGCGCCCCGAGTTCGGGCGAGCGCAGGCGCCACCAGGGGCTATATAAGTAGCCTCACTGTCAAACTCCTATGGCTAAGTGAAAGTGATAAAGCATCATAGTCCGATTGCCTAGTTCGCTGCGCTATCACCTCCTTTGTAGGACCAAGACGTTGGATCAAGTGTGACAATGCGCCTTCTACGAACACCCCCGCATTATGTGCGTGGGGGCTGAAGCCGACGACTGCCATCTTTCAGATTATATATACATATATGTTAAACGGCAGCACAGGAGGTATTATAATACTTGCAGGCACAAGTATAAAAAGCTTCTACAATTTATCAAAATATTGTCTTACAATAATATATGCTATTCGAATATAGTATCCTTCGAGCACTGCGTCTCTATTAAACGAGCGCCTTGCAGAACTTCCTTGAAAATAGTGCTCGGCAGGTACTCGGCTTCCATCTGAGTCTGGGGATGCAACAGCGGTGGCCTCCATTTCCGCCCAATATGTCTTGACATGGGCAAGAGCCATCCACGCACCCTCTATGCACGCTGACCTCTTCATCGCATTGATATGCGGCGCCGCACCAAGGAACTGCTGCACCAAGTGGAAATAACTTTTCGGCTCTGGCCTCTCTGGCCACAAATGACTCATGACATACTTCATGGCGAGTCCGGACAACCTATTTAGCTCGGCACATTCGGCCAAACGATCAGCTAATGGCAGTGGACGCTCCGGATTGTGGAACTGCGACCAAAAGAGCTTTTCCACTTCGCGATCTTCTTGATCTCAGAAGTGTTTGGCCGCATCTGCGGCACTCGCTGCCAAATACAGATAGGTGTCCGCCGTACTCCACATCCGGTCTAACGGAGCATGTTTAGGATCACAGAACTTCCTCCGCAGCATAAAGGGCTTTCCAGCCGCGATCTCTCCGGCCTGACACAGCTCCTCCTTCATAGCTCTCATCGCAGAGCGAGCATCCTAGGCATCGGCAACGGCCTTCTCCAGGTCCGTCTGTTCCGCCTGATCTTCTTTTTCAAGAAGCTTGCAACGGTCAGCAACGCTCTTCAGCTTCACAGCCATCTCGGCCATTTCCTTCTTTCTTCAGCAGTGAGCACCCTGTTCGGCTTTCAGCTCTTCAATTGCCTTTTCGGCAGCCGCATCAGTTTTCCTGGCTTGCTCCTTGGCTCGGGCAAGTTCCGCCCGAAGATTCTCCATGGCAGCAGCACCATCTGCATCAAGCGCACACATTGTAAGATACTGGCATAAAGCTCCTCTTACCAGGTGCCGCCAGAGTAATTACATACCTTGTGCCTCATCAAGCCGCTTATTGACAAGCGCGATGTCGGCATCTGCCACGACAAGTTGCCGCTTTAGCTTGGCAAATTCATCAGTCCGGCTGGCCACCCGACACTTCGCCACCTATGTATGAAGCCGGCATATTAGACCTGGGATTATGATCCTCTGCGCGTCGTCACTTTTGACAACACACAGAGTCTCAGGGGCTACTATCTACATAGGGCACATCTTATTTATGTGCAACTGTCCAAAAAGGGTACATTATTTCACGTACCTCAAAACCTGTCAGTAAACTCCTGACAGCCTCGTGCAATCCGCTCTCCGTGGATGAAATCCTCTCAATAACCATACCCATCAATGCATGGTGCTCCTCTGAGATAGATGCTCGCCCTAGCAGATCCTTCAGCTCCTCCGACCGCGCACCAGACGGTGCCGGACTCGTCCGATGGCCCTTTTCGAAGGCCGGACGCGGAGGGCTTTGGGGGGCCATATGACTACCTTCCGGCCCTGTAGGATTTGGAGAAACCCTCCACGACGATACCTCAGGGTTGCCCGCCTCGCAAGGCGGTACAACAGGGGGAGGCGTTCCGCTCTCCATCATCTCCGGAAGAAGATCCCCCGAAGACGAGCTCTGCTGAGAAGGGCTAAGGTCCGAGCTACAAGGTAAATTTTCGATTACTCTTCTCAGATATAACGCAAGGATTTCTCTCGTTTCTTAAAAATAAAAACTCCTCTCTACTTATGACTCGGTGGAGGACTGATCCCCTTGAGGGCACAATTCGGCCGAATATCCCCCGGCGCAGGACCCTCTGACAAAGATTTCTTCCCCCGCTTTGAGGCCATGATCTCCGGGTTGTCAGAGGCGGTCCTCTTCTTCCCCTGAGCAGAGGAATTTTCGATTCCTCCCTTTCTGACAACCTCCTTCAAGGAGGCTGTAGCTTCCTTGTCCCCTCCCTCGCTTTCCTCCGAAGGCACAACCTCCAACATCCTAACTAGCATGGGATCCGGCATGGTCTCGGGGAGGGGGGCCGGACACCTGATTAGCTTTGCTTTCGCTATCCACTCCTGTTTAAAGGACAGCTCTTTTAGGGGCAATTTTATGACAAATATACGGATAGGGAGTCCGAGCACAAGGCTACTTACTTGAGTATCCGGACGATTGCAGCTCAGACCTGCGTCCTCCGTAGAATCTGGACACACAACTTGTGGTCCGAAGAACAATTTGTACATCTCCACGAGCGTCATGCCAAGAAAATGTTGGAGAACTTGTGGTCCCTCCGGGTTGAACTCCCACAGGTGGAGGGGGCGATGTTTGCAGGGTAGAACTCGGCGAATTAACATAACCTGCGTCACCACGACCAGACTGATGTCTCTTTCGAGGAGATCTCGGATGCGGCCCTGCAACAGGGGCACGTCCTTTGCCGACCCCCAGTCCAGCCCCTTATTGACCCATGATGCCAGTCGTGGCGGGGGACCCGAGCGGAAAGCAGGCAGCGCCACCCACTTGGTGCTCCTGGGAGCTGTGATATAAAACCACTCTCGTTGCCATAAGCTGGACTCCCCTTGAAAAGAGCCCTCAGGCCATGGAGCACCAACATTCTTGCTAATAAAAGCACCTCCGCACGGCGCGTGCCGTCCCTCGACCATCTTCGGCTCTACTTTGAAGGTCTTGAGCCATAGTCCGAAGTGAGGAGTAATACGGAGGAAGGCTTCACACACGACGATGAATGAGGAAATATGGAGGATGGACTCCGGAGCCAGCCCATAATAAAACATGAGCCCCCTCACGAAGGGATTCATCGGGAAGCCTAGCCCCCGAAGGAAGTGAGACATGAACACCACACTCTCACTAGGCTTGGGAGTGGGAATGAACTGCCCTTGAGCAGGCAGCCTATGCCAGATTTCGCCGGTCAAGAACCTGGCCTCTCTCAACTTCAGCACGTCCTCCTCCGTGATGGAGGAGGGCATCCATCGGCCTCGAAGTTCGGAACTAGACATTGTCGAAGGTCCGAAGCGCCTGAAATCTGGAGCCTTGGGTGTTGGAACTCGAGGCGAAGGGCGAACTCATTTGAGATTGAAAGAAAGGAGTAAGGCCTTGGTCTCTTTATAAGAGCACTACTGGAATCAACTACTTTGCCATCTGCCAGTTCTTTGCCATCAGCTTCCAAAAAGTAGACGGCAAAGAACTGGTTGATGGCAAAGACCAAATTTGCCATCAGCCAGTTCTTTGCCATCTGCTAGCGGACGGCAAAGAGCAAGAAGGCGGATGGCAAAGGGTGGCGGACGGCAAAGAGGGAGGGCCCCACGTAACGTTAACGGCCGCGCCCCACACCCCCCTCTCTCTCTCTTTCTCTCCCACCTCTCGCCACCGCCCCGTCG
>NC_041384.1:507851054-507884398 GCF_002162155.2 Triticum dicoccoides | reverse complement strand
ACCCCCCGACCCCGAAACAGCACCCCGACCCCGACACGGCACCCCGACACCAACAGGACACCCCGACCCCCGACACCTCCCGAAAAGGTGTTCTTTGGCCTTCCAGAGGCCGACGGGGTCATATATTTGTGAATTATTAGTTAGGTCATATATTTTTGGATTTTGTTATGAAAAACATCATATATAATTGTGTTGATCGTGTAGTTTTAAATGTGCAGTTGTTTCATCGCTGCGAGGTTTGGTGTTCGACGACCTCGCTGTGCGTTTGACGAGCTCTGCCCCTTCGTTCGTGGGTGAGCACAAATGACAAGTCCTCCTCCCCCATTAATTATTTGATCTATTCCGATGAAACTTGATAGCTAGCTATATATGTGTCTTGAATCATCAGTATGCGTAACCAATATGTGTCTCCCGTTTGAAAGCGTCATAGTCATAAATATGCATGCATTTGCATATTTATAACCTTGATTCTTTCGAATTGTCCAACGCTATCCATGGACAGCCCGAGTATGTGTAGATTGGGTTCGTTTTCCCATATGCTTTGCTCCGGATCCGACACATATATTTCGTCAGTGCCTCCCTTGTTGTTCTCCGGGTACACATCCTCTCTGTTTATTGCAGAGATGTGTATTAGGAGAACAGCGGGGAGGTGTTGCCAAAATTTTGCGTCGGATCCGGAGCATAGCATGGGAAAATGAACCCAATCTACACATACACGGGTGGGATTAGGACCTATCATTACCTATTAGAGTGTAGGTTGCATGGACGTAATAAAATTGACAAAGTAGATCAACTGATGAATATATACATGGTGAATTACATATATAATTGTTGTGTGTCTAGTAGCTCTGAAAGTCAAGATGAGTGATCGTGCTTGGATGTATACCGGTCACACTGGTCAGAACAAATGGAGCGCTGAATGGTTCACAAAAACTAAGGGGTTTGTGCAAGCCGCATTTGCAAATGGCCAAAAGAAAACCTGGTGCCCCTGTTTCCGGTGCGGTAATTGGGAAAAGAAGACAGAGGCTGAAATGGGCAAACACCTGCAGAAGAGTGGTTTTACGCCCGATTATACGGTGTGGACATTTCATGGTGAGTCTGCCCAACGTGACCGAGCTGAGGTGGATCGTCGTTGCACCGACGAGCATGGTACCGGGATGGAAAACATGGTGCAAGGCTATGATGATGCTCGGGATTCGGACGAGGAGATGGAGGAATCCGCAAAGGCCTTCAATGAAATGTTGGAGTCTTCGAAACGTCCGCTCCACGAGCACACTGAGTTTTGTCAGTTGGATGCCATCTCACAAGTAATGGCTCTGAAGGCTCAGTTCAACTTGGGCAGAGAATGCTATGACGCAATTATGACAGTATTTGGACGCTTTCTACCCAAAGGCCATGTAATGGCTGCAAACCTGTACCAGTCGGACAAAATCCTCCGTGCACTGAAGATGCCCTATGAGAAGATACATGCCTGTGAGAAAGGATGTGCCTTATTTAGGCTTGACTATGTGGACTTGAACTATTGTCCCATTTGCAAGTCTTCTAGGTATATTGTGGTAGACAACGGTATGGGTGAGAAGACACAGACAAAAATCCCCGTTAGTGTTCTTCGGTATATGCCAATCGTTCCAAGACTTCAACGTCTTTTCATGGTCAAAGAGACGGCCAGACAGATGACATGGCACAAAATAGGCAAAAGAACCGAACTAGATGCAGATGGGAATCTGATGATGGTACACACATCGGATGGTGTTGCGTGGAAAAAGTTTGATGAATTACATGCTGACAAAGCGGCAGATCCGAGGCATCCTCGAGTCGGCATCAGCACGGATGGGTTCAGTGTGTTTGGTATGACAGCAGCCCAATACAGTTGTTGGCTCGTATTTGTCTTTCCACTCAATCTCCCCCCCGGACAGATTATGCAAAGAAAGAACATTTTCCTGACGTTGATAATTCCAGGACCCAACTATCCGGGCAAAAATATGAATGTGTACATGCAGCCGCTTAAGGACGAATTACAAGAAGCCTGGGATAATGGGTTCAAGACATACGACGCCTTTAGCAAACGGAACTTCATAATGCGTGTCTGGTACATGTACTCGATGCATGACTTGCCGGCGTATGCGCTATTCGTTGGCTGGTGTGTGCATGGAAGGTTCCCGTGCCCCACATGCAAGGGAGCTCTTGAGTTTCGTTGGCTTCAGGCCGGTCGCAAGTTTTCTTGCTTCGACATGCATAGACAGTTCCTGGATCCTCGCCATAAGTTCAGGAAATACAAGAAGAACTTCATCAGGGGTAGAGTTGTCAAAAACTCTGCACCACCTGCATTGACAGGCCAACAAACCCTGGATTAGTTAAACGCTCTCGAGCCAGATCCACAACGTCCAGGGTACTTCAAGGGGTATAATACTAAGCACGCGTGGACTCACAAAACATGCTTATGGGATCTGCCTTACTTCAAAGACCTCCTTTGCCCACACAACATCGACGTGATGCACACTGAGAAGAATATCGCCGAGGCACTTTTTGGTACATTGTTCGGCATAGATGGGAAGTCAAAGGATAATACTAAGGCTAGAGTCGATCTGGAGGCGCTATGTGATAGGCCGTTACAAAACATGAAAGAACCGAAAGGAAAGCAGAACTGGACGAAGCCAAAGGCATGGTTCAATCTTGGAAGGCCAGCTATGAGGGAAATTCTCTTGTGGGTGCAACAGCAGTTGACGTTCCCTGATGGGTATGCATCGAATCTAAAGAGGGGAGCGAATCTTGATAAACTAAAGATATTTGGTCTCAAGAGTCATGATTGGCACATATGGATTGAGCGGGTAATGCCGGTGATGTTGCGTGGCTTCATCCCTGAGGATGAATGGCTAGTACTGGCAGAACTCAGCTATTTCTTCCGTGTTCTTTGTGCGAAAGAACTATCGCTTGGCATGCTAGAAGAAATGGAAGAGTTGGCGCCGGAGTTGATCTGCAAGTTAGAGAAGATCTTTCCACCGGGCTTCTTAATCCAATGCAGCATTTGATTTTGCATCTCCCGACCGAGGCAAGATTGGGGGGGCCCGTGCAAAATCGTTGGTGCTACCCAACTGAGAGGATGCAGAAGACGCTTCGAGAAAAATGTAAAAATAAACGTAGAATTGAAGCATCGATGGCTGAGGCATTCATCACAGAGGAGGCGGCAAACTTCGTAACAGCGCACTACGAAGCCAAAAATCGTCATTTGCATAATCCGAAGCCTCGGTACAATGCTGACGAGCCTAAAAAGGGTGGATCCAACCTCAGCCTATTCAAAGGGAATCTCGCACCAGCTAGTGTTTCACATCCAGTATCTTTGGATAACGAAGAATGGCGGACCATTTCGTTGTATATCTTCAACAACCTGATAGAAGTGCGGCCGTACATCGAGTAAGTTCTCGGTACATTGTTTCGCAACTTCTATTTCCTTGAACTACTCTTATTCCTGGATATGTCATACAGTCGATACGTCGCCATATTCTCGTATGGAGCGGAGATCCAAAAGGATTCCGTCGAAGAGTATGAGCTTCTCGCAAAGCAAGGAGGTGGCTATCCCGGTTTCATCTCTTGGTTCAAACAAACGGTAATTTCTATTAGACAATTTCATTTCATTCGCTAATTTGTGCATAATGCAACAATCCTTTCATATTAAACTTGTAGGCTAATTCAGAGTCTATGGACGCCGAATTGAGACAAGTCGCTAATGGTTTTGACTATAAGGTCTGTTCATTTGACAAGTACGACATCAACGGGTATCGCTTTCGTACCTATGGCAAAGAGCTATCTATGGCCGACCGAAAGTCTACAAATTGTTGTGTATCTGCTATCAGCGAAGGAGGTACCGAGTATTATGGGAGAGTTGAAGCAATTTATGAACTTCTGTTCTATGGTGAAAACCCACCGAATGTCGTAGTCTTCAAATGTTATTGGTTTCAGCCGAAGGAGACTAGAAGGACTCATGAACATATAGGGCTAGTTGAAATCAACCAAAGCACTCATTTAGATGTTCCTGATGTCTATATTATGGCTCAACAGGCGACCCAAGTATTCTATCTACCGTGGGCCTGCCAAACTAATCCAAATATGAAAGGTTGGGATGTCGTTTATGAAGTGCCGCCACGTGCTAGACTTTCTCCCCCAAAGGAAGAGGATTATGAACCTCACATTAACCCAGACACATATGAAGGAGAATTCCAAGAGACACGTCTTTCAAAAAAGCGTTTCAAGAACCGCTATACTTCACCCCAAAACATTGAAGTAGACAGCGACAATGAATCCGACATCACCCCAGAGGAGGAACAAGAAGAGCCGGAACAAGAAGAGGTTACTGCTGCGGATGACCTGTCAATGCTTGACCGATTACGTCAAGGTGGCCTTGCACATGTTGATGCCAATGAACCCTATGAGCCCATCATTGATTATAGTGATGATGATGATTATGCATTTATTGATGATACTGATCGAGATTATTAGTAATGTTAGGTATTCAATTTTTTTATGTTGTACTTGATGATGATACACTTAAGTGATATACATATTATTATTCATGTCGGTACTTTTTTTATGTTGTACTAATTTCGTTTATTCTTTGTCATGGCAGGTGTTGAAAGATGGTGGGCGCTGGTCGGGAGCGCGCCGAGGCCCCTTCTTCGTCGGCGCGTGGTACGAGGTCTTCCATTCCACACGCACCTCTCCGCCGAGCGTTGCTGGACAGTATGGCAACACCGCCGGGCCCTTCTTCGTCGACCGCGGTGCCCAGCAGGGGACGAGGTAAGAAGAAGAGAGGAGGTGGAGCACGTGGTCGCGGGAGAGGAGGTAGGGTGACTCTTACGGCGCCTTCCTCGCCACCGCCCCTAGCTATTTCACCCGAGCACGTGACTGCTAGGGTGGACTCGTCTGAGGAGGAGGCTGCACGGACTCCGGTCCACGAGCCTCCGGTCCACGAGTCTTCGGCCCACGAGCCTCGGGTCGATGGGCCTTCGGCCCACGAGACTTGGGCCCATGAGACCCCGGAGGAGCACACGTCTGCATGGGGTACCTGGTCAGGTCAGCCTGAGCATGGCGGGGAGCTGAGTGGCCATGCTGATGATGGCGGGGAGCCGACTGATGAGGAGGGGGAGGAGGGGGGCAACGTCTACCAGCGTGGTGCTACACGGCTCCCGTCCTTGCCGGTGACCCGCGAGCAGAGGTAGTTGATTTTCCCTGATGGGGAGAGGTACGTAAGTGCATTTAATATTTTTGTACCTTCTGCATTCACGTTTCTTCAAATAACTAATGCGTTGGCCTTGACATGCTGCAGGGGTTGGGACCACCATCATAGTGTCCGTCGGCCCAACTCCGTCCTTGGCGTTCTTTGCCGGCAAAACTTCCCGGGGTTTGTCACGTTGCCTGGTGAGGGTCGGCTTCCAGAGCTTGGATTGAGCTGGGAGCACTATGTGGCTGCCCCGGCCCCGCCGGATGAGATTATCGACGGTGTCGTGTGCGACACGAGGGCAGACATGGTGTCAGAAAGTTCTGGGTAATTTCTCCTTTGCACATTTAAAAATCTTCAACTAGCTAGTTATTAATTTTACTAATCAATATTGTCTCATTTGATTGCAGACATTCTATAGGTGTGAGGAGGGATACGAGGAGGACGCGGCACATGTTATCGAGAACGTCTGCAAGCGCCTACTCCAGAACTTACGGCACGAGGCTCGGGTGCAGGCTGTTCGAGACTACTACGCCTTGCGTGGTATCAAGAAGACCAAGCCGGCGTGCCGCGATAAGTTCCTGAGTAAGGAGCAGTACACGAAGGTAATTCTTAAGGCCTTCTCTACTTAAGTTCCTTCATTTAGTAATTCTTAGCCGTAGCGCTCAAGTTTCTATTTGCTAACTTAGGCGCCTCTGAGATGGTGTGCGGATCGGATGGATTGTTGGGAGGTGTTGGTCGATGAGTGGTGCTCAAAACAATGGCTAGCCCTCCACAACGAGGCCAAGGACAAATGTGCCCAAATGGAAGGTGTGCCACACCATCAAGGCAGCTCCAACTTATATCAGTTCAGGCGCAACTGGTATGTGGTTTGGTTCATGATTCATGCAATTCATTCATCATGCTAGCTTGAGCCCTTTAATTACTAATTTTCATTGTTTCTCTCTTTCAGGCACGCTACAATAAGGCGGATAAGGTGCCAGAGGTGTACGACCTGTATGCCATGGCCCACACTACCTCTTTCAAGAAAGTCAAGGCTTTCTCTTAGTCTGACCTCGATGATGCAAACAACTTCACCAACATCTCCTCCCACAACAAGCTCGTGAGATATAGAGATGAGGGGAAGGCGAGGAAAGGGGAGGACTTTAACCCGAGCCAGGGTCCCATTGATCCAGAGCTGGTGATGATATCTGGTGGCGGGAGGTCCCATGGCTCCATAGCCATTGGAGATGGACTTATCCGTTGTCCTAGCACTCTCCCGGAGATCAAGGCGCGCCAGTCGAGCTCCGCTCCTGAGATAAGGCCTCGTGAACGGCCAGTGCAACTCGCCATCAAGGTTAGTGATACGTACTCAATTATCTTTCTCCATTACATTGTGTGTGCTTCCATCAATGATTACAAATAGTCATGTGAGTGGTGTTGTAGGCTGCTATACAGAGTGAGAGAGATAGAACGGAGAAACTTCTGGCGGAGGCGGCGGAGAGGCAGCGGGAGTTGGAGGAGAGGACGACAAAGATGATGGAGGAGGAGAGGGCACGGAATGACATGCAGGCAAGGGCCATGTACGAGCTCCTTGTGGTAAGTTTCTTCTGCAGATTAGCCAAAACATTCATGTAGTGTTTGTCTCATTACTAACTAGTATGACTGAGTCGTCAAAACCAAATGTGCAGTCTGTGTGCGAGAAGACAGGTCAGACCGCTCCGCCGATGCTAGTGATTGCTCCTGGGACCACGGTGAGTTTTATTTGAATGGACATTACTTGCTAGTCTTAACATTTGAGTGTCATCATGCTAACAAGACATTGGAAATGATCTTTGGTGCAGCGTAACTCCAGACAAGCATCGCACGATCCTTCTCCAGCTACCGACACGAGCCACCCCGCTCCTACACCTCCTGGATCTTGGTAAGTTTATCTAGTGTTTTGCTTAACACATGCATAAAGACCTAGACTTAGCTTTATTTCCTCCAATGCTTACCATAATGACCTAGACTTAGCTTCTTCTCCTCCAAAATGACTTAATAAGCTTACTGACCTCCGTAACGATCTATACTTAGCTTACTTATGTCAAAAATTGCATAATTAGCTTAGTTAGCTCATAGACGATCCATTTTACCTAAATTAGCTCTAAAATGACCCATTTTACCTAGGTTAGCTTATAAATGATCTAGTTCATCCAAGTTAGCTCAAAAATGACCCATTTTACCTAGATTAGCTCCTAAATGATCCATTTTACCTACGTTAGCTTTAAAATGACCCATTTCACCTAGGTTAACTCCAAAATGACCCATCTTACCTAGGTTATCTCATAAACGATCCATTTCAACTAATTTAGCTCATAAACGATGCATTTCACCAAGTTAGCTAAAAAACTATCCATTTCACCTAAATTAGCTCTTAAATGATCCATTTCACCTAAGTTAGCTCAAAAAGATCCATTTCAACTAAATTAGCTCATAAATGATCGATTTCACCTAAGTTAGCTCAAAAACGATCCATTTCAACTAAGTTAGCTCATAAATGATCCATTTCACCTAAGTTAGCTAAAAACGATCTATTTCACCTTAGTTACCTCAAAAACGATCCATTTGACCTTAGTTAGCTCATAAACGACCCATTTCAACTAAGTTAGCTCATAAATGATCCATTTCACCTTAGCTAGCTCATAAACGACCCATTTCAACTTAGTTAGCTCATATATGATCCATTTTACGTAAGTTAGCTCATAAATGACATACTCTTCTTGTTCTAGTCTTCTTCTTGTTCTACTCTTCTTGTTCTAGTCTTCTTCTTGTTCTACTCTTCTTGTTCTAACTTTCTTATTTTTCATTTTGCAGATTTCATTCACTTGACGAAAGCTTGCATAGATGGAGTGCTCCTTATCCCTTTCTCTGTTTCTTTTGTATCGTTGAACTATGCATGTATCGTTGGATGAAACTATTGTAATATATATGGTTGGATGCCTCTATGTTGAACTTTTTATGTATGATGGAACTATGCATGTAATATATATGGTTGGATGATGAAGTTATGTGTTGGATATCTTATA
The DNA here is from genome assembly GCF_002162155.2 of Triticum dicoccoides. Lineage (NCBI taxonomy): Eukaryota > Viridiplantae > Streptophyta > Magnoliopsida > Poales > Poaceae > Triticum > Triticum dicoccoides. Next base: position 507,876,139 of record NC_041384.1, on the reverse strand, counting down.
TGTTTGCTCTGTAATGGCCTTTTGAAATATATCTATATATGTCATATATATTTGTGATGAAAATTGTTGGATTTAATAAAAAACAGATAAAAGAGCCAATATGCAGGCTCTTTGCCGTCTGCCACCGACGACAACGGGCTCTTTGCCGTCTGCCGGGACGGCAAAGAAGACACGTGGCATCCAGCTGTGCTTCCTGGGAGCTGACCCATTTGGTCAGTTTGCCTACAGTGGCAGACGACAAAGACTTTGCCATCAGTGGCAGACGGCCAAGAACCTGCCATGTAGTGACGTGTAGATGACATCATACGGCGGACGACAAAGACACTAGAAATTTTGCCGTCAGCGGCGGACGGCAAAGGCCTGCCGTTAGCCACTTAACGGACTGACAGCGCAATTATTTCCGTCCGCTCTCTTTGCCGTCAGCCGCAGACGGCAAAGAGCCTTTGCCGTCAGTCGCCAGGAAGCAGACGGCAAAGTAGCTATTTACCGTAGCCTACTTTGCCGGAGCCTTTTGCCGTCCGCGACTGACGGCAAAGGCCTTTGCCGTCCGCCGTGGCAGACGGCAAAATAGCTGATTCCTGTAGTGGAGGTTGAATACCAAGGGCCCTCCCCGTGACCGTTTGGGACTCGCCTTTGATCGAGAAAACATACCAACGGGTATGGTTGGGTTACCCACGCCCGTATTGATGAGAATCCCGGAATAAGGGGACACGATCTCTGCTTTGACAAGACATGCCCAGGAAACCGCCTCGCTAAACGCGCTGAGGTGGGACAGTAAAACGATTCGAATAAAGACTTGTCCGTGGTGTGATGTCACGCTACGGAATACGTCAGCAGATTAGATTTGTGTAAATATTATTCTCTCTATGGCGATATGTGGAAACTTATTTTGCAGAGCCGGACACTACCTTTGTGTTCAAAATCTTCTATGAAGTACTTGGAGGAGGAACCCGCCTTGCAATGCTGAAGACAATCTGTGGCGTTGGACTCGTCGTCATTGAAGCCTGGTTCAGGGGCTACTGAGGGAGTCCTGGATTAGGGGGTGTCCGGATAGCCGGACTATACCTTCGGTCGGACTCCTGGACTATGAAGATACAAGATTGAAGACTTCGTCCCATGTCCGGAAGGGACTTTCCTTGGCGTGGAAGGCAAGCTTGGCGATACGGATATGTAGATCTCCTACCATTGTAACCGGCTCTGTGTAACCCTAGCCCTCTTCGGTGTCTATATAAACCGAAGGGTTTTAGTCCGTAGGACGAACAACAATCATACCATAGGCTAGCTTCTAGGGTTTAGCCTCCTTCATCTCGTGGTAGATCTACTCTTGTACTACCCATATCATCAATATTAATCAAGCAGGATGTAGGGTTTTACCTCCATCAAGAGGGCCTGAACCTGGGTAAAACATCGTGTCCCCTGCCTCCTGTTACCATCCGCCTTAGACGCACAGTTCGGACCCCCTACCCGAGATCCGCCGGTTTTGACACCGACACCCTAGTATTCGGAAGGCCGAATTCGGTGCGCGATACATGCCTTAAGCCGGACAGGGCCGACTCCTCGCTCTAAGCGGCATAAGTCTTTAGGGACTTGAAAACCTCTCGAACAGCGACCAGTCTCTCGCCTTATCATGACAGTCAGTTTTAGCTTTCTCTACTGAGGTGCTTAGCCCAGCAGAACCGGGGCACAATTGCAGTAGTTCTCCTAGTGCTACCTTAGCCGATATGGCGGAACGTAAGGTACCAAAACATGGAAGCAGGGCAAACCCAACTATTGACCCAAGACATGATTCGGAGCTGATGCATATAATGCTATAAGTTCGGGGTGCCGCACTATCGAAAGTGTTCGGACTTCTCACGCCGTATTATGGGGTATGCTTAAGCCCCTAGCGTATTGGCCGTACCAGAGTGTATGGGTGCTAGATGTCGTGAATGAACATATATATAAAAAGGAGTAATGCAATAACAGTCTTAATGGTATGCATTGTTTATTCAAAAAGGTGCGTTAAAGCAGAATGATACAAGTAGTGCGATAAGCAAAAAGTAGGACTATTTGACATGTCCCTTCCAAGGGCAAGCTGAGGAATAGTATTAAAGCAAATATTTCACTCGTTATCGTAATCCACCTGGGAGTTCCGTGGTGTGACGTAGCTTTCTGCCTCCTTGGTTGATGCATCATGTGTTCGGCAATCATGCTACCAGACAGGGTTTCTAGAGATTAAAGTCCTGAAAGAGAAAAACAACAAAGCGGGAAGCCCTAGTGCGGTTTAAGCCACGTATTGGGGCGTGCCGTAGTTGTGCCCCCCTCCCCACCTGTGCTCATGGTATTTTTAATGCGTAATTATGTACGCGTGGCACAAATTTCACCGTTTGGCTGGGGCTGGGTGGGGGCCGCATTGCTATGCGAGCTCGGGACGTGCCAGGCGGTCCAGTTGCCGATTACTTCCGGCGCGCTTGAAGTAGTCCAGGTCCTTAAACACCAAACTAGTGGATTGCCTTAAGAGGCTGCTTTGTGCTTCTGCTGCGAGGGCCGCAGTGTGCTCCTCTGTGCGGAGAGAGCGCTTTGTGTTTCCATTGACTGTGATGACCCCCCGAGGTCCTGGCATCTTGAGCTTGAGATATGCATAATGTGGTACCGCATTGAATCTTGCAAATGCGGTTCGCCCGAGCAGTGCGTGGTAGCCACTGCGGAACGGGACTATGTCGAAGATTAACTCTTCACTTCGGAAGTTATCCAGGGATCCAAAGACCACTTCCAGTGTGACTGAGCCTGTGCAATGGGCCTCTACACCTGGTATGACACCTTTAAAGGTCGTTTTTGTGGGTTTGATCCTTGAGGGGTCTCTACCCATTTTTCTCATTGTGTCCTGATAAAGCTGGTTCAGGCTGCTGCCGCCATCCATAAGGACTCGAGTGAGGTGAAATCCGTCGATGATTGGGTCTAGGACCAGTGTGGTGAATCCGCCATGACGGATACTAGTGGGGTGGTCCCTGCGATCGAAGGTGATCAGATAGGAGGACCATGGGTTGAACTTTGGAGCGACTGGCTCCAACCCGTATACGTCCCTGAGCGCACGCTTCCGCTCCCTCTTGGGGATGTGGGTTGCGTATATCATGTTCATCGTCCGCACTTGTGGGGGGAACCTCTTCTGTCCTCCGGTGTTTGGCTGCTGGGGGCTCCTCCTCGTCATCGCTATGTGACCCCTTATCTTTGTTTTTGGCATTTAACTTGCCGGCCTGCTTGAACACCCAACAATCCCTGTTGGTGTGGTTGGCTGGCTTGTCGGGGGAGCCGTGTATTTGGCACGAGCGACCGAGTATACGGTCCAAACTGGACGGGACCGGAGTGCTTCTTTTGAATGGATTTTTCAGCTGATCGGGTTTAGAGCCTTTGAATCCGGCATTGACTTCCGTATCCTTGGTATTGTCGCTGTTAATGCGGCACTTATGCTTGTTGCGACGTGACCTGCCATTGCCGTCCTTGGTATCCGAAGTACCATGGTTCTTTGATATGTTATTACTGCGAGCCAGCTAGCTATCTTCTCCCGCACAAAAGCGGGTCATGAGTGTCGTGAGGGCTGCCATAGATTTCGGCTTTTCCTGACCAAGGTGCCGGGCTAGCCACTCATCGCGGATGTTGTGCTTGAAAGCTTCTAGGGCCTCTGCATCCGGATAGTCAATGATTTGATTTTTCTTTGTTAGGAACTGTGTCCAGAATTGCCTGACCGATTCCTCTGGCTGCTAAATTATGTGGCTCAAGTCATTGGCATCTGGTGGTCGCACGTAAGTGCCCTGAAAGTTGTCGAGCAATGCGGCTTCCAGATCTTCCCAATAGCCAATGGACACTGCTGGAGGCTGTTGAGCCAATGCCGAGCTGGTCCTTTGAGTTTGAGTGGGAGGTATTTGATGGCGTGTAGTTAATCACCGCGGGCCATGTGGATGTGCAGGAGGAAATCCTCGAACCATACTGCAGGATCTGTTGTGCCGTCATATGAATCTATATTTACGGGTTTGAAACCCTCTGGGATTTGATGATCCATTACTTCGTCTGTGAAGCATAAGGGGTGTGCGGCGCCTCTGTACTGGGCTATATCGCACACAGCTCGAATGAGTCTTGCCCGCTGTGTTCGACCTGGCCGGACTTACTTTTACGGTATCCGGCATGACGATTATCGTCTCGCATAGTGGCGCGCCCTCGTGATCCGTAGATCGATCTTGCATGTTTTGCTTTGTCCTCCAATACATCTCGCAGGTCTGGCGTATTTCCCCATGCCTTTTTATTTGAATGACGTCAGGGTGCGGGCTGAGCTTTTGGCTGGAATGTCTCTCTGTCGCGGCCACGAGGTGGCCGATCAGCCGCGTCATACGCCGGGGATGTAGGTTTCGGTGCTTCCTCCTCCAGTCGAGGTAGCAACCTGCACTTTGGGTAACTCTTGGAGGGGCGTTCGAGTTTATACTCCTCTGCCGCCAGGACTTCAGTCCATCTGTCAGCTAGCAAATCTTGATCAGCTTGAAGTTGCTGCTGGTTTTTCTTAAGGCTATTTGCCGTGGCTATAAGCCGGCGCTTGAAGCGCTCTTGTTCGACGGGATCCTCTGGCACGACAAATTCGTCATCGCTGAGGCTTGCCTCGTCTTTAGAGGGAGGCATGTAATTATCATCCTCCACATCTCCATCTACCGCTCTCTCAGGAGGGCTGGCTCCCCCATCCTCCTGCTCTAAATTTTGCTGGAGGGGATTGTTTTTGTCTTCGGCACTATCCGGATTGCTATTATCTCCGGTGCCGATATCACCACTTTTGCCTTGGTGGGACTTAGAGCGGCGCCGCTGACGTCGACGCTTGGGTTGCTTCTTGGAGGGGTCATCCTCCGTTGTCTCGTCGCCATTGACTTCTTTGGGTGTGTCCACCATGTATATATCGTATGATGAGGTGGTTGTCCAGTGCCCTGTGGGTAGTGGTTCCTCTTCGACTCCCGCATCATCGTCCATACCGTCGATGTCTTCGGAGTCGAAGTCGAGCATGTCGGTTAAGTCATCGACAGTGGCTACTAAGTGGGTGGTGGGTGGGTGGCGAATTTCCTCGTCATCCGCATCCCAATCCTGCCGGACGTAGTTCGGCCAGGATCCTCCTGACAAGGGGAGAGACCTTAATGAGTTCAGTATGTCGCCGAAGGGAGAGTGCTGAAAAATATCCATGGAGGTAAACTCCATGATCGGCGCCCAATCGGATTCGATAGGAACAGGCGCAGGCGGTTCAGAGTCCATGGCCTGAGAAGGATCCGCAGTTTGGCAACATGGCTCTCGTGAAGGGTAAGGTCGATATTCGGCTCGATCGCCGCAGAGGATGCGGCCTCCGTGACGGGGTCTATCCACCCGTCCACGGATGGCGAAACTGGCTCCGAATTGAGGGTCGGAGCGGCTGCCGGTGCGATCTCCTGAATACGGTCCGATGGGAGAGCTAAATCGTACTCATCGTGACCGCGTGGCGCACAAGGTAGGGGCTCGAATCCGTCGAAGATCAAGTATCCGCTGATATCAGCCGTGTTGTTTAAGCTTCCAAACCTGACCTGGTGGCCAGGGGCGTAACCTTCGGTCTGCTCCAGATGGCCAAGCGAGTTGGCCCGCAGTGCGAAGCCACCGAACACAAAGATCGGTCCGGGGAGAATAGTCTCACCCTGGACTGCATCGCTATCGATGATCGTAGGAGCCATCAAGCCTAACGGCGACGACACAGAGGAACTCTCAATGAAAGCACCAATGTCGGTGTCAAAACCGGCGGATCTTGGGTAGGGGGTCCCGAACTGTGCGTCTAAGGCGGATGGTAACAGGAGGCAGGGGACACGATGTTTTACCCAGGTTCAGGCCCTCTTGATGGAGGTAAAACCCTACGTCCTGCTTGATTTATTCTTGATGATATGAGTATTACAAGAGTTGATCTACCACGAGATCGGAGAGGCTAAACCCTAGAAGCTAGCCTATGGTATGATTGTATGTTGTCCTATGTACTAAAACCCTTCGGTTTATATAGACACCGGAGGGGGTTAGGGTTACACAAGGCCGGTTACAAAGGAGGAGATATCCATATCCATACTGCCTAGCTTGCCTTCCACGCCAAGTAGAGTCCCATCCGGACACGAGACGAAGTCTTCAATCTTGTATCTTCATAGTCCAACAGTCCGACCAAAGGATATAGTCCGGCTGTCCGGAGACCCCCTAATCCAGGACTCCCTCAAACACCTACATCATAATCACTAGCATCGCACATAGTTTCAAGGGGTAAATTCCAATCAGATGGCTGAACAATAGGTGCAGAGATTAATGCTATCTTAAGTATTTCAAATGCTTCTACACAATCATCATCAAAAACAAATGGTATATCTTTTTGTAATAAATTAGTCAAAGGCCGAGAAATTTTTGAGAAGTCCTTAATGAACCTCCTATAAAATCTGGCATGACCAAGAAAACTTCTTATAACTTTGATGTCCTTGGGACATGGCATCTTCTCAATAGCATCAACTTTGGCTTTATCAACTTCAATACCTCTTTCAGAAACTTTATGCCCCAAGACAATACCTTCATTAACCATAAAGTGGCACTTTTCCCAATTCAAGACAAGATTAGTTTCTTCACATCTCTGCAAAACTCGATCAAGGTTGCTCAAGCAATCATCAAAAGAAGATCCATGGACGGAAAAGTCATCCATGAAAAACTCACAAATCTTTTCACAAAAGTCAGAGAATATAGCCATCATGCATCTTTGAAAGGTAGCAGGTGCATTACATAAACCAAAAGGCATACGTCTATAAGCAAAAGTACCAAAAGGGCAAGTAAAAGTAGTCTTTGATTGATCTTTGGCTGACACAGGTATTTGAGAGAAACCAGAATAACCATCTAGAAAGCAAAAATGTGTATGTTTGGATAATCTTTCTAGCATTTGATCGATAAAAGGTAAGGGGTAATGATCCTTTTTTGTTGCCTTATTTAATTTGCGGAAATCAATTACCATCCTATAACCTGTACTAATTGTTTGCGGGATCAATTCATCTTTATCATTAGGAACAGCAGTAATACCTCCCTTCTTAGGGACACAATGGACAGGGCTTACCCACTAACTACCAGCAACGGGATAGATTATACCTGCCTCAAGGAGCTTTAGTATTTCCTTTCTTACCACTTCTTTCATTTTAGGATTCAGCCGACGTTGTTGATCACGAACTGGTTTAGCATCTTCTTCCAAATTAATTTTATGTTGACATAGAGTGGGACTAATGCCCTTAAGATCATCAAGAGTATACCCAATAGCAGCACGGTGCTTCTTCAGGGTTTTCAATAATCTCTCTTCCTCATGCTCTGAAAGGTTAACACTAATAATAACAGGATATATCTTTTTCTCATCAAGATAAGCATATTTAAGAGTATCAGGTAACGGTTTAAGCTCAAACACGGGATCACCCTTGGGTGGAGGAGGATCCCCTAGGATTTCAACAGGCAAATTGTTTTTCAGAATAGGTTCCTGTTTAAAGAATACTTCATCTAATTCCCTTCTTTCATTCATAAACATACCATTTTTCATGGTCTAGCAAATATTGTTCTAAAGGATCACTAGGAGGGACGGCAATAGAAGCAAAACCAATAATTTCATCCTTACTAGGTAATTCTTCTTCATGGTGTTGCCTACTAAATTTAGAGAAATTAAATTCATGAGTCATATCATGTAAACCGATAGTAACACCATCTCTTTTGCAATCTATGGTAGCATTAACAGTGTTCAGGAAGGATCTACCAAATATAATGGGACAAAAGCTATCTTGTGGGGAACCAAGAACAAGAAAATCAGCAGGATATTTAGTTTTCCCACACAAGACTTCAACATCTCTAACAATTCCCATTGGTGAAATAGTATCTCTATTGGCAAGTTTAATTGTGACATCAATATCTTCTAACTCAATAGGTGCAATATCATGCATAATTTATCTATAAAGGCTAATGGGTATTGCACACCCATATCACATAAGCCATGATAACAATGATCTCCTATCTTAACAGAAATAACAGGCATGCCTACCACAGGTCTAGGTTTAGCTTTAGCACAGGGTTTAGCAATTCTAGCAGTTTCATCACAGAAATAAATAACATTCCCATCAATATTATCAGACAAGAGATCTTTAACAATAGCAATATTAGGTTCAACTTTAACTTGCTCAGTAGGTGTATAAGTTTTGATATTGCTTTTACGAACCACAGTTGAAGCTTTAACATGATCCTTTATCCTAACAGGAAAAGGTGGTTTCTCAACATATGCAGTAGGAACAATAGGATCATTATAAGTGACAATCTTTTCTTCAACTTTAATAGGTGCAGCTACTTTTACTTCTACGGGAGGATGATATTTAAACCACTTCTCCTTGGGGAGATCAACATAAGTAGCAAAAGATTCACAGAAAGAAGCTACTATCTCAGAGTCAAATCCATATTTAGTGCTAAATTTATGAAAAATATCGGTATCCATAAAAGATTTAACACAATCAAAACTAAGTGTCATACCTGACTCCTTACCTTTGTCGAGGTCCCAATCTTCAGAGTTAAATTTAATTCTTTCCAATAAATCCCATTTGAATTCAATAGTCTTCATCATAAAAGAGCCAGCACAATAAGTATTAAGCATGGTGCTATTGTTATCAGAAAGCCGAGCATAAAATTTTTGAATAATCATTTCTCTTGAGAGCTCATGATTGGGGCATGAATATAACATTGATTTAAGCCTCCCCCAAGCTTGAGCAATGCTTTCTCCTTCGCGGGGCCAAAAATTATATATGTAATTGCGATCACGATGAACAAGATCATAGCATAAAACTTCTGATTAAATTCCAATTTCAATCGTTTGTAATTCCAAGACCCCATATCATCACATAGCCTATACCATGTCGATGCGTCTCTCTTCAAAGATAAAGGGAAGACCTTCTTCTTAACAACATCTCCAGGTATACTTGGAAGCTTAAATAATCCACAAACTTCATCCACATATATTAGATGCTCATCAGGATGTTTTGTTCCATCTCCTAAAAAAGGATTAGCTAGCAGTTTTTCTATCATACCCGAAGGAATTTCAAAGCAGACATTCTCATTTTCATTTTTAGTAGGTTCAGTAGGTTGAGGAGCAACTCTTTGCTCTACTGGCCGGGGTGAAGATACCCCGAACAAGCCCCTTAGAGGATTACTTTCCATAGTAACAAGTGACAGTAAATTTCAGCACACTATATAAATTTTTCCTTACCAAATTCCACCTACCAAAGGCGCTTCACTCCCCTGCAATGGCACCAGAAAAGAGTCTTGATGACCCACAAGTATAGGGGATCTATCGTAGTCCTTTCGATAAGTAAGAGTGTCGAACCCAATGAGGAGCAGAAGGAAATGATAAGCGGTTTCCAGCAAGGTATTCTCTGCAAGTACTGAAATAAGTGGTAACAGATAGTTTTGTGATAGGATAATTTGTAACGAGCAACAAGTAACAAAGGTAAATAAAGTGCAGCAAGGTGGCCCAATCCTTTTTGTAGCAAAGGAAAAGCCTAGACAAACTCTTATATAGAGAAAAGCGCTCCTGAGGACACATGGGAATATCGTCAAGCTAGTTTTCATCACGCTCATATGATTCGCGTTCGGTACTTTGATAATTTGGTATGTGGGTGGATCGGTGCTTGATTACTGCCCTTACTTGGACAAGCATCCCACCTATGATTAACCTCTATTGCAAGCATCTGCAACTACAACAAAAATATTAATGTAAACCTAACTGAGGGAGTCCTGGATTAGGGGGTCTCTGGACAACCGGATTATATCCTTTGGCCGGACTGTTGGACTATGAAGATACAAGATTGAAGACTTCGTCTCGTGTCCGGACGGGACTCTACTTGGCGTGGAAGGCAAGCTAGGCAATATGGATATGTATATCTCCTCCTTTGTAACCGACCTTGTGTAACCCTAACCCTCTCCGGTGTCTATATAAATCGGAGGGTTTTAGTCCGTAGGACAACATACAATCATACCATAGGTTAGCTTCTAGGGTTTAGCCTCTCCAATCTCGTGGTAGATCTACTCTTGCACTACCCATATCATCAATATTAATCAAGCAGGACGTAGGGTTTTACCTCCATCAAGAGGGCCCGAACCTGGGTAAAACATCGCGTTCCCTGCCTCCTGTTACCATCTGCCTTAGACGCACAGTTCGGGACCCCCTACCCGAGATCCGCCGGTTTTGACACCAACATTGGTGCTTTCATTGAGAGTTCCTCTATGTCGTCGCCGTTAGGCTTGATGGCTCCTACTATCAACGATAGCGATGCAGTCCAGGGTGAGGCTTTTCTCCTCGGACAGATCTTTGTGTTTGGCGGCTTCGCACTACGGGCCAACTCGCTTGGCCATCTGGAGCAGATCGAAGGTTACGCCCCTGGCCACTAGGTCAGTTTTGGAAGCTTAAACTACACGGCCGATATCCGCGGAGACTTGATCTTCGATGGATTCGAGCCTTTGCCTTGTGCGTCACGCGGTCACGATGAGTACGATTTAGCTCTGCCATCGGACAGTGTTCAAGAAATCACACCGACAGCCTCTCCAACCCTTAATTCGGAGCCAGTTGCGCCTCCCATGGATGGGTGGATAGACCCCGCCATAGAGGCCGCATCCCCAACGGCGATCGAGCCGAATATCGATCTTACCCTTCATGAGAGCCGTGTTGTTAAACTGCCGGATACTTCTCAGGCCACGGACTCCGAACCGCCTGCGCCCGTTCCTATCGAATCCGGTTGGGCGCCGATCATGGAGTTTACCTCCGCGGATATCTTTCAGCACTCGCCCTTCGGCGACATATTGAACTCATTAAAGTCTCTCTCCTTGTCAGGAGAGTCCTGGCCAAACTATGTCCGGCAGGATTGGGATGCGGATGATGAAGAAATTCGCCGCCCACCCACCACCCACTTAGTAGCCACTGTTGATGACTTAACCGACATGCTCGACTCCGACTCTGAAGACATCGACGGTATGGACGATGATGTAGGAGACGAACATGAACCACTGCCCACAGGGCACTGGACGCCCACTTCATCACATGACGTATACATGGTGGACACACCAAAAGACGACGACGACGAGGAACGGAAGGACGCAACGAAGGGTTTTCCCCTCGAGAAGCAGTCAAAGCGGCGGCGTAAGCGCCGCTCCAAATCACGCCTCGGCAGAAACAACGATCATATAGACCCAGCGTTAGAGTAGGGTGAACCATCGCCGGACCACGGCAACACGGAGAATCAGTCAAAGATAATAGTCCGGATGACATCACACCAGACAGACACCCGGAGCAACATAATGCATGTCAAAGGCGTGTTGCCACCGTGAGGAGTCTAAAAAAGCAGAAGCAAAGGCTCAAGGTTGTGCAAGACAAACTCCGAATCAGATGGAGTAAAGTACTCAACTCAGCAGCGAAGTACGGCGGTAATCACCACACCAAGAGCTACTCGAAGCGGAAGTTGCTACCTGAATTCGATGAGGAGGCCTTAGATCCCAAGCAACCAAAAAATTAAAATGGCCATTTGCCCGGATAGACGACCTCACAGCCAACATAGAGTGGCAAACAACGTCGCACATAAGCCAATACGCGATCCACGCGAGGGCTCGCATCAAAAGGACGGCACAACCAGATCCATCTATGGACCACGCAAGCGCGCTCCAGCATACGATGCAATACAACAAACATCCGAACAACGCGGTACACCCAGATACAGGGGTGCCGCACACTGCCTTTGTTTCACCGACGAGGTGCTGGACCATGAATTTCCAGAGGGATTCAAACCCGTAAACATAGAGGCATACGACGGAACAACAGACCCTGGGGTCTGGATTGAGGACTATATCCTCCATATCCATATGGCTCGAGGAGATGATCTCCATGCCATTAAGTATTTACCCCCTGAAACTCAAAGGGCCAGCTCGGCACTGGCTTAAAAGCCTCCCCGAAAGTTCCATTGGAAGCTGGGAAGAGCTCGAAGACGCTTTTCGGGCAAATTTTCATGGGACTTATGTCCGACCTCTAGACGCGGACGATTTGAGTCATATAACTCAATAGCCCAGAGAGTCAGCCCGAAAGCTTTGGAACAGGTTTCTTACTAAAAAGAACCAAATAGTCGACTGTCCGGACGTCGAAGCCATGGCAGATTTTAAGCATAGCATCCGCGACGAATGGCTTGCCAGACACCTCGGCCAAGAAAAGCCGAGAACAATGGCAGCATTAACAAGCCTCATGACCCGCTTTTGCACGGGTGAGGATAGCTGGCTAGCCAGATGCAGCACCAGTGATCCTAGTACATCCGAAGTTAGAGATGGAAACGGGAGATCACGGCGCAGCAAAAATAATAAGCGCGGGAATAAAGAAGACAGCCCGAAGAGCACGGTGGTAAACGCCAGATTCAGAAGTTCTCGGCCAGGTCAGCAAAAGCCGCCCTCTAAAGGCGCCAGAGATGAACTGTCCAGCCTAATCAAAATTCTGGACCAAATATGTCAGATCCATAGCACCCCTGATAAACCTGCAAATCATACCCACAGAGAATGTTGGGTCTTCAAGCAGTCTGGCAAGCTCAACACCGTACACAAGGGGGAGGATACACCAAGCGAAGACGAGGATGAGCCTCTCAAGCAAGACACTGGGGAACAAAAGAAATTTCCACCAGAAGTATAAACAGTGAACATGTTACACGTGATCAAGGGGAGAAAAAAAGCGGCACTCCCAGAGAAATATGTCCAAGGGCCTATCACCGCGGAGTGCTGCCACCGGTCGTCTCAACCGATCACTTTTGACCATCGGGATTACTCAGCAAGTATCCGGTGTGCAGGATGGGCTGCCTTGGTATTAGACCCAATAATTGACGGATACCATTTCACACGAGTCCTGATGGACGATGGCAGCAGTCTAAACCTGATATATCAGGACACAATCCGCAAAATGTGGATAGACCCAACGAAAATTTTCCACAGCAATACTACCTTTAAAGGAGTAACGCCATGCCCAGGGGCTCATTGCATGGGCTCCCTGCTACTAGAGGTTATATTCGGCTTCCCCGATAACTTCCGCAGCGAAAATTTAACATTCCACATTGCTCCGTTCCAAAGTGGCTATCAAGCACTACTTGGACACGAAGCTTTCGCTCGCTTTAATGCAATACCGCATTACGCTTCCCTCACGCTTAAGATGCCCGGTCCACGTGGCATCATTAGAGTGAATGGAAATATTGAGCGATCCCTGCACACCGAAGAGAGTGCGACTGCCTTGGCAGCCGCACACTAAAAACGGCCTCACCAACTAAAGCATCTGATAGGTCGTCAAGACCACAGACACGATTAGACGAGTCCAGCGCAGCTATATGTAATTCATATAGGTTTGATGGCCACACCCCTATTACAAATACAAGGGGCTCAACGCGCGTAGACAAGTGGCAATTTTTACTCATCTTGAATTATACATGGTTTCTTTAAACCTACCTTTTTGCACGACAACTTTTCACCTAAGTTCCTCTCTTTTACAGATGACCATCATGCTACACTCGTCCAGGATACGACACAACGGAGACACAAGCGTAGACGTGCAGCAGGGACCCGTTCCAAGGATTCTTTTTAGATTAAGACCCTGCATAAACCTTTCTTACTGTCTCTTGTTGATACACATCCCTCGGATTCTCAGTACTATTGAGAAGGATGCTGGCGTCTTGGCATGTGGCCATGTCAGAATAATGCACGTACCTGGACACCAGGGGCTTCTTAAAAATGGCACTGGTTAGGCTTGGTTTATACCATAAAGACCGAATACCTTAGGGAGTGTTCGGCGTCGTGAGTTTGGCCTTATATGCATTAGCTCCGAATCATGTCTTCAGTCAAATGTTGGGTTTGCCTGGCTCCTGTGTTTTTCTGCCTTACGTTCCGCTCTATCGGCTAAGGCGGCACCAGGAGAACTACTGTGATTGTGCCCTAGTTCATCCGGACGAGCACCTCAGTAGAGAAAGCCGAAAACTGACTGTCATGATATAGCGTGAGACTGGTCAACCACTCGATGACCTATCGGAATGTTAGAATTCCTCCGCCTTAACGAAGGGCCGTTTCTCGGCCGGGCATGTACGCACCCCGAATTCGGATGAGTGCGGAGCCACCAGGGGCTATATAGTAGACCCACCGTCAAACTCCTATGGCTAAGTGAAAGTGTTAAAGCATTATAGTCCGGTTGCCTAGTTCACTGCGCCATCACCTCCTTATTAGGACCAAGACGTTGGAATAAGTGTGAATACGCGTCTTCTGCGAACAACCCCGCATTATATGCGTGGGGGCTAAAGCCGACGACTGCAATCTTTCAGGTTATACACATGTATACATAAACGGCCACACAAGAGGCATCATATTACTTTCAGGCAAAAGTATAAATACAGCCTTAGTAAATTTCATAAAAACATTGTGTTAACAATGGGAATACATGTCACTCAAACATAATATTCTTCGAGCACTGGGCCTCTATCAAACGAGCACCCTCGAGAACTTCTTCAAAATAGTGCTCGGCAGCCACTCGGCCTATGGCCGAACCCTGCGCCGCAACAGTGGTAGCATCCATCTCCGCCCAGTATGCTTTGACACGGGTAAAGGCCATTGCGAGCCTTCTATGCATGCCGACCTCTTCATCGCATTGATGCGTGGCACCGCACCAAGGAACTGCTGCACTAAGCTAAAATAGTTGTTCGGCTTCGGCTTTTCCAACCACAGATGATCTACGACAGACCTCGTGGCAAGTCCGGACAATCTATTGAGTTCGGCCCATTCGGCAAGCCGATCAGTTAGTGGAAGCGGACGCTTTGGAATGTTAAACTGCGACCAGAATAGCTTGTCCACTTCACAATCTGTTTGATCTCGGAAGTATTCGGCCGCATCGTCAGCACTCGCCGTCAAATCCAGATATGCGTCTGCCGAACTCCACAGCCGATCTAGAGGGGCATACCGCGGATCTCCGAACTTCCTCCGCAGCAAAAGGGCTTCCTAGCCACAATATCACCATCTTCACACAGCTCTTCCTTCTTTGCCCTCATGGAAGAGCGGGTGACTTTGGCCGCCATTGTGGCCTTATTCGAAGTCCGTTGCCTTCACTTGGTTCTCTTCTTCAAGGAACTGGCAACGGTCGGCAGTGTCTCTTAACTTTATAGCCATCTTGGCCATTTTATCTTTGCTCTCGCAATGTGCAGCCTTTTCGGCTCTTAACTCTTCGGCCGCCTTTAAAGCGGCCGCATTAGTAATTCTTGCTTGTTCCTTGGCTCGTGCAAGTTCCACCCGAAGGGTCTCCATGGTGGCAGCTCCATCTACAGTCACAACATATTAATGATACTGGCGTTACGCTGCTCTTACTATGTGACATTCACCAGAAAACATCACTTACCCTGTGCCTCGTCAAGCCGCTTGTTAACAAGCTCGATGTCGGCATCTGCCGCATCCAGTTGCCGCTTTAGTTCGGCAAACTCATTAGTCCGGCCAGCCACCGGAGCTCCCATCACCTGCACATAAAGCGGTATGGTTATTACCTGGGACTACGATCCTCTATTTGCCGCCGTTCTCAGCGACAACCAGAGTCTCAGGGGCTACTATCTACACAGGGCACACCTAAAAATGTGCGGTACCATCACAAATGTACATCAGTTTACGTACCTCAAAGCCCGTCAGTAGACTCATAAAAGCGTCATGCAACCAGCTTTCGGCGGATGAAATCCTTTCCATCATCATACCCATCAATGTACGGTGTTCTTCTGAGATGGCCGCTCGCTCCAACATCTCCCTCAGTACGTCCAACCACGTACCAGATGGTGCCGGACTCTTTTGTTTGCTCTCTTCAAGGGCCGGACGCTGGGGACTTCGGGTGACTAGAGGATTATCTTTTGGCCTCACCGGATCCGGAGAGGCCCTCCGTGACGACACTTCAAGGTCACCCGCTTCTTGAGCGGGGGAGTCCGGGGGAGGCGTTTCGCTCTCCATCATCTCCGGAAGAAGATCCCCCGAAGACGAGCTTTGCTGAGAAGGGCTAAGATCCGAACTGCAAGATAAACTCTTCGGTTATTTTCCTCAGAGGTAAGGTAGTACATCTCCACTATTAAAGTACTTTTTGATTACTTACAGCTTGTTGGAGGGCTGATCCTCGCGCGGACTTTGTGCGGCAAGAGCACCCTCCAAGGCAGGACCCTCTGGTGGAGACTTCTTCTCCCGTTTGGAAGCCTTGGATTCCGGACCTTCAGAGGCAGTCCTCTTCCTTCCCTGAAGCAAGAGAAGGCCAGATTCTTCCCCTTGGTTATCATCCTTCACGGGGGCGCTCATTCCCTCCGTTGGAATTGGTAGCGATGGGGGCCCGCTTTCGACCTCATTATTCCCCCATTTATCTTCCTTTGAGGGCTCCGGGCAAGGTGCTAGCTCGAGCATCTTTTCCAGTACCGGATTCTCCAAACCCTTAGGAAGGGGAGCCGAACACCGAATCATCTTCGCTCTTGTTAGCCAGTCCTGGTCAAAAGCGATTTCTCAGAATGACGTCATGGTAAATGAAAGACGGTGTGTTCGGCTAAAGGATTACTTACTTGGTCGGCAGTATGGTTGCTGCTCAGGCCCATGTCCTTGGTAGTATTCGGACACTCTATTTGGGGTCCGAAGAATGATTTGTACATCTCCTCATGCGTCAGGCCAAGGAAATCCTGAATAGTGCACGGCCCTTCTGGGTTGAACTCCCACATGCGGAGGGGCCGGCGTTTGCAAGGCTGGACTCAACGAACCAGCATGACTTGAACCACCGTAACCAGACTGAAATCTCCTTCGAAGATATCTTGAATGTGGCTCTGCAGTATAGGCACGTCCTTGGCCGGACCCCAGCTCAGCCCTCTGCTAATCCATGACATCAGTTGTGGTGGAGGGCCCGAGCGGAAAGCAGGGGCAGCCACTATAACATCCCAAATTTTCAATTTGGAATGTTATACATTAGACCATCATTGCATATCATAATTTATTTGCTTTTGGTTTTGATCCTAGAAATTCCACGCAACTCAAGGACCCACGGAGAGAGTTGGGGATTTCGTTATTTCTATATTTGAGTTTTCTCAAATTTTGCGAATAGGATCCTTTGATTTTAATTATTTTATCATCAGTTATTTCTATTACAAAAATATGAGAGAGGGAATAAATCGACTTTCCCAAAATAAAGAAATATTGAGGATTTAATAATAAAATCAAATAAGATTTTATTTCAGAGTTTTTCGGTATTTTATTTGAATTTAGGAAAAATGTGCGTTTTTCAAAATTGCATTTAGGCCCCAAATAAATGTTCACCTTCTGCGGCTTGACTCTAGAAGCCCGGGAAAATTTATTTCAGGATTTTTGGAGTCTGTTTAGTATTTCTTTTATTTGTTTTTCTACGCGAAATAAAAAAAAACGTGAACCGACTTTGGCCCGTATCCGAGCGGGACTCCGCCTGGGGGCAGCCTTTAAATAGCCACCGCCCCAGCCCAGCAGAGCCGCCGCCAACCCTAACCCTAGCCGTGCCTCGATCCGCGCACCCGCCGCCGCCACCGGAGCCGCCGTCGGAGCCGCCGGAGCCGCCGCCGACCCACCTCCCGAGGTAAAGAAAAAAAGAAAAAAAGGTCGCGGTTTTATTTATTTTTTTAGTTTTGGTTTTTTTAAATAGATCGGTTTTTCCGGTTTATTTAATTAGCGAGCGTTCGTCCGTTCAAGCGAACGTTCGTCGTTTTTCTTTTTCTCAGATTAAATCCGCAATTTTTCTGATCGCGATTCCTGATTTGATTTTCGTTTTAGTATAACTTTTCGCTCGGTTATCTGAATCAGGCGATTCAAGCGCCCGGAGTTTCGTCTCAAAACCCTCTATATGTTTAACCAACTTAAACAAGTTTTTGCCACTGTAAAAATAGCCCTAGATCTAGAATAGTAAACGAAGCTTGTTTCTTTTGTCGTTTGACTTTCGTTGCTTCGTTTGATTTGATTCTTTTTGCAAACCGGAGTTCTTAAGTTGAACCTTCTGGTTAGATCTCTTATTTGAGTTTTACCCATGCATTAGATGCATACTTATTGTATGCGTTGTTTGTTTGTCTGCGATAGAATACTCGGAGTGCGCCGCCTGTTACTTTGAATCTCTAGGTTTCGCGGATCATCAGCAAGGCAAGTAACACTTTGATCATACCTCTTACTACCCAGTTTTATTGCATTAGATCAATCCTCAAACATTGCATGATTAGGATCTAATTAAATTGTGGGATGGGAAGTAGTTGAGGTAGTACCTATTACCTGTTGTATTATCAAACCTTTGGGAGTTTCTTCTACGTTTGCCTATTGTGCCATGCTATGCTAGTAGACGTGGATTGGGTGAGTGATATCCATGACAGATGTGAGTTTGTTAATTAATGGTTTATCTAAGGTGGCAAGTTAAACACACATCTGGGTGGATTGAGGTACTTGGGTATTCCAGGATTGCCTGTTTTTCTTTATGGACCGCCACCCAGGCCCAAAGGGATCATGAGATTTTTCATACTAGAAACTTCCGTGTGCAGCCACAAGCTATTATGGGCTCTAGCATAGTTGATTAAGTCGTGCGAACTCTTACAGGGTAGACTAGCAGATATAGGGGAAAGTAGGTGTAACGGTCTACCCATCGTAAGGTGCTAGCGCTTCTGAAAGACTATGTCTCGGTCATCCGTTTCTCAAACACCATGTAGTGTGAGAAATCCAATGGAGGCGATCGAGTCTTGTGGGGAAAAGTGCGCAAACCTCTGCAGAGTGTATAAACTAATCATGGTTAGCCATGTCCCCGGTTATGGACAGCTTGAGTATCTAGTACTTGGATTATCATGTGAATCTCAACATGTTACTCTAAAAATTAATTTTGTTGGGTTTTGTTTAATGATGATGCTTAATTGGGATTGAGGATGCTGTCAACCATTCTCAATGTTTAACAACTACCATGATAGTTAATTAAAATGTATTCCTTTGTAGTAGGGAAAAATTGGCTTTACGCAAAACTGTAAGCATAGAGCTTTCCACCAGCCAAATATGCATATAGAATAGCCTGATTCATTCCATTACTCCCTATGTGTTACTTTGCCAGCATATTCCATGTGCTGACTCGTTTCAGGCTGCAACATTAATGTTGCAGACTTTTCAGACGATGATTAAGGAGTTTTTAGGTCGTGGTTCTATACTCAGTGATGCCGTTGGAGTTGATGGACTCACTTATCTTCCAAGCCTTCCGCTGTTATAGTTATTAGATGACCTTAAGCCATATTTATTGTAAAAAGTTCTCTATTGAGACACTCGATGTAATAAGTGTGTGGTTGCTACTCTGTTATAAATCCTCCGAGTACTGTGTGGTGTCAGCATTACTGATCCAGGGATGACACCTGAGCACAGAGATCAGACCGTTTGAGGTTTGGTCGCTACAGAGATGGTATCAGAGCACACGCTGACTGTAGGACACGACCACTAAGCTAAAGACCTAGATCACTATTCACTCTCTTCTCTTCTGACCTCTCATCTTTTCTACTCTTTAGGATGGCGGATGTAAGGAACAAGTTCACGCAACCGGATGAAGATACACCCTTTGGACGCCACTTGAAGGAAGTCACTAGATACCTGAACATAGGAGTACCAAGCTTCACCGGAACCTACAATGCTACTTTACCTGAAGAAGAGCGCTGGATGATTCAAGTTCAAGTTCCAGGAAGGACGTTCATGCCAGTCACTAAGCCCATAGAGTTTTATTTTGATGCACCAACTTGGAGTCTAGGAAAGAGCATGGCAGCTCACATCACCATGGGACGCATTGGAGAAGTCTACCGCAATGATCTCAAGGATACTATCTACCAGATTTTTGGGTGCCGAGATGAGCACTGGGAGATGATCAGCACCAGAAAGGATAGATCAATTGCAGCTTTTATCCAGGAATTAAACCAGCACATTCGACAACAGGAGAACCAGATGTGCGCCGACATGATAGATCTGAAGAAGGCTAAGACAAGAATCAAGGAACTGGAGGAAGAACTCAAGGCTACACGTGAAGATTATGAAGAGGAAATTGAAGTATTGGTGGAGAAGAATGACGATCTGATCAAGAAGATCGGGATATTTATGGGAGGCCCTACACCAGTAGATGAATACGAAGAACCCAAGGAGATTTGCCCGAAAGACTACATCACACTACAGGAATCAGCTACTTTGTCGTCTGCCACAGCGGACGGCAAAGGCATGAACGGCGGACGGCAAAGGCCTTTGCCATCAGCCGCGGACGGCAAAAGGCTCCGGCAAAGTAGACTACGGTAAACAGCTACTTTGTCGTCTGCTTCCTGGCGGCTGACGGCAAAGGCCCTTTGCCGTCTGCGGCGGACGGCAAAGAGAGCGGACGGCAATAATTGCACTGTCAGTCCGTTAAGTGGCTAACGGCAGGCCTTTGCCGTCCGCCGCTGACGGCAAAATTTCTAGTGTCTTTGCCGTCCGCCATATGATGTCATCTACACGTCACTACATGGCAGGTTCTTTGCCGTCTGCCACTGATGGCAAAGTGCAGGTTCTTTGCCGTCCGCCACTGATGGCAAAGTCTTTGCCGTCTGCCACTGTAGGCAAACTGACCAAATGGGTCAGCTCCCAGGAAGCACAGCTAGATGCCATGTGTCTTCTTTGCCGTCCGCGGCAGACGGCAAAGAGCCCGTTGCCGTCGGTGGCAGACGGCAAAGAGCCTGCATATTGGCTCTTTTATCTGTTTTTTTATTAAATCCAACAATTTTCATCACAAATATATATGACATATATAGATATATTTCAAAAGGCCATTACAGAGCAAACATATAAGATATCCAACACATAACTTCATCATCCAACCATATATATTACATGCATAGTCCATCATACATAACAAGTTCAACATAGAGGCATCCAACCATATATATTACAACAGTTTCATCCAACGATACATGCATAGTTCAATGATACAAAAGAAACAGAGAAAGGGATAAGGAGCACTCCATCTATGCAAGCTTTCGTCAAGTGAATGAAATCTGCAAAATGAAAAATAAGAAAGTTAGAACAAGAAGAGTAGAACAAGAAGAAGACTAGAACAAGAAGAGTAGAACAAGAAGAAGACTAAACAAGAAGAGTATATCATTTATGAGCTAACTTACGTGAAATGGATCATATATGAGCTAACTAAGTTGAAATGGGTCGTTTATGAGCTAGCTAAGGTGAAATGGATCATTTATGAGCTAACTTAGTTGAAATGGGTCGTTTATGAGCTAACTAAGGTCAAATGGATCGTTTTGAGGTAACTAAGGTGAAATGGATCGTTTTTTAGCTAACTTAGGTGAAATGGATCATTATGAGCTAACTTAGTTGAAATGGATTGTTTTTGAGCTAACTTAGGTGAAATGGATCATTTATGAGCTAATTTAGTTGAAATGGATCATTTTTGAGCTAACTTAGGTGAAATGGATCATTTAAGAGCTAATTTAGGTGAAATGGATCGTTTTTTAGCTAACTTGGTGAAATGGATCGTTTATGAGCTAAATTAGTTGAAATGGATCATTTATGAGATAACCTAGGTAAGATGGGTCATTTTGGAGTTAACCTAGGTGAAATGGATCATTTTAAAGCTAACGTAGGTAAAATGGATCATTTAGGAGCTAATCTACGTAAAATGGGTCATTTTTGAGCTAACTTGGATGAACTGGATCATTTATAAGCTAACCTAGGTAAAATGGGTCATTTTAGAGCTAACTTAGGTAAAATGGATCGTCTATGAGCTAACTAAGCTAATTATGCAATTTTTGACATAAGTAAGCTAAGTACAGATCGTTTTAGAGCTAACTTAGGTAAAATGGATGGTTTTGGAAGTCAGTAAGCTTATTAAGTCATTTTGGAGGAGAAGAAGCTAAGTCTAGGTCATTATGGTAAGCATTGGAGGAAATAAAGCTAAGTCTAGGTCTTTATGCATGTGTTAAGCAAAACACTAGATAAACTTACCAAGACCCAGGAGGTGTAGGAGCGGGGTGGCTCGTGTCGGTAGCTGGAGAAGGATCGTGCGATGCTTGTCTGGAGTTACGCTGCACCAAAGATCATTTCCAATGTCTTGTTAGCATGATGACACTCAAATGTTAAGACTAGCAAGTAATGTCCATTCAAATAAAAATCACCGTGGTCCCAGGAGCAATCACTGGCATCGGCGGAGCGGTCTGACCTGTCTTCTCGCACACAGACTGCACATTTGGTTTTGATGACTCAGTCATACTAGTTAGTAATGAGACAAACACTACATGAATGTTTTGGCTAATCTGTAGAAGAAACTTACCACAAGGAGCTCGTACATGGCCCTTGCCTGCATGTCATTCCGTGCCCTCTCCTCCTCCATCATCTTTGTCGTCCTCTCCTCCAACTCCCGCTGCCTCTCCGCCGCCTCCGCCAGAAGTTTCTTCGTTCTATCTCTCTCACTCTGTATAGCAGCCTGCAACACCACTCACAGGACCATTTGTAATCATTGATGGAAGCGCACACAATGTAATGGAGAAAGATAACTGAGTACGTATCACTAACCTTGATGGTGAGTTGCACTGGCCGTTCACGAGGCCTTATCTCAGGAGCGGAGCTCAACTGGCGCGCCTTGATCTCCGGGAGAGTGCTAGGACAACGGATAAGTCCATCTCCAATGGCTATGGAGCCATGGGACCTCCCGCCACCAGATATCATCAACAGCTCTAGATCAATGGGACCCTGGCTCGGGTTAAAGTCCCCCCCTTTCCTCGCCTTCCCCTCATCTCTATATCTCACGAGCTTGTTGTGGGAGGAGATGTTGGTGAAGTTGTTTGCATCATCGAGGTCAGACTGAGAGAAAGCCTTGACTTTCTTGAAAGAGGCAGTGTGGGGCATGGCATACAGGTCGTACACCTCTGGCACCTTATCCGCCTTATTGTAGCGTGCCTGAAAGAGAGAAACAATGAAAATTAGTAATTAAAGGGCTCAAGCTAGCATGATGAATGAATTACATGAATCATGAAGCAAACCACATACCCAGTTGCGCCCGAACTGATATAAGTTGGAGCTGCCTTGATGGTGTGGCACACCTTCCATTTGGGCACGTTTGTCCTTGGCCTCGTTGTGGAGGGCTAGCCATTGTTTTGAGCACCACTCATCGACCAACACCTCCCAACAATCCATCCGATCCGCACACCATCTCGGAGGCGCCTAAGTTAGCAAATAGAAACTTGAGCGCTACGTAAGAATTACTAAATGAAGGAACTTAAGTAGAGAAGGCCTTAAGAATTACCTACATGTACTGCTCCTTACTCAGGAACTTATCGCGGCACGCCGGCTTGGTCTTCTTGATACCACGCAAGGCGTAGTAGTCTCGAACAGCCTGCACCCGAGCCTCGTGCCGTAAGTTCTGGAGTAGGCGCTTGCAGACGTTCTCGATAACATGTGCCGCATCCTCCTCGTATCCCTCCTCACACCTGTAGAATGTCTGCAATCAAATGAGACAATATTGATTAGTACAATTAATAACTAGCTAGTTGAAGATATTTAAATGTGTAAAGGAGAAATTACCCAGAACTTTCTGATCACCATGTCTGCCCTCGTGTCGCACACGACACCGTCGATAATCTCATCCGGTGGGGCTGGGGCAGCCACGTAGTGCTCCCAGCTCAATCCAAGCTCTAGAAGCCGACCCTCACCAGGCAACATGACAAACCCCGGGAAGTTTTGCCGGCAAAGAACTCCAAGGACGGAGTTGGGCCGGCGGACACTATGATGGTGGTCCCAACCCCTGCAGCATGACAAGGCCAACGCATTAGTTATTTGAAAAAACATGAATGCACAAGGTACAAAAATATTAAATGCACTTACGTACCTCTCCCCATCAGGGAAAATCAACCACCTCTGCTCGCGGGTCACCGGCACGGACGGGAGCCGTGTAGCACCACGCTGGTAGACGGTGCCCCCCTCCTCCTCAAGATCAGTCGGCTCCCCGCCATCATCAGCATGGCCACTCGGCTCCTCGGGCTGATCCGTCCAGGTACCCCATCCGGACGTGTGCTCCTCCGGGGTCACGTGGGCCGAACTCTCGTGGGCCGAAGGCCAGTCGACCCGAGGCTCGTGGGCCCAAGACCCGTGGACCGGAGGCTCATGGACCGGAGTCCGTGTAGCCTCCTCCTCGGACGAGTCCACCCTAGCAGTCACGTGCTCGGGTGAAACAGCTGGGGGTGGCGGCGTGGAAGGTGCCGTAGCAGTCACCCTACCTCCTCTCCCACGACCACGTGCCCCACCTCCTCTCTTCCTACCTCGTCCCCTGCTGGGCACCGCGGTCGACGAAGAAGGGCCCGGCGGTGTGGCCATACTGTCCAGCAACGCTCGGCGGAGAGGTGCGTCTGGAATGGAAGACCTCAGACCACGCTCCCGACCAGCGCCCACCATCTTTCAACACCTGCCATGACAAACAGTAAACGAAATTAGTAGAACATAAAAAAAGACCGACATGAATAATAATATGTGTATCACTTAAGTGTATCATCATCAAGTACAACATAAAAAAATGTAATACCTGACACTACTAATAATCTCGATCAGTATCATCAATAAATGCATAATCATCATCATCACTATAATCAATGACGGGCTCATAGGGTTCATTGGCATCAACATGTGCAAGGCCACCTTGACGTAATCGGTCAAGCATTGACAGGTCATCCGCAGCAGTAACCTCTTCTTGTTCCGGCTCTTCTTGTTCCTCCTCTGGGGTGATGTCAGATTCATTGTCGCTGTCTACTTCAATGTTTTGGGGTGAAGTATAGCGGTTCTTGAAACGCTTTTTGGAAAGACATGCCTCTTGGAAGAATTCTCCTTCATATGTGTCTGGGTTAATGTGAGGTTCATAATCCTCTTCCTTTGGGGGAGAAAGTCTAGCACGTGGCGGCACTTCATAAACGACATCCCAACCTTTCAGATTTGGATTAGTTTGGCAGGCCCACGGTAGATAGAATACTTGGGTCGCCTGTTGAGCC